>NC_073238.2:70003846-70608269 GCF_029281585.2 Gorilla gorilla gorilla
TCCCAATTCTTCTCCTGGATATCAAATTCTGAGGCTATTAATTTTCTGATTAGATATTTTGTTTTTAATTGGCAGAACACAATATTCTTAGTGTTACTCCTGTGGGTTTTCTTTCAAATCTACATGGAAATCATAAGTCATAAAACTGTGTTTTAACCAGTGGTGTTAATTGATAAGTACTGTGAATAATCAAGTCTTAGACTATAGGAATCAGTAGCAAAGACTAAAAAATAACTGAGAAAGACTGCTCTTTATACATGCTCCAGATGATTCCTCCTGCCTATCAGGGTTCTTTCTTGTTTGGACTGAAAGTTGGTCAGTTTGTTTTAATCCACGTCCCTAAAAGTAAGACACAAAAAAAGCTGGCAAAACATCATCTGATCAAAGGCAATGTTGGGCTTAGTGTCAACAGCACGCTGATGGACTGGAGCTTCCAATCATTTCTCTGCTTACTGAAAAACAAAAATGAAACTGACTGACCTTTTCTTAGTCTTTAAAGCCTTATGAAGGCTTTTAATAATAGGACATGTTCAAAAGAGATGTCTTGCACAACAGGTGAGTGCCTTAAACACTGGGATACAGGCTTTTATGACAACAAAATTCTTTATTTTTATTTTAGTTTAAGATACAGGGATTTTTCACCTTTGAATACAATATAGCATGTGTGTTTGTGTGTGTAGTACTAGCTAAAGATGGTTTAAAGAATGTTATCATATCAACTGGGACACTTTAATCTGTAGCACTGAGACTTTTTAATCTGGAGCGCAAATTAATATGCTTCAGCTTATCTATCATAATACATAATGCCTGAAAAAAAATTGACAATGAAACATAGGTTTTAAATTTAGGAAATTCAGGAAAATCTCTTTGCTGAGCAAAAACAATTACTTAAAAACTCAGCATATCTCCAGCTTCTTAATGCAACCTAATAATTATTAATAATATTCTGAAATACATGCCAGTAAAAGATTTTAACTTTTGGAAATGTTTGAAATACATTTCTCCCAGACACATAGTTTGAATGAATTAGCCTTCCTCAGTCTCCCAACACCACTGCCTCTTCTAAGAGTGGTATGTCTATCTGTACATCTATCTGTGCAAAAATACATATATACATACACATGTACATACAGATGGAGAGTGAGAACATGTTGTGAGAGAGAATTGTCTGAAAAAATATTACATTTATTGTTCTCTATTTGAGAATGGAATATGAAGGTATCAAAAGATTTGCCTCATTAGTAATGATCATATACATGGTTAACTCAATATAAAATATGAACTGTTTTCTATCAATTCTTAGTTTAATTGAAGAGTTTCAAATAAAATCTCTTTTGTTATACCTATATCTACTTGCAAAGTTCCCATAGAAATCAAAAGCAGATTATAATACTTCAGGAGCTGGTTAAATTTCTATTATTCAGGCTCGTTATAAACATTGTCATCAGCATGAAGATAGGCTGTTTCCTTTTCTTTTTTTGTTACATTTTCTAGGCTTCAAAAAAATGTCATTTCCATGAAAATTACCCTCCTGCAACATTCATTAAACCCTTTTTACTTGGAACCGAGCTGTTTCTCAATCCTCTCAGTTATCTGTGAGAAATCTTGGAAGGGTCAAAACGGCAGAACAATGTTATTCTGTTTTAATATAAAATATGAAAAGGCAAGATATTGTTCAAAGTTGTATTTTTGTGTTGAGAATGTTACAGAGGCACACTACTGAAATAGAATATATTTCAATGTGTTAAATAGAATAATTAATGTGACCATTGGTACAAATTAATTTGTATTACAAATTCCATATAACAATTTTATTGATCTCCTCTGCAGCTGTACTTCCAACATAGAACCTATTTACATCTCATCAGCAAACACTCTAGCAAGTAATCATTGTCCCGTTCATTGTAATCTCTGCCTTTCTAATGCCAGAAAAAAATTGTGTGGATTACACACAATTACAACAATGAAAATAAAACCATAACACTTTACACAGAAAATACTCAAGTAATATTTTACCACTATATAATTTTCTTATCTAGATAAACTTTTCCCAATCATTTTTTACCTGTAAACACTTTTTACAAAAATGTATAATTTCATAAGTTGCCTGGGTATATTTAATCATTTTTATATTAATAAAACAAAAAACCTTTAAAAACATAAAAAGAACATTAGCAGCATATTATTACATATGTTGTTATAAAATTTATTTGAATATTATACTTGGCTATATTCATTACACATGAAGTCCCAGTTTGTTTTAACCCATTTGCAAGTGATATACACTGTGATTAACTTTCTTTAATTGCATGAGAAAATATATAATTTGTACATCAGTGGATATAACATATTCCATTCAGGACTACCATTTATATAATGAAATTGCGCCATCATAAATTAACTGTATTTAGGACCTAATATGTATAATACTTCAATGCTGTATTTTTAACAAATCCTCTGTGCCATTTTATAAGTTCTACAATTTTTGTTTGAAAGTTGAGACAACTGAAAATTACTCAGGTTGTCATTTGTTAGCATTTCCCTACAAATGCCTAGCACATAGTACGTGAATATAGCCTTACTTCCAAAGTGACAAAATGATAAACTGAGAAAATCATCAGTGTATTTTATCTCTTTAATATATATTAATATTTTGCTGAAAAATTACTTTTACATATTAAAATTCCATTTAGTAAGTAATTTTAAAAGTCTTATCAAATAATTGTAAGTCTTAGAACAGATAAAAATCACCTCAGGAAAATTTGAAGAAATATCAACTTTTTATGCTAATTTTTCATTTACATGTTAATATCAGTGTTCTTTTTGCTTTCTTTGTTAACCAAAGGTGCATTTATAAAAAATAAAATGCTCCTGCTGAGTCATAAACTTAGTTACTATCTCATGAGGATGTTTAGTTTCTTTTCAACTAACTGCTCATTTGTTTCTATTTTTAATTTATTTTTAATAGACAAAAATTATATATATTTCTACAACAAGCTGTTTTGAAATATATACATAGTGAAATGGCTAAATTGAGGTAATTAATAGTGTATTACCTCACATACTTACCATTTATTTGTGATGAAAACACTTAAAATCTACTCTTAGTAATTTTGAAAAGTACAATACATTGTCATTAACTATAGTCACTATATTGTACAATAGAACTTATTCTTCTCATCTAACTGAAATTTTTTATCCATTGACTAACATCTCCTCAGCACCCTCCCCCTGTTCTCCCTCTTATTTGTTTCTTGACACATGCTAAGATGCCCTTAAAGTTCCATTTTAAGAAGAATGTATTTCAATAATTATTCTATCAATCAATTAAAAATAGCATTTCCTTTTTTGTCTATATCCATTCCTTGATATGACTCTATAAAACCACTTCAAAAACTCATGAGGGATATCAAAATAAAGACAAATGTCAGAGCATCTTCCTATAGGATAGCAGAAATGTGGACAATAGAACCACATATTGGAGAGAGGTTTTAAGATGCTAACTAGAGACATCAGACACTCTTCCTCCCCAGAAAGAAGTAAAATTGTTAATAGATTATCACACATTGAATAGAACTGAACAGAATTTATCTAGGAAAGAACACTAGAGTTTAAGAGAGAAGTCACAGGAAACACCTGAGGCACAGAAGGAGAGGAAGCTAGCAGCTAGCTCAGCCAGGACCAGCTGGGATCCTGGAATGGCTCCCTATTATGGGGAAAGGGTCAGTGTGAGCCGTTAGGGGTACACAGTCTTACCTTAGACTACTGCAATCCTAACCACAGGATACCTCTTCCATCTATACAGCTCTGAGATTAGCATAGGCGGGGGCTCTACAGCGTGGTGATCTAGAGGCCTGCCAGGGCATTGCTGCAAGCAGGAAACTTGCACCACATCACATAGCAAGACATAAGCAGCTGCAGTAGGGCACTATGGCCAGAGTCCAGCTTCCACCAGACTGCATCCCCTTCTGAGAACCAACAATTCCACATCTTCACACCCTGTGAACCCCCAGTAGAATTCCCTGGCATCCACCTGGAGGGCTTCAGTGGCACAGCGGTGGCTGGACCCGATGGTGCTGTGGGGTCTCCAGCACTCTAACCCACAGGGAGTACAACTCCTCAAGGAAATGATAGTGCAGCACATCAAGGAGGCTTCTCCTGAGACAAAGGGAACCAGTGCATATGCTTGGCAGAACCCAAGAGCTCCCTGCCTGGTATAATGATACCAATGGTACCTGGTACCATTAGGGCAGGGAACCACCCTGCCCTAACTAGCAGCATGGCCTTTGTGCTCTAGCTTATGCACAGAGGTCAAGATCCCTTCCCCAACTCTCCACACTGCTGCAGCCACTGCTGCCTCTGAAAGCCAAAGCAAGCAAACCTTAAATCTGAGTCTGGGTATGTAAACAGTAACCACATCCCTATTAGCAGTATGTTCTCAGTACTTGGGCTCATGTGAAAATGGATCCCTTCCCCTTTCTGCATATCACAATAGTGCTGCTGCCACTGGGAGCCAAAGTGAGTGAGCCTGACAGCTGCCTGTCTGAGGATGCAAATAGTAACCCCATTCCCACCAACAACACAGCCTCTGTGCTTGAGTTCACACCCAGAAAGGCAGGATCCATCTGACCCCTTTGAACATGATAGCAGTCACTGACTACAGCCAGGAGACAAAGCAAACACTACCCAGAAACTGAGAAGTGCCTGTTTGGGGCTCTGAATAGCAACCCTGCCCCCTTCAAAAGCATGGCCTCTGTGCTCTAGTGCATGTCATGAGTGCAGGCTCTTCACACACACCACTGTGGACACTGCTACTGCCAGAGTTGAAAGTGTACACCCCTCAGAACCTGAGAGCTCCCTGCAGGGGACCACTGATAGCAACCCCACCCATACTCAACAGCAGGATCACCACACTCTAGCACCAGCCCTGAGGTCAGGCTCTCCACAACCAACACCACAGATTGCCTGCCCTGCCTACTACCTCCTGGAGCTCTGCATACCCTGATGCCCTGAGATCAGGCCCACCAGACCTGTCACCATTGCTTCCCCCACCCAAAGCATGAGCACCCCTCCCAGGGACCTGGGGATTACCCAACCCCTTCTACCACCTCTAGCATCTGTACCCTACTTCTGGAATCCTGAAGGTAAGCCCATATAGCCTGTCACCAATACCATCAACTACATCCACGCACATGCACAACCGAGGAACCTGGAACCTGGGGACCAGCTTGCTCAGCCCATCATACCAACAGCTAACATTAGTGAGTGCCACATGAGAGCCCCAAAATTATCCTGCCATCACTACTACCATAATCCAGGCCATATATTCAGCTTAAGGGCCTAAGGACTCACCCACCGATCTGGCTTACCACTCCCACTGCCAGCATGGAGGAAGACTGCCTGGAGTCTCAAGAATTTGCCCACCTGCACTCACTAACACTGTGCTTGCATATGCCACCTGGTGGCCCAAGGTCAGTAATGCTTGGTTTACCACTACCTGCCATGAGTGGGCCCTGAGGGCAGACCTACGTAGTATCTCCTGTTCCCAGCACATTTTTTTCATGCGCGTCCCTGTGAAGAGACCACCAAACAGGCTTTGTGTGAGCAATAAAGCTTTTAATCACCTGGGTGCAGGTGGGCTGAGTCCGAAAAGAGAGTCAGCAAAGGGAGATAGGGGTGGGGCCATTTTATAGGATTTGGGTAGGTAAAGGAAAATTACAGTCAAAGGGGGGTTGTTCTCTGGCGGGCAGGAGTGGGGGTTGCAAGGTGCTCAGTGGGGGTGCTTTTTGAGCCAGGATGAGCCAGGAAAAGGACTTTCACAAGGTAATGTCATCACTTAAGGCAAGGACCAGCCATTTACACTTCTTTTGTGGTGGAATGTCATCAGTTAAGGTGGGGCAGGGCATTTTCACTTCTTTTGTGATTCTTCAGTTACTTCAGGCCACTTGGGCGTATATGTGCAAGTCACAGGGGATGCGATGGCTTGGCTCGGGCTCAGAGGCCTGACATTCCTGCCTTCTTATATTAATAAGAAAAATAAAACAAAATAGTGTTGAAGTGTTGGGGCGGTGAAAATTTTTGGGGGGTGGTATGGAGAGAGAATGGGCGATGTTTCTCAGGGCTGCTTCAAGCGGGATTAGGGGCAGCCTGGGAACCTAGAGTGGGAGAGATTAAGCTGAAGGGCGGTCTTATGGTAAGGGGTGATATTGTGGGGATGTTAGAAGAAACATTTGTCATATAGAATGATTGGTGATTGCTTAGATACGGTTTTGGATGAATTGAGAAACTAAATGGAATAACAGAAGGAGAAAAACAGGTATAAAAGGTCTAAGAATTGGGACGACTCAGGATATCTGATTAGAGAGTGCCTAAGGAGATTCAGCATAGTCCTGCCAGCAAAGATTATTTATTTACTTCAAGAGTTAAGAGTGGCAGTTTGGGGATAGCACCAGGAGATATCAGCTGTGATGGCTTGGAAAAACAGTGTAAACCGGCAGTGTAAACAAGAGCAGGGCATGTATGAGTAGTTGAGAACGGTGAATAGGAGTATGACTAGACAGAAGATAGTAGGGATGAAAAGTTTTTTTTTTGTTTTTTTTTTTGGTGGGGCACAGTCTAAGTTGGTCTGGTGTCTGGAATGAGACTGGGGCCTAATAAAAAGGAGCGTCTATACAGGAGCTTAGATGAGCCTGGTGGAACCGCCATCAATAAATAAGCGTGATCAGGGTGAGGAACAGGAAAGAAGGAAATTTGGGGAAATGGGGTGAATGTCAGGTGGATCAGAGAGATACAGTCATGGGGGTCAGGTGTGGTATCAGGAATAATGTGGGAGGCCGGATTGAAGTCTGGGCCAGGAACAATGGTAATTGTGGGAGACTCAACAAAGAGTGAGTATAGCTGAAGGAGCCGGGAAGCAGAAAGTATATGCGTCAGGTATGAGGAAGAAAATAGATTTTGGAAGTTATGAGAACTGTAGAGAGTGAGTTGAGCATAGTTTGTGATTTTGAGGGCCTCTAAAAGTATTAAAGCAGCCGCAGCCGCTGCACGCAGACATGAGGGCTAGGCTAAAACAGTAAGGTCAGGTTGTTTGGACAGAAAGGCTACAGGGTGTTGTCCTGGCTCTTGTGTAAGAATTCTGACTCCGCTAACCATGCCTAGGAAGGAAAGGAGTTGTTGTTTTGTAGAAGGTGATTGGGTTTGAGAGATCAGTCGGACATGATTGGCAGGGAGAGCACGTGTGTTTTTATGAGAATTATGCCGAGATAGGTAACAGATGAGGAAGGAATTTGGGCTTGATTGAAGTAATAGGGGCTGTCTGTGAAACTTTGCAGCAGTACAGCCTAGGTAATTTGCTGAGCTTGATGGTGTCAGGGTCAGTCCAAGTGACAGCAAAGAGAGGCTGGGATGCGGGGTGCAGGGGAATAGTGAAAAAAGCATCTTTAAGATCAAGCAGGGAATAGTGAGTTGTGGAGGGAGGTATTGAGGACAAAAGAGTGTACGGGTTGAGCACCACAGGGTGGATAGGCAAAACAATTTTGTTGATAAGGTGCAGGTCCTGAACTAACTTGTAAGGCTTGTCTGGTTTTAGGACAGGTAAAATGGGGGAATTGTAAGGAGAGTTTATAGGCTTTAAAAGGCTATGCTGTTCCAGGCAAGTGATAACCCGCTTTAATCTTTTTAAAGTGTGCTGTGGATGGGATATTGGCGTTGAGTGGGGTAAGGGTGATTAGGTTTTAATGAGATGGTAAGGGGTGCATGATCGGTCCCCAAGGAGGGAGTAGAGGTATCTTATACTTGTGGGTTAAGGTGGGGGGTTACAAGAGGAGGACGCAAAGGAGGCTTTGGATTGGGAAGAAGGGCGGCAATGAGATATAGCTGTAGTCCAGGAATAGTCAGGGAAGCAGATAATTTAGTTAAAGTGTCTCAGCCTAATAAGGGAACTGGGCAGGTGGGGATAACTAAAAAGGAGTGCTTAAAAGAGTATTGTCTAAGTTGGCACCAGAGTTGGGGAGTTTTAAGAGGTTTAGAAACCTGGCCGTCAATACCCACAACAGTTATGGAGGCAAGGGAAACAGGCCCTTGAAAAGAAGGTAATGTGGAGTGGGTAGCCTCCATATTGATTAAGAAGGGGACGGGCTTACCTTCCACTTTGAGAGTTACCAGAAGCTCAGCGTCCGTGACGGTCTAGGGGGCTTCCGAGGTTATCCAGCAGCGTCAGTCTTCAGCCGCTAAGCCGAGAAGATCTGGGAAGAAGTCAGTCAGAGAGCCTTGGGCCAGAGTTCCAGGGGCTCTGGGAGTGGCTGCCAGGTGAGTTGAACAGTCCAATTTTCAGTGGGGTCCCACACAGATGGGATGAGGCTTAGGAGGAATCCCGGGCTGCGGGCTTTCCTTGGCCCAGTGGCCAGATTTCCGGCACGTGTAGCAAGCTCCTGGGGGAGGAGGTTCTGGAGGAACACCTGGCTGCTGCTGTTCAGGTGTTTGGAAATTCTTGTGTGCTGGAGATGTGGCTGGGGTTTGTCTCACAGTGGAGGCAAGGAATTGCAACTATTTTCTATTATTATACACCTTGAAGGTGAGGTTAATTAAATCCTGTTGTGGGGTTTGAGGGCTGGAATTTAATTTTTGGAGTTTTATTTAATGTCGGGAGCAGATTGGGTAATAAAATGTATTTTGAGAATAAGACGGCCTTTTGATGTTTTAGGGTCTAGGGCTGTAAAGCCTCTCAGGGTTGCTGCCAAACAAGTCATGAACTGGGCTGGATTTTTATATTTGATGAAAAAGAGCCTAAACGCTATCTGATTTGGGATAAAGAAAAAGGAGCATTAACCTTGACTATGCCTTTCGCTCCAGCCACTTTTTTAAGAGTAAATTGCTGGGCAGGAGGGGGAGGGCTAGTCACGGAATGAAACTGTAAGCCGGACCAGGTGTGAGGAGGGGAGGTGATAAAAAGATTATAGGGTGGAGGAGCAGAGGCTGAGGAAGAATTGGGACCTAGCTCGGCCTGGCGAGGAGCAGCCTGGGGAGGAAGGGAGAGGTCAGATGGGTCTGTAGAAAAGGAAGATTAGAAAGACTCAGCGACCCTTGGGGTTGGTACTGAGGGGACAGGTGGGAGGGAAAGAAGGAAGATTTGGGACGAGTTGCACTGGGCACAGAGACTAGGAAGGGACTGATGTGTAAAAGAATGCCTGGACGTCAGGCACCTCAGACCGTTTGCCTATTTTAGGACAAGAATTATTTAGATCTTGCAGGATGGAAAAATTCAAAGTGCCATTTTCTGGCTATTTGGAACTAGTGTCGAGTTTGTACTGGGGTCAAGCAGCATTGCAGAAGAAAATAAGGCATTTAGGTTTTAGGTCAGGTGTGAGTTGAAGAGGTTTTAAATTTTTGAGAACACAGGCCAAGGGAGTAGAAGGAGGAATGGAGGGTGGAAGGTTGCCTATAGTGAAGGAAGCAAGCCTAGAGAAAAGAGAGAGTCGAGAAATGGAGGGAAGGGGTTAGGGGGTTCTTACCTTCCAGAAAAGTGGGAAAAGAGGTTGGGGCACAGAGATAAGAGGTTGGGGCATAGAAATAAGGGATGGGGCATGGAAATAAGGGGTTGGGGCATGGAAATAAGGGGTTGGGGCATGGAAATAAGGGGTCGGGGCATGGAAATAAGGGATTGGAGCACAGAAATATGAGGTTGGGGTACTTGCCCCTCCTCTAGAAAAGCGGGACTTGCCACTAAGAGTGAAGGAGAAGGGGTTGAGGGGTACTTACCCCTCCCCCAGAAAAGTGGGACTTGCCGCTAAGGGTAAAGGAGAAGGGGTTGAGGGGTACTTGCCCCTCCCCCATAAAAGCAGAGAAGGGGTAGAGACAAGGAGAGAAGGGGTTGGGGTACTTGCCCCTTTCACAGAAAAGCAGGACTTGTCGCTAAGGGTGAAGGACCATGGCAGGCGTCCCTGCGTAGTCTGACACCTTTGAAACGTGGATGAATAATCAGAGAGGTGTCCTTGCAATGATTAAACACCAAGGGAAGTCTGCCTTCCCAGTCTGTGACCGGCACCAGTGTTTTGGGTCCATGGATAAAACATGTCTCCTTTGTCTCTCCCAGAAAATGAAAGGAATTGAAATTAAGAGAAGGGAGAGATTGAAGAGTGGAAAGGAGAAAGTGGTTGAGGGACAGTGAGAGAGGTTGGAGAAGAAAGTAAGGAGAGGCCGCTTACCTGATTTAAAATTGGTGAGATGTTCCTTGGGCTGGTCAGTCTGAGGACCTGAGGTCATAGGTGGATCTTTCTCACGGAGCAAAGAACAGGAGGACAGGGGATTGATCTCCCAAGGGAGGTCCCCCGATCTGAGTCACGGCACCAAATTTCACGCACGTCCATGTGAAGAGACCACCAAACAGGCTTTGTGTGAGCAATAAAGCTTTTAATCACCTGGGTGCAGGTGGGCTGAGTCCGAAAAGAGAGTCAGCAAAGGGAGATAGGGGCGGGGCCGTTTTATAGGATTTGGGTAGGTAAACGAAAATTACAGTCAAAGGGGGGTTGTTCTCTGGCGGGCAGGAGTGGGGGTTGCAAGGTGCTCAGTGGGGGTGCTTTTTGAGCCAGGATGAGCCAGGAAAAGGACTTTCACAAGGTAATGTCATCACTTAAGGCAAGGACCAGCCATTTACACTTCTTTTGTGGTGGAATGTCATCAGTTAAGGTGGGGCAGGGCATATTCACTTCTTTTGTGATTCTTCAGTTACTTCAGGCCATCTGGGCGTATAAGTACAAGTCACAGGGGATGCGATGGCTTGGCTTGGGCTCAGAGGCCTGACAATTTTCACCATAGCTTCCACTAAAAAATGTAGCCAACCACTGCGGAGATTACTGATACCACTATGCTGTTCACAGCCAAAAATCACAGACTATACTGCTGCATGCATCCAGAGTCAAAGCTAAAGCACCTTTCCCAGTCATTACCATAGACACATCTTCAGGAAGAAATTCTCCTCTACAAAAGTCAATTCAAGAAGTGACTGTTACGTCAGATGTGCAGATATTTTGCTTATCTTCATAACATGAGGTGGTTTTAGAACACGGAGCAAGGCACTCACTGTACTTAGGGTTTCTTCCCTCCCGCAGAAACAAAGATATAGGAATACTATTTTCTATGAAGATTGCATTTCAAAAGAATGGCTCCACGGTCCTTGATAAAGACATTCTTGGCTATAAAACTGGCAAGAGGCTTTCAGAAAGATTTACATATATCTCAAAGGGCACAGGAAAAATTTACAATTACAAGCTTTCTAAAGTAAAAACTGTAAGCAAAGAGAGGTTAGAAGCCTAGATGCATGAAAAACAAAAAACAAAAAAAAAAAAACAAGTTAAAGTTTGTTCAAGCTGAGGGGAATGGTAAGGTTGCTTTGGCCATTAAGCAAAAAGTCTAATGAGAATAACAAAAGCTTTCAGCAATAATTTTGTTTGAAGAAGGAGCGGGTAACATTTTAGTCAGTACATGTTTAAAACTTATTTCATATTTATGAAATAAAGAATCGTTCATGCCAAAAAGATTTATACATAAAAAGCTCAAAATCAAAGTTGGTTGCATACAATCTAATGTTGTTAAAATAGTCAAAGACATCCTAGCATACCTTCAGTAAATCATATTATCTTTCTACTTCAACATAGTAGAGGGCACGGAGATGAAACTAGCTCTGTTTATTAGGTTTTCAAAAGCCATTGATATGACACTATGGAAGAGTCTATTACCTTCTTGTCTACAATAAAAATTATGATTGTGACTGAAGAACATTTTTGACACTACACATGTATTAAGATGTGGTATGAAAATAAGAAGCACTTGTATAAGTACATTTGGATTCTTACAATAAGCCTTATTCTATCATTAATTTTTACAAGAATGGCTTAAACCTTGAGATGTGGAAGATAATACTATTACACTGCTTATATTTATTTTATTTATATGATAATACTTCTGAGTTGAGAAAGGAAGGAGGGAGGGAGGAAGGAAGAAAGGAAGGAAGGAAGGGAGGGAGGGAGGGAAAGAAAAAGCCTTGCAGAGTGTTTAAGAACTCTTGTATAAAAATATTCATTAGAAGGCCAGGTGTGGTGGTTCATGCCTGTAATCCTAGCACTTTGGGAGGCTGAGGTGGGCAGATCACGAGGTCAGGAGTTTGAGACCAGCCTGGCCCATATGGTGAAACTATGTCTCTGCTAAACGTACAAAAATTAGCCAGGTGTGGTGGCACACACCTGTATTCCCAGCTACTCAGGAGGCAGAAGAATCGCTTGAACCCAGGAGGCAGAGGTTGCAGTGAGCTGAGATCACGCTACTGCACTCCAGCCTGGCCGACAGAGTGAGATTCCATATAAAAAAAACAAAAAATTATTCATTAGAGAAAGACTTGTTTTACCAAAGTTTTCATTCATTACATCAGGCTTTTTTTGGCAGAATAATGATTTTGATAGCTACTAAATTAACAGTTATTTAAAAAATTATTATCCTATCTATAAAACCAAGACGATGTAGAGGGCTTCTTTTTTATTTTTATCTACAAATCAGCAGTCACTTGAGGTTAATTAAAATTGATTTATATGCAAAAAACCTCCAATAAAGACAAGTGGGTTTTTTTGGTTGTTTTTTGTTTTGCTCTCAAGTAGGAATGAGAACATGCATATTTGTCTTTCTGCGCCTGACCTATTTTGCTTAATATAAGTCCTCCAGTCTGATCCATGTTTCTGTGAATGACAGGATTTTATTCTTTTTTTATGTTTGAATTGTATTCCAGTGTGTATATATACCACCTTTTTAAAAGAAATGTGTCATCGTTTGATGGACATTTAGGTTGTTACCATATCTTAGGTATTATAAATAGTTCTACAATATATTGGGAGTGCGGGAATTGTCAGAGATGTTTGAACCAGAGCAACTCCATCATGAATAGGAGCTGGGTAAAATGAGGCTGAGACCTCCTGGGCTGCATTCCCAGGAGGTTAGGCATTCTAAGTCACAGGAAGAGCAAGGAGGTTGGCACAAGGTACACGTCATAAGGACCTTGCTGATAAAACAGGTTGCAGTAAAGAAGCCAGCTAAAACCCCAAAACCAAGATGGCAATGAGAGTGACCCCTGGTTGTCCTCACTGCTCATTATATGCTAATTGTAATTCATTAGCATGCTAAAAGACACTCCCACCAGGGCCATGACAGTGTAAAAATGCCATGGCAATATAAGAAAGTTACCATATATGGTCTACAAAGGGGAGAAACCCTCAATCAAGTTGACACTCAGTATTAACCATCACAAGTCCATCCTTTGTCAACTTGAATCCATACACATCTCCTGAGATCATACATAATCTTCAAATAAAGACAATAATAAGGTAGTAGTTACATCTAACATAATACAACTATCCTTTGTACAACCGGAAACACATTAATCCCCAACCCAAATACTATTACATAAAGTTAACAATACGTAAATGCTGATGTGAAGTAAATAAATCTTATGTCACATGATAAAGGAAAAAGGAAATAAAATGAAGATATTTTCTTAGTGCAATTGTATACATGCACAAACATGTTTTTAACAAAAGAAAGAGGAAATACTCATGACAATTACTGTACTTATTTCTGCAGCTGGTCACATTGCCTTAGATGGTAAGGATGACTACCTTCTTCTACATATTCTGTATTCCCTTTGCCTTCAGCAAGCACCTCAGCAGGTCGTGGTTTTTTCCCTGGTGGAGTGATCCAAATCTTCATTACTGAAGGGTCTGGGCCATTTGTAGTCTGGCCTGGATTAGGCTGTTGCAGTTTCCCCTTGAACTTAATCACAGGGCTTGTTAATACTAAGAGATGACCTAATGGATCTCCTATATCCGTATGCTTCCTTACGTCCGTTGTGGAGTGATAGACTGATTTCATCTTGATAGTCTGGGTCAATCAGCCTTGTCCACACTATAACTCTCTCCTTAGACTATTGACTAAAAGTAGGAGCAGCCCAAAGTGTCCAGGTGGCAATCTTAACACCAGTCTAATGGAATCATTGTTGTGTCTCCTGGTGGCAGCGTTTCTCCCTCTGGAACTAAGACCTCTAGGCCAGCAGAACATAAAGTCTTCGTAACAGGGGGCAAAAATTTTGTTATTGTATCACTAGGGGTGATTATCAGTGGTGCCCTTCCACCCCTTCATTCCTGGACCCGTGAATCCTGGCTATGGGAGAAACAGTACCATGTATGGGACGATGATTCAGAGCATACATGGCCTTCTGGGGAACTTTGCCCCAGGCCTGCAAAGTATCGTCACCTAGTTGCCATTGTAATTGTGACTTCAAAAGGCCATTACGCCATTCTATCATTCCAGCTGCTTTAGGATGATGGGGAACATGGTAAGACCAGTGAATTCCATGAGCATAAGCCCACTGCCACATTTTTTAGCTGTAAAGTGAGTGCCTTGGTTAGAGGCAATGCTGTGTGGAGTACCACGATGGTGGATAAGGCATTCTGTGAGTCCATGAGTGGCAGTATTGGCAGAAGCATTGCATTCAGGATAGGCAAACCCATATACAGAGAAAGTGTCTATTCCAGTGAGGACAAATCTCTGTCCTTTCCATGATGGAAGAGATCCAATATAATCGACCTGCTAGCTGGCTACCCACCCTGAGGAATGGTGCCACATCAAGGGCTCAGTGTTGGTCTCTGCTGCTGTCAAATTGGGCACTCAGCAGTGGCCATAGCCAGGTCAGCCTTGGTAAGTACAAGTCCATGTTGCTGAGTTCATGCAAAACCTCCATCACTGCCACCATGGCCACTTTGTTCATGGGCCCATCGGGCAATGACAGGGATGGCTTGGGAAAGAGGCTGAGTGGTGTCCACAGAACAGGTCATCCTATCCACTTGATTAGTAAACTCCTCTGCTGAGGTCACCCATTGATGAGCACTTACATGGAATACATATATCTTCACAGTTTTTGACCACTCAGAAAGGTCCATCCACTTATCTCTTCCCCAAATTTCTTTGTCACCAATTTTCCAATCCTGCATTTTCCAAGTCCTTGACCATCCAGCTAAACCATTGGCTACAGCCCATGAATCAGTATATAATCGCACATCTCTCCATTTCTCCTTCCATGAAAAGTACACAACCTGAAGTTCTTCCTATGGGGAAGATGTCCCTTCAGCGCTGTCCTTCAGGCATGTCCTAGAAAGGGGCTGCAGTGCTGCAGCTGTCCACTTTCGGGTGGTACCTACATAACATGCAGAACCGTATGTGAACCAGGCCCAAGTCTTCTCTTCCTCTGTCATCTGTTAATAGGGAACTCTCCATAAGGCCATCAATGCTGGCTGGGGGAGAGAAGGAGGATGGCAGGAATAGAGACTATGGGCATTTGAACCACTTCCTCATGTAACTTACCTGTACCTTCAGGACCTGCTCAAGGCTGATCATGTATACATCACTTCCATTCGATGACAGAATGCCACTGTGCACAACCCACTTTATGGCTGGATAGGTCAGAAAGCACCCAGTTCATGATAGGCAGTTAGGTTACATGGTGACTTGTTGACCCATAGTCAAACGTTCAGTTTACACCAAAGCCCAGTAACATGCCAAGAGCTGTCTTTCAAAAGGAGAGTACTTATCTGCAGGAGATGGCAGGGCTTTGCTACAAAATCCTGGAGGCCTCTGCTGTAATTTACCTATAGGTGCCTGCCAAAGGCTCCAAACAGCATCCCTATCTGCCATTGACACCTCAAGCACCATTGGATCTGCTGTATCATATGGCCCAAGTGGCAGAGCAGCTTGCACAGCAGCCTAAGTCTGTTACAGAACCTTCTCCTGTTCTGGACCCCACTCAAAACTGGCAGCCTTTTGGGTCACTTGATAAATGGGCTGGAGTAACACGCCCAAATGAGGAATGTGTTGCTTCCAAAATCTAAATAAGCCCAGTAGGCATTGTGCCTCTTTCTTGGTTGTAGTAGGGGCCAAATGCAGCAACTTATCCTTTACCTTAGAATAAATATCTTGACAGATCCCGCACCACTGGACCATTGGAAATTTTACTGAGGTAGAAGTTCCCTGAATTTTAGTCTGATTTATTTCCCATCCTGTGGCATGCATATATCACACCAATAAGCCCAATGTATTTCCTAGTTCTTGCTCACTGCATCCAGTCAGCATAATGTCATCAATGTATTGGACCATTACATTGGTTCATTACCTTGGTGTGATAATCTTGGGGAAGTGAAAAGTGATCAAGCTCTCTCTTACTAAGCTTATGACACAAAGTCAGAGAGTTGATGTACCCCTGAGGTAGGACAGTAACGGTATACTTCTGACCTTTCCAGCTGAACACAAATTACTTCTGGTAGGCCTTGTGGACAGAAATGGAGAAAAAGGCATTTGCCTAGTCAATATCAGATACCAGGAGATTTGTTGATTTGCTCAAACAATAAAACTATCTGGTACAGCAGATACAACTGGAGTCACCACTTGGTTAAGCTTACAATAATCTGCTGTTATTATCCAAGATCCATCTGTCTTCGGCACAAGCCAAATGGGGTAGTTGAATGGGGATATGGTGGGAATCACCACCCCTTCATCTTTCAAGTCCTTGATGGTGGCACTAATCTCTGCAATCCCTCCAGGGATGTGGTATTGTTTTTGATTTACTTTTGATTTTCTATGTAGAGGCAGATGTAATGGCTTCTATTTGACCTTTCCCCCAATAATAGCCCTTACCCTACCAGTTAGGGAGCCAATGTGGGGGTTCTGCTAGCTGCTAAGTATGTCTCTGCCAATTATGCATTTTGGCCCTGGGGAAATGACCATAGAATGAGTACAGCGACCCACTGTAAGTCAGACCTGAGCTAAAATTCCATTAATTACCTGACCTCCATAAGCCCCTACTTCAACTGGAGGACCACAATGACGTTTTGTGTCCCCTGGAATCAATGTCAGCTCAGATCCAGTGTCCAGTAGTCCCTGAAACGTCTGATCATTTCCCTTTCCCCAGTGCACAGTTACTCTGATAAAAGGCTGGAGGTTTCCTTGGGGAAGGATAGGAGAAAGATTCACTGCATAAATTATCAGTAGTGTAGTGGGGTCCTTCTTCAAGGTGAGCCGGCTTCCCCTTCACTTAAGGGGTTCCGGGTTTGTAAAATGGCTCAAGTCTGGAAATTTATTGACTGGCCATGATTTTTTTTAATAATTCAAATTAGTCTTTTGTACATTTGACCTAGAAGTTTTCTGCTTATATAAATTAAATAGGAATGCAGTAGGCTTCCTATCAATTTCACTTCTAGGAACACTTTGATTAATTAGGTAATGCCAGAGCACTACACGACTCAGACTATTCTGATTGCCATTTGCCTCTGCTGTCTATTACTGTAGCTACGACCACCTTGCTTTTGATGGTTGAGTGATGCCACTTGGCCCCTGCCACCTCGGGATCCAATTATTCCCATTGTATTTAAATTTTGTAGTTGAGTGACTGTGGTTTCCACTATTAGATCTGACGTACAGAAAAGAGCAATTACAGGGTCCTTCAAAGATGCAGATGCTGCCCTCATAAATCTATTTTGCAAGGCATTGATCAAGGGTATATCCTCTGGACCCTTTCAGCTGGGACTAGTAGGTCTTAAGTGACTAATTCACTCCAGCATGCCAATTTCCCTAAGCCTTTAGATCCCTTCTTCTACATTAAACCAAGGGAGATCAGGCATTTCCAACTCATTCACAGTGGGCTGTCTTTTCATCCTTATTTCAGCTAACCAAGCAAATAAACTTTTAGAACCTTTTTTTAACTCCCTGAGCTGCAAGATTAAATGCAGAGTCTCTACCTAGTGCACACAAATTAATAAATTCCTAACCCAACTTTATGTTCCTTCCACAATTATCCCGCACCCTTAATATTCATTCCCATGCCTATTCTCCAGATTTCTGCTTATATAAATTAGAAAACTCAAGCAGTTATTTTTGAGTGTTGCACACCTTCTCTTGGGTCACACTCTCAACCTCACCTCTAGGAGCCCGCCAGGATTTTAATCTAGTTATAGGTCTAGAAGCAAACAGGGGTTTTCGGGGTGGCTCCTGAGGAGGATTAACATTATCTTGCCTGGCAACTGCCTCAGGTGAGGGCGTTACTGTTGCCTTACTGCAGGGTTTATCTCTTCAGACAAAGGTAGAAAGGCTGATGGCAGCATGGGTCAGGGAGGGAATGTTCCCATTACTGGGGATGGGGAAGCTGTTTCTTCTGGTGAAAAATGTCCATCAGAGTTTTCAAACTCAGTGTCCCCAGCTTCATCAGGGTCCTCCCACACATCCCTATTCCAAATTGCAGGGTCCCATTCTTTTCCAATCAATATCCTCACTTTAAGAGTAGACACCTGACATGGCTGTGGATGCACCTTTCATTGTAGGTCAGCCACTCATATGATAAGAGCTTGCGTCTGTTTTTCAACAGTTTCAGCTCTTTCTCTACAAGCGATAAGATTCTCACTCAGGGCAATCTTAGCAGATTTGAGGCTCCGTGTCTGCTTTTGAAGCTGGGAGTTAGAATCTCTGAGTTTATTATTTCTTTCATCACTTTGTCCACTGAACTTAGGAGCAACTAACCAGCTTCATTATGTTCCTTGGTTCTCCGCATATCATCAAGGTATTATGTATAGATTCACTAAACTTGCTTTTATAAGCAGTGAATCAGGAGTAAACAGGGGAGTTTATTAAGTATTAACTCATACAATCACAAGGTCCCACAATAGGCTGTCTGCAAGCTGAGGTGCAAGTAGAGCCAGTCCGAGTCCCAAAACTGAAAAACTTGGAGTCCAGTGTTCAAGGCAGGAAGCACCCAGTACAGGAGAAAGATGTAGGCTGGGAGGCTAGGTCAGTTTAATCCTTTCATGTTTTTCTGCCTGCTTTATATTCTAACCTTGCTGGCAACTGATTAGATGGTGCCCACCAAGATTTAGGGTGGGTCTGCCTTTCCCTGCAAATTAACTGACTCAAATGTTGATCTCGTTTGGCAACACCCTCACAGACACACCCAGGATCGATACTTTGCATCGTTCAATCCAATCAAGTTGACACTCAGTATTAACCATCACACCACATCAGTTATAGCATTTCTTCTCTTAAAAGTGTATAAAGTTTGTTTTTGTTCCATATTATCACAAACACTGGTGTTACCAATTTTCATTTTTGTCATTAATAATCTGTATTAAGTTTGATATTAGATACCATTTAAAATTGTGCCTATGTATTTTCTCTTTTGAAATGCCAATATTTTGCTGATAATTTCTTTTGATTAGTTTGTTTTCTTTCTTATTAATTTGTAGAGTTAGTTTATATACACTGAATTTTTTTTTCATTTGTTGATTTTAAGAGTGGAAAATATTTTTTCTAATTGTGTTTAACAATAATTTTGATAAGCAAAAATTCTCAATTTTTATAAAGTCAAAAGCAATCATTTTCTTAATAATTTTTACATTTTGTTTTAATATATACATATTTTTACTCTAAGTTTATGAAGATAGTAATCATTCCTATTCTCTAAAGCTTGATAGGTTGTCTTTTAAATCTCTGCATTTATTCTCTTTGGAATTAAATACGGTATATTGTAGAAAAAAAGATCCCAACTTTCTTGTTTATTTCCTACCCAAATATCCTAGTATTGTGCATGAGAATGTCTGTTCTTTCCTTGTTAATTTGCAAACCTCATTTAAATATTGTCCCTAGAAGTATGTAGTCTTGTTTCTGAGTTCTTTATTTGATTCCTTCAGTTTCTTTCTCTACTCTGGCAGTACCTAGGAGTCCTAAACACTATAGCTTCATAGGTCCTGACATGTGGTGGAGAAAATCCTTTAAAAGTTTTCTTCAAGAGTATTGTGCCTAGTCTTAGTCTTTCTAATTTCCAAATATACTTATAACCAGCTTATGTTCCATTTTAAAAAATATTATTATTTTAAAATTTGTTTGAACACATGGAATCATTTGGGGAAGAAACTATGTCTTTATACTATGAAGTATTTTAATCTGTAAACATACTCAACACTTTTCTAATAAAAATCCATCTATGTTATAACTTTCTTCTTCATGTCTTACATGCTTTTGTTAGATTTATCACCTGGTGCTTAATAATTTAAATTTCTTTTAAAAATATATTGTTTATCTTTTTCTTTTTCTTTTCTTTTTCTTTTTTTTTTCTTTTTGAGATGGAGTCTCACTCTGTCACTCAGCTGGAGCGCAGTGGCAAAATCTTGGCTCACGGCAACGTCCGTCTCCCAGGTTCAAGCAATTCTCCTGCCTCACCTCTCAAGTAGCTGGGATTACAGGTGTGAGCCACTATGTCCAGCTAATCGTTACATTTTTAGTAGAGATGGGGTTTTACCATGTTGCCCAAGTTGATCTCGAACTCCTGACTTCAAATGATCTGCCTGCTTCGGCTTCCCAAATTGCTGAGAATACATTCAATATATTGTTTAAAAATAAATTTTACTTTCTACTTTTTAGAATTAGAAAGTGACAGTTGTTTGTAGATAAAAATATAACATTTTTTTACGTTGTCTTTGTATCCTCTAGCTATTTGCCAAACTTCTTAATTCTTGTATGTTTTCTAGCTCCCATTCTGTGTGTGTGTTATCTGTTCACTCTGCTGATTGTTTCCTTTGCTGTGCAAATATTTTTAGCTTGATGTGATCCCATTTGTCTATTTTTGCTTTGGTTGCAGGCTATCTGCTATTTATTGCTGTTAAATTTCTTTTTCAGAGAGGGCTTTTATTTTCCCATGTCAAATGTATGAGGTACCATTTTAAACTAAATAAACTGAAGAGTCTTTGACAGACTGGTGATAAATATATCACAAATATATTAAATATGCAGCTTAATATTGTATCCTTCGTTGAATGTATCAGTGAAATATTAGACATTGTCCTGTTTTATTCCCCCTTAATTTTTTGAAATGTCTGAATTGTCAGAGATTTCTTACACAATACCTTAGTTGATAAATGAAAAAAGTAAATATTATCGTCACTGATATCTCAATAAACAGCAGACATTATGTTACTTCTTTTATTCGTAATCTTTGTTTCAGAATATTTTTGTTAATAAGTTTAATATCAATGACTCAAACTCATATTTATTCATATTTTATAATCTCTGTGGTTGATTTTAGTTCATATTAAAGGTTACAATATTGAAAAGACTAATTAAATTACCTACAAATGATTAAATGATGAAAGATAAAAACAGAGACAAATTATTTACTTTAGTACATATAGGATATACTTCCTACACACAAAAATCAAATAATTAACTGTTTATTAAAAAATCCAAGCAGAAAAAGTTCATCTGACAAATGAACAATGGATGAGTTAGAATAAATGAAACTATTTTAGCCACAGATATTTAAGAACGTTCAAAACAGCTAAATAAATCATTTTTAATCTGTAGTATATCAATCCTCATTGTAAAATATGGAAAGCTCAGGCTAAAATTAACTTCAATGTTTATTCAAACACATATATAAAGCATACTATTATGGATTTATGTAAATAAAATAAATATACCACATAAAAAAAAGTAAGAGAGAAAAAAACCCACATGAAAGGATTGATTCATTCATTTATTTTCTGAGAATTGAAGTTTCATCAATACAGCAAAGTAACAGAAATGAGGAAATTTAAAATCTGGGATGTTACAAGGAAAAGGTCTGAATAACCGCAATCTTTTGGAATCAGTAAACCAGAAAGGGTAAGCTTTTGGGAAAATAGCCTTAATATGAGCATCCCTCAAGCATTACTTTAACTTATAGTATAATGCTTTTTACTTACATTTTCTACATTATTGTGACTTTTTGGAAAACATGAATTCAAAGAATCATAGGTCAAATTATGCATTTAAAAATAATTTAATATATGCTAAAATTATGTATGTTTGATATATAGTGTGCTTAAATTATTGATAAGCCACTGTAAGAAATTTGGTGCTCCCAAATACCAGCAAGTGGCTACCTTGCCCAAGAGATAAGCACTTTCTGTTGCCTAAAGTTTTAAACATTTCGGAAAGTACTAGCCAGACCATAAATGTTTGATGAAAAAACAATAAAAATAGTTAAATTGTAAAACTAATGAAGTATCCTGTGCAACTTTAGGTATAACCAATTAGAATAGGGCTGAAGCAACTGTAAATCAAAAACATGAGGTTTATCCAAAGCACTCAGGCTTCCAAATAGGATATAAGAGTCAACCATCTGAATCTCTCTCTGTGCACTGAACTGACCTGGGGACTGTCACATGAACGATGCAGTGGCTACATCTTTTTGTGCAGACTTTGGGAAAATGATAGAACACATGTCCCATAAATGCATCAGCTGGGACCCATAAGTGCATCAGCTGGGAATGAATGGTGGTCTAGGCATGGAGAAGAAACTTTCTACCCGCTTTCCCCTCTTCATTACTCACAGTTGCCACTTAGCTTGCTGATGGAAAACAAATGATAGCCATTGAAAGTGAGTTGTGTTGTGCCTTACTATTTCAACAACATGAAACCAGGTCGTTGTTTTGACCCTGAAGCATAATGCCTCAGAATAAAATATTTATACCAGAAAAATAGTTCAAATTTCAAAATATAAGTAAATGTGTCCAATATAATTTATAATTTAAGAATCCACCAATGTGATTCAAACCTTATAAAATCAATCAAGCACCATTCCAGAAATTCTGAAAATCAATTAAAATTCTAAAATTTTGAAAGATGAATTACACAATTATATTAATTCTAACTAATTTTAAAAATAAAAATGTATTATATATTTTAAAAAGAAAAAGATAGAAAAATTAACTTTTTTCTTTGGAAAGAGATGAATATGTGATAAAACAATGGTATGTAGGGATTTCAGAAAAGGATCCCAGAGTTCCCCTACCTTTTTGGAGCTACGTGCATTCAAGGTCATTGACTAATGAATTTCATACAAAATATGCATCCTTCTAAGTAAACCAGCTGAGAACGATATTACTGCATTCAAGTTTTTATAATCATTCTATAATTAAAGTCCCAATGTATGTTCAAATGAGCACATCTCAACTTTGTTTTAACCTATGATCCATTTTGGTAAACATCAAACTCTTATGTTCTCCATTAATGTCATTTGAGTTTCAAAATAAATTAGGTATTGTCACCAAGAGCATGTCAAATCAATGATAATATTAGTAAAAAATATTATAATGTGAAAAATAAGATCATTCTGTGCTTAAGGTCTACTTGTTTGGTACAAGGTTCACTGTCCTAGGAAGTGGAGAAGTTTAAATACAATATAGGTCACTTTCGATGTCAAGTCTGTTTTACTATTTAGTTTCCAAGTTAAAATTTTATCATAAAATTTGTTTGACTTTTTACTTCTACACTGATTAACAAAAGATATTAGTCCTGAGATTCACTTTTGTTATTCTGTCCTTGGAAGTTGCTCCTCTTTCTTTGTCTATGAAAAAATCAAAGTACTCATAAATGGTTCCCTCTGTTGTTTCAAGACAGTATCAGTACTCTGCACTAATACACTATATCTGTTCTTATATACTAATTAGGTACAGCCATAATAAATAGATTAAAGAACAAGTTTTATTTAATTATAAGAGAGAAGGCTTCTCAGACATACACACAAAAAGTGTGTCTAGCAATAATATATTTTGCATGATATGCCAAATAAGCTGATGAGATTTAACCTTACAGAGGCTTTAGAATTTAAAACAAAAGAATGTTTAAAAAAAAAAATGAAGGAAGGAAAGCAGAAAGGAAGAAAGGAAGCTCATCTTTTTATAAAAATAATTTATGTGTCAAAGAATGCCCAAACCTGAGCTGCAAAAGTTAGAGAAATGAAAATCAAGTTTGTCTTTTTGGAGTCTTTTTTAAAATCATTGTTCAAATTTGTTCTTAATACTTACTGTAAATTTACCAAAACAACAATGAATTTTCCAGGAGACTTCATTAAAGGAACAAAACAAACAGTAAAATTTTACACAAAGAGGCAACTTTGTGTGCTAATAAGGGTATAATATTTGAGAAAATAAAAATGCTTCAAACATAGCATTTATATAAGAAACTGCTATTGATATCACAATGGTAATTATTTTAGATCACTATATGGTGACAAAATAGTGACTGCCTTTTCCCTGTAACTCCATACCCCAATTCAACATTTCCATATCTACCAAGGTTAAATGTGCACGAGTTCCTACATTTTTGCAGTTCACCAGAGACAGGAAACACAGATGTAAGCAGATGTAAAGGACACTGAAGCTGTGTGCATACGCTCTGGGGAAAACCTGGCTCATATACATTCATGGGGTTTGATTTTATTTTGTTTTTAAAATGCTTGATTATATTTAGGGCTTAAACTGAAGGAAATGGGCCTGCTTTTATACCTAAGGGCGTTGATACATCTTACAATATTCTTTTGCTCAAAAGTAAGAAAATACTTCACTCAACTTTGTAGCTAGGATCATGCTATTACCCATTAGCAACAGAACATGAAGTAATATTTAGCATATCTTCAACCACAGCATGGAGATGTGCTAACATTGGGGTCCTCTCTAGATGTAAATGTATTTAAATAAAATCATAAAGTGTTAGTAAATAAATATTTTAATTATCCCAGTAACTTTATAAAATAATCCATTGTCTCTCTGTATCTGGAGAGGTCTTGGTGAGGATAATATAAGATTGGAATCAGGAACCAGGAGGGAAAGCCTCATTGAAACACACTGGCGTATGATTTCAGGTATACCATTTAATTTTTAAATATTCATTCTCATCTATCAAATAAAGGGGTTGGTGCTTAACTTATAGGCATATTTTGAGAAGTAAGTGGAAAAGACATGTGAAACTCCTTCATACACTGATGAGTTCACATTTATTTTTTTAGGGCAAATTAATCCCCCTAGAACATTTCCAATAGTAAAATTTCAACTGAGTATCACTTCTGGTATTTTTCAGTTATATTCATTAAATAACTTTTCAAAAGTTTAAATATCTGTTCTCACCTACACTATTATTTCTCTTACATAGCTTATATAAGTTAATAGTACCACAATCTACTTTTCAAAAATTTCCATCATTAAAAAGAATATCTTCCACTATCTTACCTGCCTATTCTTCTTTTAGCTTCTGACTCTAGTCATAGGGAATTTTTTCCATCCTTTATATTTATATTATTTCCAATGTCTTTAATTTCATTCATACTCTCCTACCTGTGCATCACTCTAGTACTTTCAATTACTTTGCAAAATATTGTCTTAGCATATCCATATTCTAATTATCTCTTTATGTGTTTGTTTCTTTACATAGATGTTAGTTCTCAACAGTGTAAAGAATATGGCTCATTAAGTTTTGCATCTCCAGTGTTTAAAACATTGCTTGAAACACAGTAGTTATTCGATAAATATATGTTGAACTAAAGTACTTAAGGCTATTTTTGACACATGTCAAAATTAAAAATTAAATGTCTGGTTTATGAAAATGAAGAAAAGTTCAATTTTGAGTTCTTCTTTAGTTTAACCTAATATTTAAATTAAAATACATTTCAAAAAGTCGAAATATTTCTCGTGTAACAATATGTTTGGAATACATAGAAAGGACAGAAAAGAAATGAAATGAATATACCTTGGGCAAAATAATAAATGCCTTTTCAGATTTCAAAGTTACCATTTATTTTCCAAATTCTTATGATGCACCCATGTGCCTACAAAATCTAACTGCAATACTTATAACAGGTAGATGGTTATGTACAAATTGCAACCTAGCTGAATTATTTATTAATCAGTGACAAAGGTTTTAGCAGCTCTGTGGTATGTTGTTTTTATTTTACTGAACAAGATAAATTAATAAAATAATCAGAGTAGAATTAATTTATGGTAACCACATAATATGTTAAATACTATGTTGTATTGGTTAAATGTCACTTAGTGTGAACTTTATTGTATTGGATAATTTAATTTCTTAAATTAACTTTTCTTCAAACACTATCTTATTACTTTGTGATTTCCCCTAGGATCCAACATGAGAAAGAAAATCTATTTCTTAAATTTATAAGCACAGAATTAAAACATATTTAATGAGTTGATAAACACGTCTGACATGGATCTCTTACACAATTAAACTTCAATAAAGTTTTGTAACTGATATTTGATACTTAGGTTTTCAATTTTCATTTGCCTAATTTAAACATACATGATAGCCTTTCTCACAACAATTTAAATTGTGTTTTGAAAATATTTTTTTCATCTAAATTTTATTTTGGAATGAAAAGACAAGAAAGAAGGCATGTCTGTTTAGATACATACTATATATGTATATATATATCTCTCTCTTATAAGTTCTTATTACTAATCTTAAATACATTTAAGAAGAATGATAAAACACATATTTGTGTATTGATGGTGGTCTTATTTCTATTTCTACTAGCAAGAAAAAATATAACTGAATTGAATATCCTACAAGACTTAATGATATTAAAGAAAATATATGATAGAATATATTACAATAAAAATATATAATGAATATGTAAAGGGGAAAACAAAATTTCTGTAGTGCTGTAAATCAGAACATTTAAATGTTTGGACTAAGCAGATATTGAGAAAGCAGAAGGCTATTAGGAAATGTATTAGCAATAAGACATAATTAATCTCTTTTCTCTTAGAGACTCTCATTTTATCTATCTTTTTCTATATCTACATAGATATATGAGAGAAAAAAAGAGAGAGAGAGAGAGACAGAGAGAGAGGGGGGGGGATAGATACAACCATTCACCTTGCTAGTTATCCAAAAGGTCAAAATGAATAAAAGTGGTAGACAAATTTGGAAATTATGATCAATTATGTTACTAGTTACTGTTGCTCTTAGTTCTGTGCTATAGCTTTCTCGTTCAAAATAAGTGACTGAGATTTGGCTGGACTGAAAAAATTTAGAAAGCAATATTACCTGA
This sequence comes from Gorilla gorilla gorilla, assembly GCF_029281585.2. Taxonomy (NCBI): domain Eukaryota; kingdom Metazoa; phylum Chordata; class Mammalia; order Primates; family Hominidae; genus Gorilla; species Gorilla gorilla. Next base: position 70,030,800 of record NC_073238.2, read on the forward strand.
AATAAATTGTGTGTAAAGTTTAACACAAGAATTATTCTTAGCAAAACAAAAATCATGACAAATTTTAATATACTGTACACACAAAGTCACAGTACTTTGTATCATTTAATTTTCTAAAAGTAAGGCATAATTTTTAGGTATATTCCAATATCACAAATTGGCAAGAAATCCAGCATTATTACAGTCAATTCCTTAATTTAAATAAAGTCATCTTTCTCAAATACAGATTTTCTTGAAACATCAGATTGTGTAACCAATATACACATGAAATTGATAATATTTTATAAAATTTGCTTTAGCTCATTCTTATAGAAAAAGTATACTTATTTTGTTTGTAAATAGCTGTACTCCATGAAACAAAGTATAAGACATATTGCATACATGTACATAATTTTCTGGAAATGTATTAAGGATAAAATGAGTTTTTTTTCAAATTTTATTGATTAATGCCAAGTGTTAAATACTTGCAATGTATACTATTCTGAGATACTTATAGGTCTGAATAAAAGAAATCTAATGAAGTATTAAAATTGAAGCATTGTAAATCCAAACAATACACAGTTGCATGCTATAATCTAAGTTTTAAAATTACTAAGTAGTATACACACATTGTTTCTTTGTTAAAATCAGAAATTTGAATATATGAAAATGAATTTGCAGAGAGAAGTTTGATGAATACAACAAATGTCTTAAGGGAATTAAAAAGTGAAAATCTCAACCAGTACTTTATAATGTCCTTAAGTCTTCTATTATAGAAATGCCATTTTTAATGATTGTAACTGTTACTTCTATTACAATTATTATGTATTTATTTATTTTGAGACAGAGTCTTGCTATGTGGCCCAGGCTGGAGTGCAGTGGCACGATCTCAGCTAGGTTAACATCCTAGGTTCAATTGATTCTTGTGCCCCAGCCTCCGGAGTAGTTGGGATTACAGGTGCAAACCACCACGCCCAGCTAATTTTTGTATTTTTAGTAGAGATAGGGTTTCACCACAATGGCCAGTCTCGTCTCAAACTCTCGACCTCAAGTGATCCATCAAACTTAGCCTTCCAAAGTAGGATTACAGGGGTGAGCCACCGCACTGGGCCCGCAATTATTATTTAATGTGAGATTTAAATAAGTGTTTAGAAAAATATACATGTGAAATTTGATAATTGTTTAAGTCATTTTTTTAGAATCCTTGAAGGTGTTTAAATACTGTTTATTCAACATTTAGAAATTATAATAATATAGAAGAAATGGCTTATTGTACTGTACAACCTAATATATTTATTCTACTTAAAAGGAAGATTCTTAATACTTCTTTCTGATATCTACATATACCATGGATAAAAGTCTATAAGTATGATAGATACTTACGTATTTTTTTCTACCACAGTCAATGAGAAATGTTAAATTCACATTTGACACTTGCTTACATGGGTTTGCATCAGCAATAGGGGTAAAATCTCCTTTAATCACACTTACAACTACATTTTTATCTTTCTCACTCAAGAAGGTATATGTAAAATCAAATGAATAAGACCAACTTAGTGATAGGGAAAATCCTATCTCCTAATTTGTTTTTATACAATACACTTTGCTATTTTATCTTGTTTTAAAAGTGAGCCCATATGGTATAAGCCATAATTGATTGAGACATCTTAATGGGTGATGCTTGATTGTCTTAATACAGAGTGTGTGCAACAGATCTGATACAGTAGACAGAATTGTTGCGCATTATGGCATGGGTGACTTTTTCCCTCCATCTCTCTCACTTAAAACGAAGGATATTTAAAAGAGAAATGTCTTCTCAAGTTTAAATGTTGAATTTGTGTCTAAGTTATTATAATTATTATCCATACTATTATTATTAATATTGTGATTTCATAATAATTTATTAAGTTTTTTTGTTTGTTTGTTTTGTTTTGTTTTTTTGAGATATAGTCTCTCTCTGTCGCCCAGGCTGGAGTGCAGTGGCGCGATCTTGGCTCACTGCAAGCTCCACCCCCCGGGTTCACGCCATTCTCCTGCCTCAGCCTTCCGAGTAGCTGAGACTACAGGCGCCTGCCACCACGTCCAGCTAATTTTTTGTATTTTTAGCAGAGACTGGGTTTCACCGTGTTAGCCAGGATGGTCTCGATCTCCGGACTTTGTGATCCCCCAGCTTCGGCCTCCCAAAGTGCTGGGATTACAGGCGTAAGCCACTGCGCCCTGCCGTTTTATTAAGTTTTAATATTTATTAGGTATTATTTTATGCTCAAGACACCGTTCTAAAAAGTTTATAAATGATTGTTATTTAATCACCATAGTAATGCTAAATGTTATATAATTTGCTCAAAACTACTTAAACACTGGCAGAGCCAAGATTCAAACCTAGGCAGTTTCACTCAATAACTACTGTTTTCAACCACAAAACACTATCAAATAATAAGCAGTTATTATGTATTGCATGATATAGATTCTTACGAATGTATAAAGTCATTTAAGGGAGTCCATAAAAAAATTTAATACTTATTGAACTCTTATCAAATGTGTCAATTAGTGTGTTATTTGATCCTTACACTAGCTCTAAAAACCACCTTCTATAATTAGGCTAATCTTTACAGATATGAAAATAATTAAAAAATAGAGATGTTACAAAAGTTGACCAAAGTGTTAGGAACTTGCCTAAGATAAAAAAGCTAGTAAAAGGCAAACTTGCCTTTGAACCCTGGCCTATAATTCCAGAATACATGCTCATATTCATTGTTAGTGTGACATATAACCAAGAGAGCTGACATGGCACAAATGGTGCCTTTTAAGTTCATAACAATTTGAGGTAACATTGTGTTTATTATCATGAGGAAGCATAAGATTAGGTATGCATATGCATATAGGATCAGCAATACATTTCTTATTTTGAATTAATGTTAATGAATTGATAGGTAATTCAGATTCTCTATATGTTGATAATTGTACTTATTTATGTAATGCAAAGCACTAAAGTCAGAGTAGAACTGCACACTTTGTTGGAACCAGTATATGAATGTTACTGGGTAATTCACAGCAGGACTAGCAGCTGGTTGTTTTGCCTCCACTTTTTTAAGATCTGTTCATTTCTTTCAAAGATATGCTGTTGCTCCTAATCAAACATTTCCTCAAACATCACTCACAATATGGGTTTCTCTAAATAAACATGAGTCTCTCATTGCTTAGTATTATATAAAATATATATTTTAAAAATAACTAATTTACACAGGTTCTAACTATGTACATCTCTCATGTCATTTTAATCAGTTTTATGGTTTGCTATCATAGATGATGTTATTAACTATTATCTTAAGAGTATAATCATAATTTTCCTCAAATAATTTCAGGGAAATTACTCCCAATCTATATCCTATTTACAATGTGTGTGTGTCATATAATTTTAAAAAGTATACATGTATTTTTTGCAAAGAACTAAAAGAATTAAAACATGAACATTGCCTCTGTATGAGAGCTATGCCATTTGACATCTCTTTCTTCATTTTTCTTTCCAATCGGAAAAAAAGTGTTTAAACTTCAAGGAAAAGGAAGCTTCTACTTGCATGATGGTATCTTTCTATTTAAAGATACTTAGTTATTTTCACCCAGAGCTTTCACGGCATTTTCACACTATCTCATCAGCTAGTCAATAAAGAATTATGCGCAGAGCTATAATTCTTTTTTTTTAACTTTTGCATGTTTTTTTCTAAATTGAGCCATGATTCACACTTTTGTAATATAGGCCTTGATTTATAAACTCAAACCCAGATGTTTGATATTTCTCCATATAGTTTTGTTAAGCATTGCATCTGTTTTACACTTCAGATCAGGAGTATAGACTCCATGGAAACTTAGATAAGTCATATCTTCAATGATCTTTTTAACATTTCTCATATGGAATGAGAAAATTATTCTGTTTCATATGTTGCTTAACCAAAATATGAAAAGCTTTAATATTTTGATAAAGTACTTTTCATAATGGCTATGCTAATTGTAATCTGTGGAAGTTTGGTGAAGTAACATACATATTTTTAAAGAATTACTCTTCCCTGGCCGGGCGCGGTGGCTCACGCCTGTAATCCCAGCACTTCGGCCGACCGAGGCGGGCAGATCAAGAGGTCAGGAGATGGAGACCATCCTGGATAACACGGTGAAACCCCATCTCCACTAAAAAAATACAAAAAATTTAGCCGGGCGTGGTGGCGGTCGCCTGTAGTCCCAGCTACTCAGGAGGCTGAGGCAGGAGAATGGCGTGAACCCGGGAGGCAGAGCTTGCAGTGAGCCGAGATCACGCCACCGCACTCCAGCCTGGGCGACAGAGCGAGACTCCATCTCAAAAAAAAAAAAAAAAAAAAAAAGTCCAAAGAATTACTCTTCCCTTAATGAACTGAAAAATTTAGCTAGTTAGATCTCTAATATTTTTAATTTTATAATTTTGAATAAATGTACACACTATACTCACATCTCAAAAAGCTACGAAAAGAAAATCAACCAAACAAAAACCATAAAGGAAAAAAAGTAAAATAAAAGACACTAGTGAAAAAGCAACAAAATGCAATAGAGAAAATGACAATGCTAATATGTTTATCAAATTGATAAATTATAAAATCTGATCAAAAAAAAGAATCCAAATAATCACCACCAAAATGAATGGGAAAAAATAAATTTATCCGTTTTTTTTTGCCAATAATTTGTCTGTATAGAGTAATTCCTCAGAAACGCTAAATCTTATGGAAAAGGAATAGGAAATCTGACACGATGTATTTTATAAAAATGAATTCATTATTTAATAAACAATTAGAAAATTCCAGGTCCAAAGGGTTTCTAATAGATATCTTCTATATTTTTAAAAAGAAATAACATCAATCTTACAATTTTTTTTTCAGATTTTAGCAAGTAACTAATTTTATGTAACCAACATAACGTTTGCATCAGAAGTTGACAAGCATAATACAGAACTAAAAAAAATCCTTATGAATATCTCTCATGAACATGAATGCAAAACTTCTTAATTACATTTTAATAAATCAAGCAAAGAACTTAGAGCTACCATTCAAACCAGCAATCCCATTACTGGGCCTATACCTAAAGGAAAATAAATTATCTAACCAAAAAGACACATCCATTCGTTACGTTAATTGCTGTGCTATTTACAATAGCAAAGACATAAAATCAACACAGGTGCCTATCATTCTTAGATTGGATAAAAGAAATGTAGTACATATACACCATGGAATACTATGCAGTCATAAAAAGTAAAATCATGTATTTTGCAGCAATATGGTTGGAGCTGGAAGCCATAATCCTAAGCAAACTAATGCAGGAACAGAAAACCAAATACCACATGTTCTCAGTTATAAGTAGGAGTTAATGATAGAGGTAAGAGACAGACAAATTCCTAGGCAGACAGGGGCGGGTACCCGGTGAAACCTGGCATTCAAACCAAAGGACAATTTAGAGCCTGAAAACCAAGCTGCTGGTTCCTGATAGAGTCCACAACCAGAGTGAGAACTTCTATTCCTGTTTGCCCACTCTTTCCCAATTGGCTCTTTCTGAATAACATTTTTTAACCAATAGAATGTTACCTTTCCCAAGGCTAGCTACAGCCCAAGCCTCCTCATTCCAAACCTACAAAAACCCCAGACTCAGCCTCACAGGCGGCTACCCACTTTGGGGTCTGCTCTCACACAGACAGCTACCCACTTTGGGTCCCCTCTTATTGTTGAGAGCTTTTCTGTTGCTTAATAAAATTTTTCTCTCCCTTGCTCACTCTCCAGTGTCCACATAGCTCCTTTCTTCTTGGTTGTGGACAAGTACTCGGAACCGCTGAACGGCAGGAGCAAAAAAGGGCTGTAACATACTCCTGTCTGGCTTCTCAAGCTGTGGACAGCATGAATGAAAAGCGCTGTGACACACTCCCATTTGCCGGACTATGGGAGTGAAGAGGGTCCAGACCTCGGGACTCCCCGAGCCAGAGTTATAACACGCCCCTATTCGCCAAGCCGTGGGCGGTGGAAATGAGAGCGAGGGAGCTGTGGCATTCCCTGGTGGCTCAGACCTCAGGACTCCCCGAGGAAAAGCTGTTAACACCCCTTGGGGCTCCGCAGTTGCTGGCATCTCTGTTTTCGGGTGCCACTGTTTCCCCTCCTCTAGACGCCAGTGCACAATGCAAAAACCTCCTGAGGTATGCCTGGCTCAGCCACGGCCAGCTATGGAATCCCCCTGCACGCGCGGGATCCAGGCTGGTAGCGCAGCTGAGTGCAGCCTGCCAGACCGAGCAGACGGAGCAAGCCCAGGGGTTACCAGCCAGGCCCTGGGCAGAGGTAATGGCAGCTGCAGGAATTTCTGGCTGGTGAAGCGGTACCAAAAGAATCTTGTGTCATTAACATTGAGCATATATAGACATAAATATGGAAACAGTAGACACTGTGGACTACTAAAGGGTGAAGTGCGGTGGGGGGCGTTAAACTATCTATCAGGTAGTTTACTACCTGAGTGAAAGATCCATACTCCAAACCTCAGCATCATACAGTATTACTATGTAACAAATCTGCACATGTACTCCCTATATCTAGAATAAAATTTGAAATTAAAAAGTATATAAAATAATACATGATGATAAAAAGGCTTATTCCATAAATAAATGGTGATTTATTATTTTAAAATTTGTTGTATAATTTACAACATTAAAAGAGAAAAGAAGAAACATCATATGATCAACAAGACAGAAAAACTTGATGAACATGTCACCACCTTTTATTGGTTGAGGAAGACATAGCGATACAAGGAACTTACATTACCTGATAAAGTGTGCAAAGAACATTGAGGTATTGACAACACTGTTCCTGAGACCAAGGATGGTCACTATTAATGCTTCCATTTTATGATAACAGAGATCCTAGAGATTGCAATAAAGCAACGTAATAAAAGGTAAAATGAAAAATAATAATAATAATAATTAAGGCAATTTTGTTTTTATTTTTCTAGAAATACTTGTCATTTGAAATTCCACATATCCATTTACCCCATACATTTCTTCAAAGCTATTCACCATTTTTCAGGCATATCATAATGGCTATTTCAAAGATATTAATAAAATAGTTTAACTTTATTTAGTTTCTTAAGCATATCCACAAGTAGCATAAAAATTTATTGAACTTCTTTGAGCTATGCTTTTTTCTTTATTAGTTAAGTGTTCTTGACAAAGCTGGAATTATCAGTAGTTGATGAGTAAGGACTTTTGGTGACAGGGTTTTATCTTTTAATGTATACTTTTGATATCAGACAAAATATACTTGAACACTCTCAAAATATGTTTATGAACTTTTTTCATTTAACAATACTATAGACAGACTTAAAAATGCTTTAAGTGGATGTATTTATCAATCTTGTTTAGATTTGTTTTGCAGAGAAGGTTCAGGGTAAGACAAACTTATTTTATATACCAGCTTTTTCAAGTATTTCATTAAAAGCATTCTGGTATGTTTTTATGATGGGAAGACATAAGGTACTTCTTCACCATTATTGTCTTCATATTTCTATATCACCAAAATGACTCAAGGCTGAAAAAGCAGTCAAGTCTGAATAATAATGTGTTTGCTGAATATTGAAAATACTTTAGTGTTGAAGATGAATAAGATATTTGAATGTGTAATCTATGAGAAACAGATAATACTTTTAATTCAGTGGTATTCGTTTCATTATGACCTGGGATTTTTAAAAATCATGTCTGGCTATATTCCAGTCAATGCTGAGTAAATTATCTTTATGAAGATTCAATACTGGGAAAAGATGACTAAATAATTTCAAAGATTCCTTTCAATACTAAGATTCCTTATTCTGGGCTGAGTAAACCCTTCTGTGATTGTTTCAGCTTTCTTAGGAACAGCAATATCTCCTGCTCCACTAATTGAATCCCTGCAAGGATTGTCTAAAGCAACTGAAAAAGTAATATACCAGTCGTACCCTGGTCCAAGGATTTCCGCTGTTCAAATGATCCAAGAGGCTTGGCAATAAACTAATGTGATTCTTTGTGTGCCAGTTGATTGACTATTGCTATGGTCAGAAAGATCTAAACGTGATGATTTGGAAATTTTTATCGTGACATTTGGATATAGACTTACTACAGATGGAATATGACTTCAAATGATATGAACTAGGATCATAAAACACAATGTTTAAAATAGAGACTAGCATTTGGCAAAAATGGAAGCTGACCTTTGGAGATCATTAAGGTTTATGTGCTTAGATCTCTCCAGTCTGTTGGAAGCCTGTATTATTTTACTATGTTCCCAAAAAAGAAAGTATTTGACTATTTTATATAGTGCTGGTAAAGTTAATAGTACCTTAATTTGAATAAATCCCCCTTGGTTAGGGGTAATTGTAATAATTATTAATTTATATTAAAAGCAAATAAAGACAACACAGTCATGCTCAAGCAAGAATCAGATTTTCCTCCAGCAGTTATGTGACCATGTCTGGAAATATTTTTGGTCTTCAACAAAATACATTACTAGAAACTATTGAGTAGAGGCTAACAATTCACAGGAGTATCCCTCACAACAAAGAATAATCCTGCCCCAAAAGTCAATGATTGAGAGGCTGAAAGACCCTGAACTGACGTATGAAAGAAAAACATAGTTTGCTACTTTGTTTAGTTTACTATCTTAATTTTTTTAAAGAGAACTTTTAATTAATATTGAAAGAATGTAAAGTAAGCACTGAAAAGAGGAGTTGAACACAGCTCAATTATACACAATTTTAAACTTTAGGGCACACTATTTTTATACACATGAATAGATAACATAGAAGGAAAAGTTAGCAGAAATGAGCTTTGCCTAGAGTGAGGAGGATGGCAAGACAGAATTTATCAGAGAAGCCAGAAAGTTCCACAAATATAAATGGGTTAGGAAATTGCTGATGTCTATTTGCCATTACATTAAAATTCAGTTGATAATCTTCCTCTTCTTCAACTACATGTAATAGTAAATCCACATGCTTGTTGGCAAATCCACATTTGTCCCTGGAATATCTCAGTTCTCAAAGGCTCTCTTTAAGTTTTGGGGTTTTGTTTTTGATTTTGATTTTGATTTTGTTTGTTTTTATTTTAGTTATCAGCATTTAGTCTCGTAAGTACTAAATTAATGTATTAGAAAGCAAATCTGTTTTCCTCTATATCTCTGAAGATTTTCTGATGCAGTGTCAAGGAAGAGCCACTTTTCTATACTCACATATGTCTTTCCTAAATAAGTTAGGAATCAGTTGTTTTAAAAACTGACTATCACTTGAGCATATAAAAATCCATATATTGGGCTGGGTGCAGTGGTTCATGCCTATAATCCCAGGACTTTGGGAGGCCAAGTTGGGCAGATCATTTGAGATCAGGAGTTCAAGGCCAAGACTGGCCAACATTGTGAAAACCCATCTCTACTAAAAATGCGAAGTTAGCTGAGCGTGATGGCGGGCACCTGTAATCCCAGCTACTCAAGAGATTGAGGCAGGAGAATTGCTTGAACCCAGGAGGTGGAAGTTGTAGTTAGCCAAAATCATGCCATTGCACTCCAGCCTGGGCAACAAGAGCAAAACTCTGTCTCAACAAAACAAAACGAAACAAAACAAAACAAATCCATATATTATCCATTGAATTTTTACCAGAGAAAAATTTGAAACAGATGTAATATAACATGATTCCCCAATGGTTTCTCAATAATTTTATTTTTAGATGCCATCAAAAATCAAATAAAATTATTAAAAACTGCAAATGTTCAAATAAACTTTTTAATTTCCAAAGGAAATTACCATAATAGCTTTTTAAACAAAATTAGTAGTCTACCTGGGCTGCCAAGCAAAATACCACAGGCTGGGTAACATATAACATCAGAAACATTTTTAAAATTAAATCATTCTCAGGAGGAATTAAAAAGATAAGTCATGCAATAGTTACTAAGTTAGACTCAGAGTAACCACTATAGAAAAATGTAGACAGGGAGAAGTCAATGGCTTTTGGTGTAATAAGGAATAAGGAAAGCTGGAGAACCTGGAGTAAACCTATAAGAAATAAGGAAAAGAAGTATGTCTGCATAGTTTAATGTTTCAATTACAACTATGTTTAGTGACATAAATTCTGAAGAAAAAATATGAATCATGATCACAGAAATCAGAAAAAGTGATTGGAATATATGAGTTCAAAACCCCTGGTGCAAAAACCCAGCGGCAGGAATATTTAAGAATTATCCTTCACCATCAAATGTACCAGTGATGTTGTCAGGATCTGATGTGTCATGCATACGCTCAAATCGTCATTGAATCAAAGGAGAGTTTGTTGACTAATCCAATATTAATAAAGTACTCAAAAACTATTGCAATAGTTTTGAATAATGCCTTCCTTGTCTCTTTAACTTCTTGTGGTGCAGTTTCTATGTGACGTCTTGAGGCTAAGCCTAGAAGGGTATTTTCTTAGTCTGTTTGGGCTGCTATGGCAAAATACCTTAGATTGGGTAATTTATTAACAACAAAAATTTATTGCTCACAGTTCTGGAGGATGGGAAGTTCAAGATCAAAATGCCAGCAGATTTGGTGTCTCGTAAGAGCTCATTCTCAAAATTTCATAGATTTTATCATGATGATGCATCCTCAGATGGCAGAAAAAGGCAAAGGAACTCCCTAGAGCCTCATTTCTAAGGGCACAAGTCCCATTTATGAAGGTGGAACCCTCATAACTTAATCACTCCTCAAATATTCCACCCTTTAATACCATCATATTGTGTATTAGATTCCAAAAAGTAAATTTGGGGATGGGAGACACAGACATTCAGACCATGACCATTGCAACTATGAATTAAAAGCTTAGGTAGATTTCCTTAAGTCTAGCTGAAACTCCTTTTTTACACAATGGATATAACTGCAGAAACTGGAATAAGCATTTTTTATGGTTCTTAATAATTGGTCACAGTATTTTTTATAATTTTTCTGTCTCCACACAGATTTTATTGGTTAAATTGTGGAGACTGCCTCAAAATTACTCCACATATTATATTACAATGGAAAGCATTAACTATTACATATGCGGTTTCTTGATAATGGAGAATCTGGCTTAATTTTTTTTTTATCCAGCGTCACATCTGAAAAAGAATGGTGAAACTAGTTGGCATTTCATACATGTTTTGCAAGGCAGGAAAATTCTGACCACAGCTAATTCATGGGTGACGAAAATCATTGGAATAGAAAACAGGTGCAGGACCACACTAAATACACTTATGGAGATTATTTCATGTGATTATAATCATGATGGCTAATGTTTAGCTATATCTACGCAATTTCAGTAAATGGAATTGATCACCATATGGCAGAGTCTGACTTACTGACTATAAAAGAACATTTACACACACATATACACACACACACTTGGACATATTTCTGTGATTATGGTGTCTTTGTTTAATACATGAGTGACCCTCTAAAAGATCTACATTTGTAGCTATGTAAATATAACTCAACACACATGAAATTTTGAAATTGCAAACTAGTTTACGCAATTACTTCCTTAAGAAAAAAAGATACTCTTATCTTTACACATTACAATAAGATTTACCATTATTTAGTGCATCTAAATAGAGGAATACTTTATTACATTAATTGTTTTATGGACCATTTATAACTTGTCCAAAGGGAGTAAGATTAGTAGTCATCAGCAATTGAAGATCACAGTGAACAACGATAAAGTTTATCCAAGATATATAGGGTGTTTCAATTGAAGAAATTTTACTTACAGATATTTTACCTATAAGAATTTCACACACAAATATATTCGTGTGTGTGTTTGTGTATATTTAACAACACAAATTAAGTATTTTTTTTTCCTTGAAGAGTTAAGGCCTTAATATTGAGATTATTTGATTTTTTTTAAGTGACTAAAATGATTTGTGCACATTATCGTTTATTTAATGCCCTGGAATAGTCATCTGTCACATGGCATTATAACATCTGAAAACTTGTATCTATTTTTCAAAGACAGTGGGTTCTTTTTTGGTAGGAGTATAAACATTTTCTATATTATTCATGTGACACTTGAAAAGCAGATTAAATTATTTCTATTTTTTTCTTAAGATTATATATTCTATCTACCCATTACAAAAAAGCTAATATATTTCCATACTCTCAAATTAAAATTCATGCAAATTAGATATAAACTTATTTAAAAGTTTTGAAAAAAATTAAAATTTTTTAAAAGTTTTTTTTTTGGCATAAGTAATTAATTTGAAGACTCCAATAATTTATCCAATCATGAATTACCTTCTTGGTTTAAACTGTATTGTTATACTGTTTTTATTGACATATTTTAATAAAATATTGTTTTAGATTAACTTTCCTATTGTTAAAAAGGCAAACGTATTTTGCACTTGGTATGCATCCTAGTGACTAATTCCAAGGATTAAATGAAGATCTTGTTTAATGTGACAGAGGTGAAGTTTAAATGAAGAAAAACACATCAAACCCACGCAACACCAACTCTGTTCAGGTGCTGTCTCCTACCTCAGTTATAGAGATAAGTCAGTTCTCCCACACACCTTCCCCTAATATAATAGACTCAGCATTTGGAGCTTAAGACAAGTAAGGCAAGATCAGTTGAGATCAGTTTCTTTCTCAAACAGATTAATACCCTCAATGTCTTCCACAGCCTGTCTTGTCTTTGAACGTCCTATCTCAAAAGCCAGAGAACCAGGTTTTGGAAAAGCCTGAAATAGATGCGTTTATATCATTTAACCTTAAACTGCAAATACAAACAAACTCAGTGGAATAGTTGATAGAACCTATTTGCTTATAAGATCCAGGGTCGTAGAGGCTTCTCCTTGATTCCAAAGCTCTGGAAACTGCTGTTCTATGACACTGAGTAGTGGCCAAAAAATGATCTAATCCAGAAACTATATCCAGGCAATGGGACTGACCTGCTTAGTCCTTTCTGACACATTTTAACAGAGATTACCTCTTGGCCAAAGAAAAAGCAAAGCACATATTTTCTTATCACTTATTACAACATAGTAGCCAACAAGAATAAACGAATATTCAACTTCTCAATGAACTTGGAGTTTAACATCTCCCACTTTGGAGCCAAAGAATGCAAACATGAGAAAATGGCAAGGAATTTCTGTGGGGAAAAAATATTAATTATATTGACTTCATCCTCTGAGGCACATGGAAGGCTCCAGAAGGCATCACTTGAGAGAAATTAAGTTTGAAGTCCTGTAGCCACCACTGTCAATTACTGACCCAGAAAGGATGAGCCGCCATAACAGATATTGCCCCGTTCTCCCCAGGTAAAGGAAAGGCTTGAAACGGAATGAACTTAGGTATGTTAGTGTGGCACCATATGTCTCAACCATCAGAAGTCAGGGAGTGTTATGAGGTTAGCAGAGCAGTGTCCCAAATACCTTTTCATCTCTGCCAACACTGCAGTTAGTGAAGCAGGTGAGAGTTATTTCTAGCAGTCTTCTAAACTATTAGCTTTCAAGCCAAGATACACATCTTTAAATTCCACTCACAACTTTAAAGTGATTCTGAGAAACACAGAGTCAAGATATATGTATAGCAAAAGTAAAAATTTTAATATTTAAGCTTGCTACTATTAGCCTGATATTTTCTCAGTCACTGCTCTGTTTAGGAATTATTATTCTTATTTTACAAATGTGGAAATGGTCTCAGAATGTTTAAAGGTACACCTCAGGCCATATAACTAGTCAATAATATACTATGACATCAAGTAGGGATCTATTTGCCTCCAACGGCTGTACAACACTTCCATTCACTCTGTTAAGTACAAAGTCATATTGCATAAAGACACATGGCAGCTGAAAACAAGAAATTCAGCATAGAGGGTGGATATAGGATCTGGAAGCTTCCCTTAGTTTTAGTACAGACAGTTGTTGTGATTTAATTTATTCCTACTCTCAGAACATTTAGAAGACAAGAAAGACAAAAACACAAAAAGCTTCTATTTCTCCAGCTGCAACTCAATACAATTTGTTCCTCTTTTTCAAATCCTCAGCCTTCATTCCAATGTCTTACCACAAACATCCTGGTTTTTATTTAGAAAATTTGAAAAAACTAAACAGGCTTACTCCCAGACCTGCATTTAGACATAGCCGTGATCTTTGTGTCATGGTGATTTTCACTTAAGGAAAACATGTTTGTAGGAAGCCACTCGCACTTAAGAAAAATATATTTATTATGTTTAATTGTAAATAATTATGTGAAGGTAAAAAGTTAACATTAGCGAGATTGGCTTAAATAACCCTCAACATTATGAAGTAGTAAACTTGAACTTACACTCACATTTATCAATACCTGAAGCCAGTCGGCTTTCCTTTACAGGATAACTAAATGCCAAACGATTCTCTGAAAATGGAAATGAGAATGCCTGGGTATAGCACTAAAGCGGTTTTGAGACTGATACATAAAAACGCCGATGAGGTTAATTCCTAAGGACCAATATTTTCTAAATGTTATCTGCCAAAGTCATGAAAAAAAGAGTGGTATGAAGTAACAATATACAATTTTAGAAAATTTTTTGGGAAATGTAAAAAGAAGATTCTAAATTATATTCAAAATCATGTCAAGTCATCTCTGTTTTAAATGTTTCTCCAAATTTGATAGTTGTTTTATAGCAGTTTACCAACATATTTGAAATCATAGTTTGGCCAATGATCCCAAAGACACAATTAAAAATAGGAAATATTTAAATATATGCTAATCCCCAACTCACAGAAAAAATAATTATAAACTATAAATGTATCTACTAACTCATGATTGAGATTTCATTTACATTAGGTTTGTATTTTCTCTCTTTAACAGCTTTATTAATTTCATTTAAAAATTTTCTTAAAACTAAGATAAATGAAATAAAATCTAAATGCCCCAAACACAATAATATTAAGATATATGCCTCTGTTTATTTAATGAATTATATAGACAGATTGTGTAGAAAGCACCCCTTAGGGATGTGAGTTGACTGTTTCATTTTCAACTTGATTGAAATACCACCTAAGAGTAATATGAGTAGAGCAGGCAATAAAATAAATAGAGATCTCTATTCAGCTCTCATTTTTAGCTTAGTCATTTGCAGCACATCATAGTTCTTTAGAGTATTACCTTACTTAAGGCCAGACCTCAGGTTATACATAGAAAATGGCTTAAAGAAAAGATATTACATATAAATTAAAGTTTGCTCATTTCCCAGATTACATAATAGCTAATTACAAAAAAGCAATGTCAACCATTAATACACAGATCCTCTAATAAGCTTGGTTCCTTCAACATCATTTGTTATAATGACACGAAAAAAATGAATTTCTGGCATGGGGCCACTGCCTGTGTGGAGCTTGCAAACACTCCCTATTGCTGTATGGGTTTCCTCCAGGTACTCGGGTTTCCTCCCACACCCCAAAGATGTGCACATTGGTGTGTCCACAGGGTCTCAGTCTGAGTGATTGTGGGTGTGAGTATGAGTGTGTCCCGCCATGGATAGCATCTTGCCAGGGCAGGTGCCCACCTTGCACCCTGAGCTGCCAGGATAGGCTCTGGCCTCCCATCACCCTGAACTGGAATCTGCAGGTTGGAAAATGAATAAATGGGTAAATACAAATTATGGTCAAATAAAAATTTGTAAAGTATAGATAAGCATATAAACGCATGACAATAAATGGTGTGGTAGGAACGTGCCCACTAATTGCACCATATTTGTTACTGTTTGATTTTGAACCACATGGCGGTAGGAGGTGCTCCTTACAGTTTTGGTTTGAAAACTTTGATTCCTTGATTTAACCCACCACCAGTACAACAACCATCACTCTTTCATTCACCAAAAATTGGGTAAAGTATTATCTCACTCACTTTTATTAACATTTTTAAAATGTGTTTATAGTTGACATTAATTCAATATTTAATATTAGATGTTTTTGTGACTAGAAATATGCCTGATGAACTTAATGCTTGTTTATATCAATTAGCCTATGGTCAAAATTGTTTTATTGTGGGTGATTTTGCATAAAGTCACAGTTTTCAAGAACCTATGAAGATATTTGATAATAACTTACCGTATTTCTATGTAAACAAATATTTGAACACCTCAACAATTTATAAAACAGAAAATAAAAATATAATTTAAAAATTCAGTATTTGTCTCTTCCAGAAAAAAAATAGCTTAGTGGGGTATTTATGATTTCTGGTCATTCCAAATTTCTTTCTTTAAAGAGAAATTTTTTAATTCTATATTTGATCCTAGTTAGTAAGTATCGATGTGTAGACAGAGAAAGAGAAAGAGAGAGAGATCTGTATAGTTTCAGGAAATTTCAAGATATTAATAGATTATCATTCAAATTTCCTTTCAGTTGTGGGTAACATAACTGCTGCTTTATGTTACTTATTCAACAACCATTTTTTGTTTTGTTTTGTTTCAACAACCATTTTTGAGTTAGTACTATGTGACAGTAAAATATGAAGATCTGGCAATATTAAAATAAAAATGATAATATTTTATGTGTAACTAAACATGAAAATATAAGTAAAATAAAATACAAGCACTGCAATAGTCAAATTTTGAATACATTGAAGCCAATTCTAAATTAGTCATATTATTAGATAGATACCTTTAGATATATTACCTTTTACTAGAAAATTCAGAATTCTAAAAGTAAACCTGCTATGTTTTTATTGTTAAAAATAAATCTTCAGAATTTTCTTCAAATGTGAAATACAATAAATGATAAAAATTCACAATAATCAAATTCTGAATATAGTAAATATATTAATATGGCTTTCACAAATGTTCTTGTTATATGAGTTCTTACTGTGGAAAAGTGACAACTTAAAAAAAAAAATCTTGTTCTCTGACTTTGTGCATTGAGCAATAGAGTCTAGCATGTTTCTGAGGCCCAGAGCACAAGATCTGTGTGAGACTGGGGGATGTGGTGTCATCTGTGATATGGAAAAGTGAGCAGGGCAAGGTAGAGGAAATAAAGTACACACAGGATATAACTTTGACTTTCAGAATAAAACACTTTGTGTAATTTATTTTACTTGATTTCTCCTTCCCTTTTTCCCATTCCAATTATCTCTCTTATTCAACTCCTATTACAGTTCTCAGCCTCTGGCAAAGTGGCTCACAAGAATGATTCCTTGGAGGCGGACACTCATGCTCATCCCCGGATTGCCCAATAGCCCCTCCAAATTTTGTGGCTTGAATTCCCAAAGCACATCGCCCTTACAATAGCAGCTGGTGACCCCAAAATGATAAGTAGAAGCAAAATGTCCCAATTGCTTATGGTAACTTTAGTTGCCCAAGGTCAGAACAACCCAGTTATCTGTTTAGAAATCCCTGATGAGGAATTGTACCAATTTTCCCATTCTAGTGAATGAGTCTGAAACTCCAAATGCCTTGTGAAACCGGAACTGTGAATTTGAAAATGCGAATCATCTTCCTGGCAGCAGTGTCTTTAACCTTAAATACTAAACTGAGCATTCTTAAAACTCTAAGGTAAACAATAATGTATTTGAGTAAAATAACTAAAAAGAAAATGAACTGAAGGCCCTCTGGGGTTTGGCCCAGTTCTGTATAGATAATAAACCCAAATAGAAGTTACTAGTAGGAGTGGAAAAATAAGGAACAACATATTGAGGTGGATATAAAACATCATACTAATCAAATAAATGGATTGAACTTCTCTTATCGTTCCTACAGGATGGCAGCCTCTCACTTAGAAAACTCCTAATCATTAAAAATGTCATCCTTACCCAGCAAAAATTAGTGACTACCCATCTAGTAAGTTGCTCTGCTGCTAAGGTGTTTAATCAATGATGTTTGAAATAATTTCTTGCTCTTAGGTATAGAATTTTGATATTTGAAGATTGATATTGAAGAGTCAGCTGATGCAGAATACTACTCTTCTCTGTCCGTCCCAACCTCCCCCTAGCCAAGTAGCTGAGACAAGCTCCTATCAATTATTATAATAGCCACCAATGATTGCATGCTTACCATGAGGCATGCATTTTGCATGAATTCATTTAATTCTCCAAAATTCAGAAATTTTCTATTATTTTGCTATTATTTTCTGGCTACGCAGATAAATACAGTGAGGCTTAAAAATATTGCATAATTATCCTGAAGTAATCAATGGAAACTAGGTATTTAAAACCCAGAGGTTCCTGACTTGAAGGTTCAATGTCTGTCCAGTATAAAAGTATGATTCTCTGTTCTATAATCAACTCAACCTTGTGGGCAAGGTATGCATTATAATAAAGAAGAAATTCAGGCAGAATTCAGGCCAGGGTAGAAATTTATGGGTCATTAGAAGGGGAAATGGCCAAATTTCTGAATTATTTCAAAATTTCAATCCCTATATATAAAGCATCCACTAACATACTAAGATATTAGAGCTGCATTAGAGTGTATACATACTAATGGAATTTATGGAGAAAAATGAAAAGAGAAGGAATCAGAAACACCTAATTTGTAGATTGTTATATATATATATATACACACATACACACACACACACAAATATAAACATACATACATATGTAATTTGGTATATATATATAATTATATACTCTTCATGTAGTGTTTTGATATTGTTCTACTTGACTGTATAATTTGGTAATAAGAAACATGGTACACAATTACTGAATTCATGACTTATATTGCAACACAGCACTCAGGTTAATCAATTTAAATAAATAAGTAAATCAATGATGGGCTTGCATATTTTAACACACAAAATATATAAGAAATCTCTAGTTTCTATTATTTTATTTTATTCAGTAAGATTTCCAAAGGTCATTATTATAAGTAATTGCTAAAAAGAAAACATTTTGTTTTAAATTATCATATGTTGCTTTTTGAGAAAATAGAGGATATGCCTAACAATGTGAAATATTGCTATCCAAAAGCATACACATTTTTGTTAGCAAATTGCTGTACCTTGCTTTTGTTTTTCTTGAAACACCAGTGCTGCACTGGAAAATAGTTTTCAGTATTTTTGAATAATGAATGACAATATCTTTATATTTTAAAGGCCTTATAGTTTATTTTTAATGTAAAGGGGCATTAATATAACAGTGTGTAGCATACTATGTAATATAAATTCATGAGAACCTTATGTCAGCTGGAAACATTTGTGGTGAACCGTTTTGAATTTATCTAATTTTTATTGCTCTTTCTATACCTTATTTTTTGAAAAGTTTCTACTCTGATTTATACACCACTGTATGTTTATAGGTCAACATGCTATCCTAACCTTAAATTAAGGCTATATTTGTGGGGTAAAAGATGCAAATTTTAATTAAAAATTGCCTAATAAAGCACCTAAGTAAAGCATTACCTTTGTAGAAAATGTGAACCCTTTTCTGAAAATCGACAACAGAGAAACACTTCAAATCTTTTAGCATATTTCAATATACTTTATTGAAATATATATTTCAATATACTTTATTGAAATATATATTTCAATATATATTTCAGTATACTTTGTTAGAAAACTATTCCTTGTAAAAAATCTCATTATTATTTTGAGATTTTGAAATATCATTCAGAAATTTTGATTTAACAACATATAAAGGTTCACAAAAGGAAGTAACTGGAGACCTGGACATTCAGTAGTCTTAGTTTAGATACACGTTCTTGGTAATCCAACGTGCTACATTGAATTAGTCTGAATTTATTGCTGTGTAAGAAACCCCCAAATTACTGACTTAAAACAAAAATATGAACTTATTATCTCTTATGCTGCTTGTGGATCAAAAATTCAAGTTGTCAGGGCAGAAATATTCTCAATTTATGAGGCCTTAGGAGGAGGATTCAGAATTTGGTGACTAAGTGCTAACTGTAGGCTCATTCACTCACACATTTGGTGGTTGGCCCTGTCTCTAGGCTGGCACCTTAGGTAGAGAGTTGGTGGGAATAATTACACATGGATTCTCATTGTGGCCTGGTGATCCTTACATGTCAGCTAGGCTCCAGGGGCAAGAATCTCAAGTCAGAGAGCGAGAGAGCCAGGTAGAAGCAACATTTCCTTTTCTGTTCAAGCTTTGGAAGTCAAGCCATACCACTTCTGCCTCATTCTATGCCTTTGACAGTTGCACAGTTCTGCTCAGGCTTAGTGGGAAGGGACAAAGAGCTCCTAATTCTTGACAAGTGCTGTCAACATCACACTCTAAGATTATGGAGGGTGACATACATTGTGTAATTGTAGTTTGCTTTTGGGGGCTAAAAAAATTCAAATAATCTCAATTAATTATCTCCTATAAACCCCCAATGTTCTTCCCATTGTAATATCAGCTTATAGTCTAGAATCTCATCATATAAAGTTGAGATGCAGATGAATTTCCTCTGCTGCAGTTCCTGGAGTACAACTCTTCAAGTATAGTTCTGTGCATTTTGAAGTTTCATGAAATTAAGAGAAAAGTAAATATGTCCTCCATATCCAATATATAATAGTTGTGCAGAAATGGCATAATTTCCAAACACCACAATTCAGTGAGGGAAAAAACTGAAGGAACACACGAAGTCACTGGTCTACACAAATTATGGAATTCAGCTGAGCACATGATGCCTGCTGATTACTTGAGTAGAAATCAGTCTTATTTCCTGGGAATGATTGTCCACAGCTGTTTGATACATACTCTCACTTCCTGGATACCTTTTGCATACTCCATCTCCATAAGAAATGTCCAATGTTTTTAGCCTCAGTTTTTTTCTCTGTCTGGTTCTGCTTGCTATTTGGAATCCAAAAGCCTCTTTATATTTTATACTATCTCCACCTTTAATTCTGATCTTGTCATGTTTCTGTAAAATTATCTTTAAAATGTTGTGTGTCTGTGAACCTATAAATTACATAAAAAATAAAAAAAAAAACCTCCATGAGTTTTCTATGGAACTTACAGGGGTTTGCTCCATTAAGAAAAAAAAAAAAAACACATATACAAATTTGGGTGGAATATACTTTTCTGTACTTTGGGCTTTCTATAAGGCTGTTGTAGGATGGCACCATTAAGATTCTCAGAGGAATACATTTTTGTTTGAGACACAAACTTGAAACTTTCTGGGATCTTAACAAAGGTGCTTATAGCCAAGTCCTCAGCTTGATCTTTAGATTATACTTTCTAACAATGCCTTTGATGTGAGATTAGCTCAGAAGCCATTTTATAATTTTAGCATCATTTACCATCTAGAGATGCTAAGGCAAAAAATCATTTTTGGACAAAGAAAACTGTAGCTCCTTTATGTTTATTCATTCATTCTTTAGCTTATCTCTCTGCTTTTGCATTTTACTAAATGCATTTAGAAGAAGCAAGCCAACAAAATCAACACTCAGCCAGGAAATCCCCTTAGCTATATCATCCACTTTCTTAGATTGATTTTCTTTTTTTTTTGTTATTACAGATAATAGTTTTGTTAAATTTTTTTACCACTACATAATGATATTGATAACATCCTCAAGAGTCATCAAATTTTTGCTAACATATTTGCAAGGTCATTTCAATTTCTACCTTCCACTTGGTATCAAAATCACTGACTCAAATTTCACTATTTGTGCATATGTGGGTGTTTGTGTATGTGTAGGTGTGTGGAAGAACCATACTCTTACCTATGTGGCAATAGACAGTTAATCTCTGGTAGATCAATATATAATTAATTAACCCTAAGTTTAGTTACTTAAACAGTAATGATGTAACAATTTCTATGAAGCAGGAATACAGACAGAAAATAGTAAACATTGCTTTCTTCTGCGATGCAATGCCTAAAACATGCATATCTTGTTGAATTGTGCTTTGCTTTTATTGCACTTAGCAAATACTACACTTCCTATAAATTGAAGGCTTGATATAACCTTGCCTCCAGCAAGTTCATCAGCGGCATTTTTCTAACAGCATGTGTTCACGTCTTGCTTTGATTCACATTTTGATAATTTTCTCAATATATCAAACATTTTCACTATTATTATATTTGTTATGGTTATCCATGATCAGTGACATTTGATGTTACTATTGTAACTGTTTTGAGGTTCCGCAAAACACATCCTTATAAGATGGCAAACTTAATTGATAAGTGTTGTGTATGTTCTAACTGTTTCATCGACCAGTCATTCTCTGTCTCCCTCACTCTCCTCATGCATCCTGATTCCCTGAGACAAAACAATATTGAAATTAGGCCAATTAATAACCCTACAGTGGCCACTAAGTGTTCAAGGGAAAAGAAGAGTCACACATCTCTCACTTTAAATCAAAAGCTAAAAATAATTAAGCTTAGTGAGGAGAACATGTCAAAAGTAGAGAGAGGCCAAAAACTAGGCCTCTTGTGGCAGTTAGCCATGTTGTGAATGCAAAGAAAAATTCCTTGAAAAAATTTTAGAAGTGGTACTGTAGTGAACAGAAACATGGCAAAAAGGCAAAACAGCCTATTGCTGATATAGAGGAAGTTTTAGTGGCTTGCTTAGAAGATCAAACCAACCACAACATTCCCTTTAGCCAAAGTCTTATTCAGAGCAAGGCCCTAACTCTCTTCAATTTTTATGAAAGCTGAGAGGTGAGGAAACTGCAGAAGAAAAGTTTGAAGCTAGCAGAGATTGTTGGTTCATGAGGTTAAGAAAAGAAGCCATCTCTATAACACAAAAACGCAAGGTGAAGCCACAAGTGCTGATGGAGAAGATGCAGCAAGTTATCCACAGTTCTAGATAAGCTAAGTTAATTGATTGAGATGGCTACACTACACAACAGATTTTCAGTGTAATTGAAACAGCCTTCTACTGGAAGAAGATGCCATCTAAGACTTTCATAGCTAGAGAAGAGAAGTCAGTGACTGGTTTCAAAGCTTCAAAGGACTGGCTGACTCATTCAGACTTAATGCAGCTGGTGAGTTTAAGTTAAAGCCAATTATGTTTTACCATTGTGAAAATCCTAGGCTCCTTAGGAATAACGCAAAATCCACTCTGCCTGTGCTGTATAAATGAAACAATAAGGGATGACAGCACACCTGTTAGCAGCATGATTCATTGAATTTTTAAAATAATTTCAACTTTTATTTTTAGATTCAGGGAGTACACATGCAGATTTGTTACATGGGTATTTTGAGTAATACTGTGGTTTGGGATACAAATGATCCCATCACCCAGATAGTGAGCATAGTACCCAACAGTTAGTTTTTCAATCTGTGTCCTCCTCCCTCTCTCTCCCCCTTAATAGTCCCCGGAGTCTACTGTTGCCTTCTTTATGTCCATGAGTACCCAGCGTTTAGCTACCACTTATTAGTGACAACACTCAGTATTTGGTTTTCTGTTCCTGCACTAATTTGCTCAAGATAATGGCTTCCAGCTGCATCCAGCCCATTGTTGAGAGCTACTGCTCAGGAAAAAAAGACACCTTTTAAAATATTACTGCTCATTGACAATACACGTCATCATCTAAAATCTCTGATGGAGACATACTATTGGGGGAACCAGCCCCCAGTATTTCAGCATAGGTTCTTTCTATTTTCCCTAAGTGTTGGCTGGTCTGAGGAATAAAGAGAAAGAGTACAAAGAGAGAAATTTTACAGCTGGGCCTCCGGGGGTGTCATCACATATTGGTAGGACAGTGATGGCGACCTCGAGCTGCAAAACCAGCAAGTTTTTATTAGGGATTTTAAAAGGGGAGGGGGTGTACGAACAGGGATTAGGTCACAAGGATCACATGCTTCAAAGGGCCATAAAGATCACAAGGTGAAGGCAAAATTAGAATTACTGATGAGGGTCTATGTCCCATTGTGCATGCATTGTCTTCATAAACATCTTAACAGGAAACAGGGTTCGAGAGCAGACAACTGGTCTGACAAGAATTTACCAGGCTGGAATTTCCCAATCCTAGTAAGCCTGAGGGTACTGCAGGAGACCAGGGCATATTTCAGTCCTTATCTCAACCACATAAGACAGACACTCCCAGAGCAGCCGTCTCTAGGCCTACCCCCAGGAATGCATAACTTCTCCAGCTTTGTTCCTTGCTAGGAAAATAATTCAGTGATATTTCTCCAACTCACACATCTGTCTATAGGCTTTCTGCAAGAAGAAAAATATGGCTGTATTCTGCCCGACCCCACAGGCAGTCAGACCTTATGGTTATCTTCCTTTTTTCCCTGAAAATTGCTGTTATTCTGTTCTTTTCAGGGTACACTGATTTCATATTGTTCAAACACACGTTTTACAATCCATTTGTACAATAGTGGTCCTGAGGTGACGTACATTCTCAGCTTACGAAGATAAAAGGATTAAGAGATTAAAGACAGGCATAAGAAATTGTAAAAGTACTGATTGGGGAAGTGATAAATGTCCATGAAATCTTCACAATTTATGTTCAGAGATCACAGGAAGACAGCATAAGAAATTATAAAAGTATTAATTTTGGGAACTGATAAATGTCCATGAAATCTTCACAATTTACGTTCTGCCTCGGCTCCAGCCAGTCCCTCCGTTCGGGGTCCCTGACTTCCCGCAACACATACAAGAAGCTTAATGTTGTTTTCATGCCTGCTGAAACAGCATGCATTCTGAAGCCCATGGATCAAGAAGTAATTTTGACTTTCAAGCCTTATTATTTAAGAAATATATTTCATAAGTTTATAGCTTCCATAATTAGGGATTTACCTGATAGGTCTGGGCAAAGTAAATCAAAAACTTTCTGGGAAGGATTCTCCGTTGTAGATGCCATTTGTGATTCATGGGAAGGTGTCAAAAGATCAACATTTACAGGAGTTTAGAAGAAGTTGATTCTAGCCTTCATGGATGACTTTGAGGTGTTCAAGACTTCAGTGGATGAAGTAATGGCAGACATGGCAGAAATAGCAAGAGAACTAGGATTAGAAGTGGAGCCTGAAGATGCGACTGAATTGGTCTAATCTCACGATAAAACTTGAATGGATGAGGACTTTCTCTTAAATAACAAGTAAATGAAGTGGTTTCTTATAATGAAATCTACTCCTGATGAAAATGTTGTGAATATTGTTGAAATGACAACAAAGGATTTAGATTATTACATAAAAACTTAGTTGATAAAGCAGCCAGCAGGGTTTGAAAGAATTGACTCCATTTTTGAAATAAGTTCTAATATGGGCAAATGCTACCAAACAGCAGCAAATGCTATGGAGAAATCTTTCACAAAAAGAAGAGTCAGTAAATGTGACAAATTCCATTGTTGTCTTAAAGATATTGCTGCAGCCATTCCAATACACAGCAGCCAACACTCTGATCAGTCAGCAGCCATCAACATCAAGGCAAGACCTTTCACCAAGAAAAAGTTTATACCTCTCTAAAGGCTCAGATGACCATAAGTATGTTTTAGCAAGAAAGTATTTTTTAATCAAGGTATGTACATTTTTTAGACGTAATTCAATTGCACACATTGTAGACTACAGTGTAGTGTAAACAATATTTTTATATGCAGTGGGGAACCAAAAATTTTGTGTGACTTGCTTTACTGCGATATTCATTACTTTGAAGTGATCTGGAACTGAACTCTCCATATCTACAAAGTATGCTTGTACCTCATTTGGGAGTCTTGAAGGCTCAGGATGGGAATTGTTTGAAGACTTGTTCACTTAGAAATTTGGTGGCTGATGAGACACACAAGGAATCAACATGTAGCTTTACAACATGTTGATTGGGTTCATGCCAAGTACACTTAGAGAAACAGAAAAAGGCAGAAGCTGCATTGCCATTTGTAATGTGTTATTATCTTTTAGCATTATAAATTATGCAAAATTACTTCTGCCACATTTTACTGGGTAAAGCAGTTACTATGCTCTGTTTAGTTTCAAGTAGAATGAAGGGCATTCCTTCACCTTTTGACAGAAATGTGTCACTATCATAAAGTAAGAAGAACCTATACTATTGGATGTATATTTGTGTAGTCATCTTTGGAAAATACAGTCTACAGTATTGAGTAACATGACGTGGTTAAAAAAATACCAAGAAACAGAGGAATTCCAAAAGTATGATAAGGAACTTCTAAGAATGGAAAGTTATGCAATAAATAAAATAAAGTACCTTCAATCATATCACCAATATTTTAGAACGTATCAAATTGTGAATTAGCTTTCTATAACAATTACATAAATGGTGCTCTTTATGGTGAAAGATAAATGCATAAGATAATATGTACATTCTTAAATTAGTCACAATAAAATTGTACTTTACCAAGTGATTCCTAGCTACTATATAGAGATTGGCAAATAAAATATTTGCCCATTTCAACAAAGGTATAATTTCACAGGTAGATAGGTACTATATATGCTTAATAGTAATTGATCACAAATTGGGCCTGGCAGTGATTAGTAATAAAACTGTCAAAAACAAATTCTAAATGAGATGGTTTGATTAAAAATTTTTTTGTAAGGTATCAATACAAATTATCATAATTTACCTGATTCTTTGACAGCAAAACTCTCCATTCTGTGTAACTGGGGTCACAGAGTCACAGTCTTTAGCTAAAGGTTTGAGACAGTAAAGGTAAAGTAAGAGTGAAAATAATGCATATCCAAGGTTTTAAAGGTATGCAGGAGCTTCACTCTTCATTGCTTTTTTTCTATAATCTCTGGTGTATTTCCTGGTGCTTAGAGAAAAGACAATGAAATTATGGACAAAAGAAAGTTCCAAAAGACAGGAATGTAAGCCACTTGTCCCCAGATTTTTTGGCAAAAGACCAAAAATTTTGGATGACATAGTATCTGAAATTTTATATTCTTATAGAAAATGTAGGATGCAATATAATTTCCCATGAAGTCTGTATACTTGTATACATGCATACCTAAAAATAAAATACCCCCCCCAAAAAAAACAGTAACAAAGAATAAAGACAGCAGATATACACTCTAGGTGAACTGCAGATAAAGAGTGCTTTCCCAGTGAGAAAGCCACATTTTTCTTACTAGAAGTTTTAACAGTACTTATAATTTATTGCATCCTTGGCAGTTAAGATAGGTGAATGGCAGGCAGAACAAAAATCAAGTAGTCATTATAATTACCATCAGTCTCATTCATCAGCAGCATATCAATGCTTTGTGCAAATGTTGAATGAAAACAATCCACTATTAAGTGTGGATTGATAGATAATTTAACTACCTCACAGCTTTCCCAGCGAATGACCTGGCAGAAGACTTTGGAACTCAGCACAATTTCCATCATTAGTGTCATCAGTAGCATTCCATTACATTTGCTGCTTATGTGTCAAATATGTCCCAATGAAAGCTGTAAAAATTGTCTCCCACCGGTGCTCAATAAGTCATTAGTCAGTCACATCATGAATGATGGACCAATGGGGATAAAGTAGACAAGATAAGTAGCATTCTGTGTTCTTCCAGAATAGTGAGTAGAACTCTACAGTAATTACCTGGGCTTATTTTTTTCCTGAAATATTTTTAAATTTTCCACAAGTGCAGTGGGATAGAATTATTTGCATGTTGCATTCCTAGATAGTATTAGTAAAACTGGCTGTTTTTAACTATTTGTTTTTCTACCTGCTGACTTGTCAAAAGGCTCCAAACATCTTTTTCTCATTTTCCAATGGTCCATGTGGGAGTGTAAATGAGAACTATGAGTTAGTGGAGTTTTCTTGAGACCTGCTGTGTACTATGGTATCAGTGGTTATTTTGAAGTCCAGCATTAATAAACATTCAACTCTATTTCCTATTAATGATAGTTCTTTAACCTTCACAACAGGCCTCAGGAATGAAAGAGAAAAATTCAGTATTTCTGACTTTGAAATTGAACAGAGGACATTAAAATTTGAAGCTAAACTGTGTGTGGGCAAATTTATATTTAAGTGGAGGTAAAATATAACTTTTAAAAAGATTTTCCTGCTGTTATTTTTTTCCTTTTCTTATTATTATTCTGTGTTCCTACACATACTAAAAGCACAATACATGCAGATGTGGGCCATTTGAGATTAATATCAGCAAAGAGGCAAAAGCTCTCAACAGTTCATCATCCTTACTCTACCCTCATGAATATACAAGGAAGACAAAGTCAGGAATCTTGCTTGAGATATTATAAAACTGATTGAAAATCAGTGGGTTCTGATTAATCTTCTGGATTTTAGTATTTTTGTCAAAATAAGTTAATTTCATATCTTTACACTTTTGGAGGAATATTTGGGGTTAAATTAAGTGTAAAGGAATATTAATCAATATTGCCATGTGTGCTATGTTATCTGGATAAAATGATGTATAAGAATGAGACACTGATATTTGCTGATGACTATATGGATAAGTCATCCGTCCAACTGAATCAATAATTTCATCATGTGTGTGGAATACTTCCAAGCAAACAGAGTGTGAAATGCCTTAACACCAACTGAATACAAATGAGAATTCCTGTGTAACATTTATGATGTTACAAACAAAAACTACATTGAGGAACTCTTCCCTTTCAAAGTTGTATAAAGCAAAACAACTCCCTTAATGAAGTATTAAAGTTAACTGATCTAAGCCTATGAAAATTAAAGTCATTACAATAGTAATATTACCTGTTTTTCTTAGCTCCACTTTGTTGGAGTATATTATGTGTGATTGTTTTCCCTTGATGAGTGAGAGCTTGACTCTGGGAACTATTCCATGGCTTTCACAGAATGATGGGTAATAGCTCAGTGTTAACTAGCTCACTGACTATAAATTTAAAAATCTAGTATATCATCCCTTTTCAGTTTGAAGCATTCATCAATGTGGTTCCTAAAATCTTGTTGAAGATAAACATTTTGCCATATTATGTAAATAAACTTAGATTTTCTAAAATTTGTGTCCAAGCACTGGATTTCAAAGCTACATACAAAGATTTTGTTGGAATATGTGGTAGGCAGAATAATGAGCCCTTCTGAAAGATGTCCACATACCAATTTCCCAAACGTGTGAATATGTTACTTTACATAGCAAAAGGGATTTGGCAGATCTAATTAAGAATTTTGACACAGACAGATTATTCTAGATTGTCCAGGTGGGAAGAATATAACCAAAATGGTTTTTTAAAGTGGCACACAGGACAGTCAGGGTCAGAGAAGGAAATGTAAGGATGGAAGCAGAGGTCAAGAGTTATGTCCATGAACATATGCACTCAGTGTCTAGAACCTGGAAAAGGCAGTCTTGCCAACACCTTGATTTTAACCTTGTAAGAACCGCTTCAGGGTTTTCAACTCCAGAACTGTAAGAGGATAAACTGGTTTTATTCTAAGCCATGCCATTTGCTGCAACTTGTTATAGCAGCAACGAGAAACAAATACAGGATACAAAAAAGATGGATAAAGAAGAAAGAGATGATTATTTAACTTTTAATATTTCATTTTATCTTAAAAAATAAGATTTTAAAGTTAAACTTAATTTAACTAAAAAAGGGTACATGTGCAGGTTTTTTATATAGTTAAATTGCATGTCATGGGGGTTTGGTGTACAGACTATTTCGTCACTCAAGTGGCAAGCATGGTACACTACAGGTAGTTTTTTGATCCTCATCATCCCTCTCTCCCTCCATCCACAAGTAGGCCCTGGTGTCTGTTGTTCCCTTCTTTGTGTCCATATGTTCTCAGTGTTTGGCTCCCACTTATCAGTAAGAACATATGGTATTTGGTTTTCTGTTGCTGTGTTAGTTTGTTTAGGATAATGGCCTCCAGCTCCATCCATGTTATTGTAAACAACGTGAGCTCATTCCTTTTTATGGCTGCATAGTATTTCACGGTGTATATGTACCACATTTTCTTTATCCAGACTACCCTTGACAGGCATTTAGGTTGATTATATGCCTTTGCAGTTGTGAATAGTGCTGCAATAGATATATATGTGCATGTGTCTTCATGGTAGAACGATTTGTATTCCTTTGGGTATATACCTAATAATGGGATTGCTGGAATGAGTGGTAATTCTGCTTTGAGTTCTTTGAGAAATCGCCAAACTGCTTTCCACAATGGCTGGATTAATTTACATTTCCGCCAGCAGTGTATAAGCATTCCCTTTTCCATGCAAATTCATCAGAATCTGCTATTTTTAAACCTTTTAAAGATAGCCAGTTTTTTTTTGTTTTTGTTTTTTGTTTTTGAGATGGAGTCTTAGTCTGTTGCCCAGGCTGGAGTGCAGTGGCACAATCTTGGCTCATTGCAACCTTTGCCTCCTGGGCTCAAGCAATTCTCCTGCTCAGCCTCCTGAGTAGCTAGGATTACAGGCGTGTGCCACCATGCCTGGCTAATTTTTTTTTTTTTTTTTAATGGAGACTGGATTTCACCGCGTTTGCCAGGGTGGTCTCAATCTCCTCACCTCGTGATCTGCCTGTGTCAGCCTCCCAAAGTGCTGGGATTACAGTCATGATCCACTGTGGCCAGCCAAGATAGCCATTCTGGCTGGTGTGAGATGGCATCTTATTGTGGTTTTGGTTTGCATTTATCTAATGCTTGGTGATGTTGAGCATTTTTCCATGTTTGTTGGCCTCATGTTTGTCTTCTTTAGAAAGACAAACTTTTCTTTAGAAAAGTATCTGTTTATGTCCTTTACTCACTTTTTAGTGAGGTTGTTTGTCTTTTGCTTGTTGATTTAAGTTCCTTATGGAGTCAGGATATTAGACTTTTATCAGAAACATGGTTTGCAAATATATTCTCCTGTCTTATAGGTTGTCTGTTTTTTCCAAACTTTTCCGACCCATAGCCCGCAGGCCTCGTGAGGCCCAGGATGGCTTTGAATGCAGTCCAATACAAATTCATAAACATTCTAAAACATTACGAGATTTATAAACAATTTTTTAAAGCTCATCAGCTATCATTAGTGTTAGTGTATTTTATGTGAAACAAGACAATTCTTATTGTAATGTGGCCCAGGGAAGCAAAAAGATTGGACACCCCTAGATCATTCTGTTGATAGCTTCTTTTTCTGTGCAGAAGCTCTTTAGTTTAATTAGGTCCCATTTGTCAATTTTTGCTTTGTTGCAATTTATTTTGGCATCTTCATCATGAAATCTTTGCCAGGTCCTATGTCCAGAATGGTATTTCCTAGGTTATGGTCCAGGGTTTTTCCAGGGATAGATTTAGGGTTTACGTATAAGTTTTTAATCCATCTTAAGTTAATTTTTTTGTATACAGTGTAATAAAGCAGTTCCGTTTCAGTCTTCTGCATATGAACAGCGAGTTATTCCAGCACCATTTTTTGAATAGACAACTTTTTCCCTATTGCTTATTTTTATCAACTTTGTTGAAGATCTGATGGTTGCAGGTGTGTAGCATCATTTCTGGGCTCTCCATTGTGTTCTATTGATCTATGTGTCTCTTTTTGTACCAGTGTCCTGCTGTTTTGGTTACTGTAGTCCTGAAGTACAGTTTGAAGTCAGGTAAAGTTATGCCTCCAGTTTTGTTCTTTTTGCTTAGGATTGTCTTGGCTATTTGGGCTCTTTTTGTAGTTGTTTTTCCATATGAATTTTAAAATAATTTTTTTCTAATTCTGTGAAGAATGTCATTGGTAGTTTGATAGGAATAGCATTGAATCTGTAAGTTGCTTTGGGCAGAATGGCCCTTTTCCCAATGTTGATTCTTCCTATCCATGAGCATGGAATGTTTTCCCATTTGTGTCATCTCTCATTTCTTTGAACAATATTTTGTATTTCTCATTGTAGAGATCTTTCACCTGCCTTGTTTGTTGTATTCCTAGGTATTTTATACTTTTCATGGCTATTGTGAATTTGATTGCATTCTTGATTTGGCTCACAGCTTAGATGTTGTTGGCGAATAGGAATGCTACTGATTTTTGTACACTGATTTTGTATTCTAAAACTTTACTGAAGTAGTTTATCAGATCAAGGAGTTTTGAGTATAACTAATGGGGTTTTCTAGGTAATTACCTAATTTTTGATCTGCCTTCTCCTCTAAGTGATTATTCTAATGCTGTAAAATGTAAAAATCAAATTTTCTTAAATTATTGACAGAGAAGTTAAAAACAATACCAAGCAATTTTCAATGTTCAGCCTGTTTATATTGTCAAATTTTTCAAAACAGACATATATTAAATAATTATATATTGTACATATTAGTGGTCTACATTATATTGTATTCACTGCAAAATGCTCAACCAGATTTAAAAAATACTGGAAACCTCTGGTATAGAGTAAAAGGAAAGCTTGTTTGCAAACAGAGCCTAAATGATTATTCTAATGCTGTAAAAAAATTACAAAAATCAAGATTTTCATTATTAAAGTGATAGAAAATGAAGAAAGGCCTCTCTATAATATTGCTTTACTATTGGGCATATTCAGTATTTATTGTTTCCTGCACCATCAAAATATTTCAAAGTGATATTCAAAAGTATAGCATTTACTATTTCTGCCCACATTTTTTTTCCCTTGCAACAGTCTCACTGGCTTCTGTCCATGGTACTCTACTACCATGTATCTACTTCTCTAGAGCTCTGAATTAAAATATTCTTTCTCTCCTTAAAATTATTTTCTACTCTGGATTCTATGACTCTGGATGTTCCTGATTCTGCAATGACCTGTCACCAGGTTTACCTCATTTCCATAGCTGATGTAACTTCTTTTGGTCAAATTTAAGTTTGGGCATTTTGAAGGTTCTGTTTGCAAACAAGCTCTCTTTTTACTTTACACCAGAGGTTTCTAATTTTTTTTTAAATTTGGTTGGGCATTCTTCAGTGTCTGTGTATGAATATAATATAATGTAGACCACTAATATGTACAATATGTAATTATTTAATATATGTCTGTTTTGAAAAATTTAACAATATAAACACAGATTGAACATTGAAACTTCCTTGGTACTGTTTTTAACTTCTCGATTACTTACTCTCTTCACAGGAAAACACAAAACAATTTTCCATGGATTTAAGTACATATTTTTTGTGTTTCTGTTTCCATTCATTTTTTCTGTATTAATGGACTCACACATACAATTCTGCCATTTGCTTAGGTGTCCCAGCAAAAGCTCAAATTCAATATACCAAAAATGTAATAATTTATCTTTCCTACCTGTTTCTGAATCCCTTACTCATTAAAGTCACCATGTGCTCTAATTTATCAAATTTTGAAATCTCAGAATTATTTTTTATTTTTCTCATGCATGTCAGCAAGTTAAGTTAGTTCTTCAAAATGATTCACTTTTTTGCTTTCTCCTATTTGATTTTTTTTTTTTAACTTAAGGTCTTTTTTAACTCTTGTCTAACTTACGTACTTTTCAAATTTTTACCTCCAATTTTTTTGTTTGTTTGTTTGGTTTTTTTTTTTTTTTTTTTTGATACGGAGTCTTGCTCTGTCACCCAGGCTGGAGTGCAGTGGTGCAATCTTGGCTCACTGCAAGCTCCGCCTCCTGGGTTCATGCATTCTCCTGCCTCAGCCTCCCGAGTAGCTGGGACTACAGGCGCCTGCCACCACGCCTGGCTAATTTTTTGATTTTTAGTAGAGACGGGTTTTCACCGTGTTAGCCAGGATGGTCTCGATTTCCTGACCTCGTGATCCACCTGCCTCGGCCTCCCAAAGTGCTGGGATTACAGGCATGAGCCACCACGCCTGGCTTTTACCTCTAATTTCTCTACCTCCTTCCAATTGATCAGATTCTAAAGGCCAAAGCTTCCTCCCAAGACACACCTTTGATCATTCTTTCCTATTCAGAACCAGGTGGCTCTTATTTGCACACAATATATTGTGAGTTCTTAAATAGTGCATTCAAAGCCCTTTATAATCTCACCTTAACTGAAGTTCCCAGTGACTGCAATGGCCCTCTTTCTTAGAAATATTGTAATGCACAACATAGGATTCTTTATTCAAACATTGTTCTTTCTGTACCTGGTGTGGACTACAAACTGGTTTAGACAATAGCCTTACAGAGACTGCTTAACCAACTCACAGAATTGTGCAAGCCAATTATTGGTAACAAATCTGTACCCACATACATACAAACATACATACACACAACACAGAAATACACAAACACTCTCCCACAGATTTTACTTTTCTAATTGTACCTTGACTGATATACTTTGAAAGCTGAAGCCTTTTATCCAATGTGCTAAATAGTTTTACTTATAATTTTCTACTGATTTTGAACAAAATGCAACCAAAATTTAGATACATTTTCACAAAAGAGTTTAGATCATCACAATACATATAGATATAATTACAAAATATTTTTCAAAGACAAGCTTATTTCTAAAAACTAATTAATAATAAACAAATAGTGCTGCAATAAACATACATGTGCATGTGTCTTTATAGTAGAATGATTTATAATCCTTTGGGTATATGCCCAGTAACGGGTCAAATGGTATTTCTGGTTCTAGATCCTTGAGGAATCGCCACACTGTCTTCCACAATGGTTGAACTAATTTACACTCCCACCAACAGTGTAAAATTGTTCCTATTTCTCCACAGCCTCCCCAGCATCTGTTGTTTCCTGACTTTTTAATAATTGCCATTCTAACTGGCATGAGATGGTATTTCACTGTGGTTTTGATTGTGATTTCTCTAATGACCAGTGACGATGAGCTTTTTTTCATATGTTTGTTGGCCGCATAAATGTTTTCTTTTGAGAAATGTCTGTTGATATCCTTTGCCCACTTTTTGATGGGGTTGTTTTTTCCTTGTAAATTTGTTTAAGTTCCTTGTAGATTCTGGATATTAGACTTTTGTGAGATGGGTAGATTGCAGAAATGTTCTCCCCTTCTGTAGGTTGCCTGTTCACTCTGATGATAGTTTCTTTTGCTGTGCAGAAGCTCTTTAGTTTGATTAGATCCCATTTGTCAATATTGGTTTTTGTTGCAATTGCTTTTGTTGTTTTAGTCATAAAGTCTTTGCCCATGCCTATGTCCTGAATGTTATTTCTTAGGTTTTCTTCTAGGGTCTTAATGGTTTTGGGTTTTACATTTAAGTCTATAATACATCATGAGTTAATTTTTGTATACGGTGTAAGGAAGGGGTCCAGTTTCTGTTTTCTGCATGTGGCTAGCCAGTTTTCCCAGCACCATTTACTAAATAAGGAATCCTTTCCCCATTGCTTGTTTTTGTCAGGTTTGTCAAGGATCAGATGGCTGTAAATGTATGGTGTTATTTTTGAGGACTCTGTTCTGCTCCATTGGTCTATATATCTGTTTTGGTACCAGTACGATGATGTTTTTGTTACTGTAGCTTTGTAGTACAGTTTGAAGTCAGTAGTGTGATGCCTCCAGCTTTGTTCTTCTTGCTTAGAACTGTCTTGGCTATGCGGGCTCTTTTTTTGGTTCCATATGAAATTTAAAGTAGTTTTTTCTAATTCTGTGAAGGAAGTCAATGGTAGCTTGGTGGGAATAGCATTGAATCTACAAATTATTTTGGGCAGTATGGCCATTTTCACAATATTGATTCTTTCTATCCATAAGCATGGAATGTCTTTCCATTTGTTTGTGTCTGCTCTGATTTCCGTGAGCAGTGGTTTGTAGTTCTCCTTGAAGAAGTACTTCACGTCCCTTGTAGGTTGTATTCCTAGGCATTTTATTTTCTTTGTAGCAATTGTGAATGAGAATTAACTCTTGATTTGGCTCTCTGCTTGTCTATTGTTGGTGTATAGAAATGCTTGTGATTTTTGCACATTGATTTTGTATCCTGAGACTTTCCTGAAGTTGCTTATCAGCTTAAGGAGGTTTTGGGCTGAGACAATGGGGCTTTCTAAATATAAAATCATGTTATCTGCAAACAGAGAAAATCTTACTTCTTCTCTTCCTATCTGAATACTCTTTATTTCTTTCTTTTGCCTGATTGCCCTGGCCAGAACTTCCAATACTATTTTGAATAGGAGTGGTGAGTGAGGGCATCCTTGTCTTTTGCTGGTTTTCAAAGGGCATACTTCCAGTTTTTGTCCATTTAGTGTGATATTGGCTATGGGTTTTTCATAAATAGCTCTTATTATTTTGAGATATGTTCCCTCAATACCTAGTTTATTGAGAGTTTTTAGCATGAAGACTTGGAACCAACCCACATGCCCTTCAATGATAGACTGGATAAAGAAAACATGGCACATATACATCATGGAATACTATGCAGTCATAAAAAAGAATGAGTTCATGTCCTTTGGAGGGATATGGATGAAGCTGGAAGACATCATTCTCAGCAAATTAACACAGGAACAGAAAACCAAACACCACATGTACTCACTCATAATTGGGAGGTGAACAGTGAGAACAGATGGACACAGGGAGAGGAACATCACACACTGGGGCCTCTCGGGGGCTGGGAGGCAAGGCGAAGGAGAGCATTAGGACAAATAGCTAATGCATGAGGGGCTTAAAAGCTAAATGATGGGTTGATGGATGGAGCAAACCACCATGGCACATGTATACCTATGTAACAAACCTGCATTCTGCACATGTATCCCAAACTCAAAGTAAAATTTTAAAAAAGGAAAAAAATAAATTAATTAATTTTTAAGGGCAAATGCATACTAGCCTACTGAAGTATTGCTTTGTTTTTAACATTAGACTTATTGCAAACAATTTTGTAGTTCAGTTTCTCCCCTACAGAAAGCATGTGTGCTCCTCCACAGACAGAACATGGATATCAGCAACTGTCTCTATTCTGCTGAATTGTAAGAAGGTGAGCAACCATGAACAATTAAGAAAATTGCCCCAGAAGAAAATAAAAGGGAGATTCCCAGAATCTGAACTAGCTTTTCAAGACCAAGAAAAGGCACATAATCTTAAGACTTGCCCACCAAGAGGGAACCAGAGGGCAGAGTGAGGATATCCAGCAATTGCATGAAAGATCCCCACAGTCTCTAGTTGGGTTAATTAGGGTAAACCATTCCTTCCCAAATATAAAACCACCAAGGGAACAAAATAAAGCTCCAGTGGATGACCTCTCAAAAATGAAGATATATAAATGAAAAGATAAGTTTAAAATAATTGTCTTAAAGAAACTCAGTGAACTAAAAGAGAACTCAGATAAATAGCTAAACAAAATTAAGAAAACAGTACATGGAAAAACACGAAAAGATTGACAAAGATATAGAAACCATAGAAAACAACAAAACAGAAATATTAAAGCTGAAGAATACAATGGCTGAAATAAAAAATTCAATAAAGAGATTCAACAGCAGATTCAGTTAAGCAGAAGAAAGAACCACCAAACATGAAAATGAATCATTTGTAATTATGTAGTTAGGGGGGAAAAAACAAAAAACAAAAGGAATAAAAAGAAAAAGGAAAGCCTGTAAGACAAATGAGATACCACACTGACATGGTGGCTCACGCCTATAATCCCAAGGCTCTGGGAGGCCAACATGAAAGGATTGTTTGAGGCCAGGCGTTTAAGACCAGGCTGGGCAATATAGTGATACCCCATCTCTACAAAATATTTAAAAAGGTAAAAAAAATTAACTAGCCAAGGTGATGCTTGCTGTAGTCCCAGCTACTTGGGAGGCTGAGGTAGAAGAATTGCTTGAGCCTAGGCATTAAAGGCTGCAGTGAGCTGTAATCACACTATTCACTGAGCAACAGAGACCCTGTCTCAAAAAAAAAATTATGGGACACCATCAAGTGAATTAATTTATGTGTTATGAGAGTCAAGAAGGAGCAAAGAGACAGAAAGGGACTTAATGCTATTTAAAGAAATAATGTAAGAAAAATTCCCAAATCTGAGGAGGAAAATGAACATCTAGAGTTACAAAGTCCAAAGAACTACCAATAAATTGAACATGAAGTCTTTATCAAAACATATGATAACTAAGTAACCAAAAGTCAATGACAAAGAGAGAATTTTTAAATCACAAGAGAACATCCGTAGGACTATTGGAAGATTTCCCAGTAGAAACCTTGAATGACAGAAGACAGTGGGATGATATATTAAGAGTGCTGAAAGAAGAAAGTAACCAACCAAAAATATTTTTTCTGGCAAAGCTGTCCTTCAGAAATAAAGCAGAGAAAAATACTTTCCCAGATAAGCAAAACATGAGAGTTCATTACAACTGAACTTTCTTATAAAAAATTATAAGCGAGTTCTTCAAGTTGAAATAAATGGATGCTAATTAGCACAATGAGCATATAAACTATTAAAAAAATCACTGGCAAATGTAAGTATATGGTTAAATTTAGAATAATCTAATACTGTAATTGTAGTGCATAAATCACTTTTTACTATAGTATGAATAACTATAGCTGCAATAAATTGTTAAGAAAAAACTATAGCTACAATAAATTGTTAAATAAGCTGTGATGTAAATAACAAAAATTTCGACTGGAAAAGAAGTAAAGGTATAGATCTTACAGAAAAATAAGAAGTGCAGTTATAAACTAAGATTACAATAATACTGGTTCTTAATTTGCCAATGAATTTACATTTAACAGAGATCTTTATATGATCATATGGCTTTCAGTTACCGTCTAGTGTCCTTTTATTTGAACCTGAAGAATTCCCTTTAACTTTTCTTGCAGGGTAGGTGTAGTGGTGATGAAGTGGCCTTGTTTTTGTTTATCTGGGAATACCCTAATTTCTTCCACATAATTTTAAACTCACAATGCACAGCTAAAATATTACAGATAATATATACAAAAAAGAATTAGAAAAGAATAAGTAAGCAGATATTAAATTGACCTAGAAAAAAATAGATTATCAAAAGCTCAATAAAATTAGATATATTAGGAAAATCTTACAATAAAAAGCAAATAATTCATAAAAAAGTAACATTAAGAATAAAAGAGATCCCATAGCCCTGTGTCCTTCAGCAGCCAATCTTGCAGGGGAAGGCACATGCATATTGCCTGATGCCTGGTCTGTTTCTCTCGCACACTATTTTTTTTTTCAATGCCTTGAGGCTCACATACTGGGAGTAGTAAGCAACCTTTGCAAGTTATAAGAAAACAGAAACACTTAAACAAATGATATGATCAGGATCTCATATTTCACCTGAATATTCAAGGTAAGATGCTTCAAGACATCAGCTGTGTGAAATAGAAATTTCCATGATAAACTTTCCATCCACTTAATAGCCTTCTCCCCAAACTATTTATTAATCTTTAGTTACTTACCAACAGCTACCAAAAAAATCACTTGATGAATGATTACAGTTTCTACATTAGCTGTAATATCTGTAAAGGAGAGCAGATTAAGCCAACTATGGTATCAGAATACCATTATACCATCCCCCTCATTGAAAACAGTGCATTGACTAATGCCTAAAGACAAATGTCAGACTAATCATATGTGTCCATTCATGGTCTTTTTCTATTCCCTTTTGTCACAGCTAATGAAACTTGCATATATTCCCATATATTTTTTGTTTATCAATGGATTCATCATGATTTTCTAAAAATTCCTGGTGAAGATACCAAGTTCCCTACCCAAAACAAATTCCCATTTTCTTCCTTAGTAGCAGAACTCTAATTGT
Source organism: Gorilla gorilla gorilla (assembly GCF_029281585.2). Taxonomy (NCBI): domain Eukaryota; kingdom Metazoa; phylum Chordata; class Mammalia; order Primates; family Hominidae; genus Gorilla; species Gorilla gorilla. The sequence goes on from NC_073238.2 coordinate 70,070,181, forward strand.
ATTCAGGTAGCAGCGTAAACAACTTTCAAAAAGTGTTTCTAGCCTGCCTTACAGATTGATTTGGCCATATTAAAATTAAAAAAAAAACTTGCCAACATACTTTAAAAACAGGCATTGTATAGGAATCTTGGAAACGCTCCTTAGAAAGTGGGTGGAGAGTTCATATATATATGTATTTTTTTATTTTTTTACCCTTCCCATGATTATTTTTTGCCTTCCTGATTAGAATAAAGAAATATCAAGGCAATTTTGAGAACAGAAACCCAGGCTAGGGAGACTGACGCATAAACAGGGTAGGACATTTGTCCATGGTAAACAAGGAGCTGTTTTACCAAATCTGAAATGCCTACGCTGGATTTTTTTATGTTTCATGAGGAAAAAGTAAGTTAATATATTTTACGTTCCTATTTTTTTGAGATTGTTGTTACTAGACATCAAATGCAATTCTTTTAAGATACATAAACTTTTTATTAGAAAATCAACTTTAATTTTAGAATACATATTTTTAAAAATTCAGAAACTATTTTCTCCCTTTCTAAAATAGATTTTCTCTGATTGTTCACCTGCAAACACATTTTTAAATTATTTCAGGCCCTGCCGGAATATTTTATGAAATATAAAGATGACTTATCTCCTCTAAGCCACATTTATGATCACGTTCTCTGCCTAGCTATTTTCAACTTACAGGACTTACTACTGTAAATTGATGATTTTTGTGTGAGAGAATTTAGAGTATGTAAATTGTTATCCAGTTTGTATAGCTAAACATAACATATAATAATTTACAACATCCATACATGCACAAGATATCCAAACTAAAAATTATCATCATTATTATTATTATTTTGAGATGGAGTCTTGCTCTATCACCAGGCTGGAGTGCAGTGGCACGATCTCGGCTCACTGCAACCTCCGCCTCCCAGGTTCAAGCAATTCTCCTGCCTCAGCCTCCCGAGTAGCTGGGACCACAGGGACTGGCCACTATGCCCAGCTGATTTTCTGTATTTTTGTAGAGACAGGGTTTTACCATGTTGGCCAGTCCGGTCTTGAGCTCCTGGGCTCAAGTGATCCACTCGTCTCAGCCTCCCAAAGTGCTGAGATTACCAGTGTGACCCACCATGCCCAGCCTAAATTATTTTCTTAATACTTTAATGTCAAAAAAGTTACCTACAGAAGCACCCTTAGAGTGTCACCAATATTATATTTATAATATGTATTTTATATATAATAAATGTATATTTCATACACACACACACACACACACACACACACACACACACAGTCCATCATAATCACTGTCCCTGTAAAGAATAAAAATTTTGGTGAAAATCATGAAATAATAATATCTAATCATAGCTTATTCACTTCCAATCATTACTAAATTTGAACCAAACAAATTTAATTAGCTACCTACACACCTCAATTTAAAAATGACACTTAAGGGAAAATGTGGAAGAAAAATAGCATTTGAGTATATCTCCTTCCAGTGTTTATTATCTTGTATAATAAAGTACTGAGGGAAATTCATAGGTGAATTAATTTACCCATGATTTTCTAGGATCTAGCTGACAAACGTTTCCACTTGAAATTTGTCTAATGATCTCACCAATCCAAATCGAACTTACCGTCTTCTTCAAACTAGCTCATCTCCCATTTCCAGTCTCTGTATATTACTGTTTTCAAATGTCCAGTCTGTAACATAATATAATATCACCTTTCTTTGTTACCTAAATCAGGTTTGTCCGTCATGTGTAACTGTTTTTTTATATCTATCACTTATATCCATTTTCTTTACTACCACACCAGTTTCTGGTCCCAGTCACTGTTCTATAAGAATTTAACATTACTGGCTTTTTGTCATATTGCCTGACCTAGAATTTATAATGTCTCTCTAATGCATAAAGAACAAATTCCTCTAGCTTAAAGGGGCTCCGTAATCTTTACCGTGAAATTTGTCATTGTTTTGGGAGCCTTAGCTAAACTGGGGTTCCAGTCCCAGAGCAGCTAGCAACCCTGCCTCAACAGGAAATGAAGGGGAGGCTAGACCAGGGTGTTTACTGTACAACGTTCACAGAATACTTCTTTTACCTGGCTAACAGCCTAATAATACTAGTTGTCAGATTCACACCAAAGCAAGCCCCTCACAGGAAACTTGTTTATAATGGCAGACACTGTTGCAGGTCTTGTCAGACCTGTGTCCAGTTTATGCCTGCCTGTCCATTGCTCTCATGCTGGGAGCTCAAACTTGTGTTCCCCCTCACCGACCCATGTCCTAGGTAAAACCTAGCCTGGGGCAGCCCCTAGTTCTTCTGGTGGAAGTCACAATTTCAATACACCACCATAATAGGGAAAAAGCAAAATGATTTTTGCTTGTAGATACTGAGCAAGAGAGGTGAAATTATTTGAGAGGAAAGGCCTTCATCCTGGGACACATGCAGGAATAACGATTCAGGAAGAGAGAGAAAGCACGTGGTGACTAGCAATATGTACAAGGGAATAGCATGTGGATCACTTCATGTGACAAATGACTAAATGGTCCCTTTAAATGAAGGAGCTGAAAAGCTGGGAGCCCAGCGTGCTAGACAGGAGAGTTGCTTCTAAGTTCTAACCTCTGGTCACTGGCTTGAGCCATCTGGGTGTGATGTAGAACTGGAAACTATGTCAAGGATGACTGAACCCTGCTTCTGGCATGAGAAAATTAAATTGTATTCAAAATAGATGCTGAGACAACATAAAATTATAAGAATTCACTACAGTCATCACCTGCAAGCATACACTATCTGTTGTAATCAGGTAGTGACGTCTCTGAAACTTTCACGTGACTTATTTTAATCCCAAAAAGTGTATGTTGCTGTAAATTGTGGTTTATAGCCTTATATGCCCCTTCTTGGGTCTGCCTTTCTCTGATGCTCTCAGGTCTGCCTTTCTCTGATGTTCAAAGATCTGATGCTCTCGGATCTTTGTGTTTTCTTAAATTTTTCTTATTCCCTAGGCATATTTTTAAAATACTCATCTTTCTGTTTTCAGCCCTTCCTCACTGCTTCTAATCAGTTATCTAATTTGGTAGATAATGAGAGATAAGTGGTTTTATAGCACTTAATGGAATTTATTCTGTGTGTTTTGTGGGTGAGCTTCTCATTTAGAGACTCAATTCCTATTTTGTTGTTTTGCTACGCTGTTTGGTTGCCTGTTTGGAAGCTATCAGATGTATGAACACTTATTTAGAAATGGCATAATCAGTAAGATGAAAAATTATATTATTTATCAATAGGAATAATAATAATATTAAATTTATGAAGATTACCACCACATTAAGTGGTGGTAATATTCCCAAGGACCCTTAATAATATCTAATGTAATCTTCACAGTAATGTTTGAAAATAAGTATTATAACACTTTACATAATACTTCTGTAAACATAGATTTACAAAACAGAAAATTAAAATTGAGAGGTTATTGCTTGCCCTAGGTAACCTACTCTGGAAATGGCAGTGCAGAAATGTATACTCAAATGTATTCAACCTGAAAGCCCACTTTATTTCTATAATGAAACCTCAAATTTTTATCAGCAGTGAGGGAAAATGAGAGACGTTGTTTGAAAGTCAGGTTGAAGAAGCGTTTTCTCATATCACTATGGTAGCACAGTAACTTAAAATCCTGGAAAAGAGGACCATGAGACACTCTATTTTTAACATAACAAATAGAGCAAAAGGAAGTATTAGTCTTCTCTGCACCAGGAATTTAAAGGAGCTGAAGTTTTTCAATTTCTTCCTCTCACTTCTGGAAGCAATAGCAGAGCATAATAAGCAGGTGCTGTGGATATGACGACAACTAATTTGAAGAGTAGAAATGTCTCATTTGTTTCAAACGTAATAATCTGCAAAATTTTTTAAGTTTTGGTGGACTATTTATAAATATGATGAAAATAGGATTTGTGCATAATTTAATTTGTTTTGTGGCTAACAGACACAGGTTTCTTGCACTTACAGTGAATAACAAATTAACAGGATAACCCTTAAGCAATTAACCCAGTAAAAATACAAGGATTAATCAATCCTTTCCATTACTGATAGCCTTGTTTGTTAAAAAAAGTACTGAGTGATCCCACTTATATGCGGAACCTAAAAAAGCCTAACTCATAGGTCTACCAGGGTTTGGGGGTGGGAGAGAGAGGAAAATATTGGTCAAAGGGTGCAAACATTCAGTTATAAGAGGGATTAGTTCTGGAGACCTAATGTATGGCATGGTGACTATAGTTATATTAACATAATACATAGCAAGTATAGTTGATTTGTGGAAATGGTTGCTTTTTTTTAATTTTTATTTTTCATTTATTGACTGTGTCTCACATAAGTGGAGCAAAACAAAAAAAGACTTCAGTGGGACAAACTCTTCTTAAATTTCTCCTTTACAATCTTATTCCCTTACGTATTTTTTTTTTTTTTTTTTTTTTTTTAGAGCAGTTTCACTCTTGTTGCCTAGACTGGAGTGCAATGGCGCGATCTTGGCTCGCTGCAACCTCCATCTCCCAGGTAATCCCAGCCTCCCGAGTAGCTGGGATTACAGGCAACTGCCATCACGCCCAGCTAATTTTTTTGTATTTTTAGTAGAGACGGGGTTTCACCATGTTGGCCAGGCTGGTCTTGAATTCCTGACCTCAAGGGATCCACCCGCCTCGGCCCCCCAAAATGCTAGGATTACAGGTGTGAGCTGCTGCGCCAGGCTCCCTTACCTAATTTTTACCCTTTAATTTGCACTGAAGGGACCTTCAGTTTTCTTACTGCCCCCCTCACCCTGTCTCCCCCGCGTGTACACACACACACACACACACACACACACACACACACACAGAGTAACTGTGAGATGATCAGTGTGTTAAGTAACTTGATTGTGATTCTTTCACAATGTATATGTATATCAAAACATCACATTATATGCCTTAAATACATATCATTTTTATTTGTCAATTATCCCTTAGTAAAACTAGAGAAGAAAATCCATTACGTAAAAAAACAAACAACAAAAAAGAATATAAAGGAAACTGTGCTAATTCTATTACTGTCCTAAGTGATTTTTAAATAACATATAGGAAACAATTGCAAATATAAATAATTTAACATTTACGTTATGTTTCTTGTTGTATTGGCATTCTGCTAGGAATTTTAGATTTTTGCTAATATTAATGGAATTTCATGTAATAAAATATGAGTGGATTAGTCTTTGGATTTGGAATATATATCTCAGTTATGCCTGTGGGCACTATAAGTCATTTACCTGTGTGGACAAAGTCAGAATTTGAGGAAGCAAGTATAAGACATTCACATGTTGAGATATAGGAAATATAGTTAATTTGTGGAAGCAGTTGCTTATTTCTTTAAACTCTTCGTTTTCATTTATTGATTGTGTCTCGTATAAGTGGAGCCAATAAAAATTAAAAAAAAGACATCAGTGGGATGTACTCTTCTTAAATTTCTTCTTTACAATCTCATTTCCTTATCTAATTGTCACCCTTCAGAAAAACGAAACGCACCTATACCATGGAAATTACTAATTGCTAATCTAGGGCTTGAATTCAGAAGTTAGGTCCTGCCAGTCATAAGTATTCAGCGTCATTGATGACTCTTTCATGAAGAAAGAATTTCTACAGGAATACAAATAGAGGTCACTACCCTTTGTGGAGTAAAATAGAATTCAAATTTCAAAAGTAAATCACAACAGGACCAACAGACAAAACACCAAGCTTGTAGAAATATGTTCATATTGCTGACATTTACTACTTTTAATTTACTTTTGATATATTTATTAAATTTTCCTTATAATCATATAAACCTAATTGACTTAGTCCTGCAACTAAATTACTTTGAACCTCCTGCAGTAAAACATTATTTTAGGATGTTCAGGCTACTTTATAAAATGGTAGTATACAGTAAGTGGTAACTACAAGTTGGAAAGACCCTGAGAAATCATCCAGTACTACCTTTCATTTTGAATATGACAATTCCCTTAAAAAGTTAAATAAATAATGTGCCAGTGTCACAAAACTGTTTATTGCCCTAAAGTACCTTCTAATTCTTGCTATTTTGTTCTTTCCGTAATATTATTCTGCTTAGAAAAGCTACTTGTTATTCTGCCATGAGTAAGAGACTTCAATTTTAGTGTTACTTAACTATAGTAACACTTTATTTACGAAAGTATTTTGATTTGCAAAGTCTTAAATGGAAGCAATTATTCCATTTTCTGGCAACATGCATCTGCATATCTGAAGGCATAGTCAAGTCCTGAGGGTACTACCTCATTATGAAGTGTGCTAGAGTAAAAATTATTCAGAACAAGAGGGGAAGAGAAAGCTGTAGAGTCTAATATGTTTTTACATAATGTGTTATTTTTGTTAAATGCATTTTTGATCAACATAGCATATCAAGTCATGTCATTTTTAGTTTGCCACAATATATTTTAGAGTGCACTAAATTAAGGCATTGATATCTAGTTAAGGATGTTATAAATATGCATCACCATCATACCTTGTTCATGTCATTAATTTTATTATACAGTGATAAGAATGTTTTTCCTTATGTAACAAAAATTAATTAAAATGTATTTTAAATTCAACTCTATTGTTACTTATGCACGACATATACCTACAGTTTGTATCAATATGACAAAACATATATTAGAAAACATTTACTTTTCTAATAAAATAATGTTTTACCTGGAAAATGTATGCATAATCAGTTATTAGAAAGCTTTTTAACTTTTTTTTCAAATTTCCTGTTAAAAAGAAGGAGTGGCAGATAGAAATAATCACAGTTAATCTCATATGGCAAGAAAAAGTCATATTTATTCTGCATGGCCATTGTTGATGCAGAATAATGAATCTCAGAGAGAAATAATCCAAAACAAAACATTTGATTTAAGGGAAACAGAATGTATGAGTAGTATCATGTTGCTCTAGCACTTTTGGAATAGCCAGGGTGTATCCAAATAATTATACCTTTTAAACAAAAGATGCATATTTACAACAAGGCATGCAATAAAGCATTCTTTTGAGCATTAGACAAGTATGAAGAGTAAAGTAAATTTTGGAATCATTAAACTAAATACTACTGTTGACAGAAATGACCTAATCTTTTCGCATGATGGCTACTCTCAGTAGGAGGTTGAGTAGTGCTAAATTTTGTATAATAACAATTTTACTTACTATTAATAGTACTCTCGTAACATTTTTTGCATATGTACAAAACTTTTTGTATTTTTTCAGGGTTGAACTAAAGGCTAAATTTAGGAACACTGTGACTTAATCTGTAACAAATACACAAATCTAATTGTTAGGGCAATCTTGAAATACAACAAAGCACCATCAGAGTTATTTGGTGAAATGCATAAAAATATGTTCTGAGGTGCATTGATAATAAGCCTGTCTATAATATACAATTCTTTTCAATAATGTGTTTTCTCAATATCTCAAAAGGTTAGTTTCTAAGGTTTAAAGAATACTATTTATTTGCAATTGAAAATTTACAAGAAAATTAAAGGAGTGTAAGGAAAGTTAATCTTTAAAATGATATTCATCTAAGTTATACTTACTGAATTATATGTAATCAAAACAAATTACTTTGTCTCCAAAAGAATGATAACTACAAAAGCATATTAGAGTTTTGCATTAAATTTGTGTAAGTCCAAATCAGGATGGGGTAAAAAAGGTCTTACATATAGAACATTATATATGAAGGAAAAACTACATTTTGAGCATCAGTTCATTGAATACGGCACAACTCCCAAATTCTTCTTATGATATCCACCTTTGTGTACATATATATTAAAAATTTAGGCCGGGCATGGTGGCTCATGCTTGTAATCCCAACACTTTGGGAGGCCGAGGCAGGAAGATCACCTGAGGTCAGGAGTTTGAGACCAGCCTGCCCAACATGGAAAAACCCTGTCTCTACTAAAAATACAAAAATCAGCCGGGCATGGTGGCACATGCCCGTAGTCCCAGCTACTTGGGAGGCTGAGGCGGGAGAATTGCTCGAAACTGGGAGGCAGAGACTGCGGTGAGCTAAGATCATACCATTGCACTCCAGCCTGGGCAACAAGAGTGAAACTGCATCTCAGAAAAATGAATAAATAAATAAAAAATAAAAATTTAGCAACAATCAATTTTTATTGAGGTAGAATTTGCATGCTTAAAGACAAGGACCTGGACCAGATATTGTGGTGGTGTTTTTTTCCTCTTAAATCTAGTGTGCTTTGATTTCTTGCAATATGATTACATTATTTAAAAAGGTAACACAAGTTTAGATTTCTTCAAATGGAAATAAATTGAGGTAATACTTGTTGTGGTTGCTATTTCTTTATTGCTGTAGCTTTATTAAATAAATTTTAAAAAAGCTTAAGTTTGAAGGCTTCAAATGCAAGATCCTGAGCTATGAACTGAATGTAGAAAATCAGTAAGGTATGAAATAGCTTATTGTGTTTAGAGAAATGCAGTGTTTTCAATATGAGTAGGACATGCTATGTCAGCTTGTGTTTGAAGGTATATGTTCTGGGCTGGAGCTGGGAATTTGAGGAAATAAAAGTTAGATTGACTAGAGCCTGATTATGATGGATATTGCATGCTATACTAAGGAGAATGGGCTTTGTCCCCAAAGCCTTAAAAAAATAGTAAAAGATTCTAAGCACCAATTAATGTTTGGGTTTTGCACTTTTTCCCATTGTACTTTTTATTTTTTAAGTTTTTAAAAAAGTGTTCACTTTTAACACAATTTAAAGGAAAACAAAACATAAACAAAAATGAATTCTACTCTGATTATCTGTGAAGTTTGATTTTGTTAGAGAAAGAAAGAAAATAATTTATAATGGAGAAGCTAAATCTAATAACCGTTGTTTAATAAAACATATTTAATACCACAGGAGATACAGTTTACTTCAGATACTGATATACTTTCACCTACTCATACAGTTCTTTCTATTAACAGTTCCCTTCTAAATAGAAACAAAGATTTTTATTAATGATTCTGTAGAAAATCACATATTCTAATAACTAAAATTAAACTATTTAAAATAATAAATAACATTGTTTAGTTGAGTAATATCTTCCAGGCACAGTGCTAAGTTTTTCATATCTATTTAAATTAATTTGCTTATTAAGGAGAACTCTAGGAAGGAGTTTGCCAGGTTTAGTCTCCCTGCATACCACCTATTATACTGGCAGACATATACTTGTCTGCTTTGACTTGCCTCTTGGACATTCAGGGACATTTTTTTGGGGAAAAATTAATTCCTTACTCCTGATACTTCCTTATATGTGTATAAAGTTTCAATAGTGAAAAACTTCCTGACCCTGCTTCACCATTTCATTTTGTCACTAAGAAGATAAAGCAATGTTTTTCATTGGTAAACGAGGGAAAAAAAATAATCATGCATTGGCCAGATGCAGCTTTCTTTCTATTGGAACCGAGAAATCATCAGGGAGTAAATCAGGGAATAAGTTTTACCCTCTCTTGCATCCCTAGTTCTTCACTCTATGTTTTCTCTTTATTGCTGCACAATTAAATAGAAGATACAATTTAAACTTGGGTGTAGCAATACAATAGAAATGATTTTTTATGAGGCAATTGCTTTAAGATCCAAGAAGTCATAAGAAAGCAAAACAAGTCTTGTATAAAAAGTAAGGATATTTTTAATCCTTCAAACCTTAGCAATCAACATAATTTAATAGACACTACAAAATGACACATTTTGCCTTTAAAATCTAGTGCTTTCAGCTGTGAAACAGAAGACATGAATTTATTAAATGAGGATAAACTAATATAAATTAAAAGTTCAGCCTTAGCCATGATATTAATATCTGTTCAACCTGACCTGTCTATTTTTCTCCCATTTCTGTAAAACACACTATCAAAAGTAGAGAATATGTATTCAAAGATAGCTCTCACAATCAGGGTCAGAGTTCTATTCTGAAGACTTTAAAGCAACAAGCATACAAAAAAGTATTTCAAGGGCATAACATTCCCCACAGAAGACCTCATTGGTTGCTTCTGGTCATCCTGAGCATTCCACTGAAAACATCTGTCCTCCTAGATGTCCAATATCCTACCATCTGCTTAGTCAGCTATATTCTTAAAGGCACAATATGAAACATTGAAATCAGCAAATTAAAAACTCAGGCCTTAAACAGAAAATTTAGAATAAAACAGGAAGAAATTATGAAAAATGTCCCTAATCCAGGAGGTGCTAAAAAAAATTACATGAATTAATCATCAAAAGCACAGAACTGATTACATACAGAAATTTATAAAAGAAAATGTGTTCAAGGTAGAAGTTCCATACAGCACCTGGGGGCGGATTATAATGTTTTCTTTTTAAAACAACACACTAATATAGTGGAACAATTCACATATCATTGGATTTGATGACTTAAGCTGCAGCCTTACTATTTTAATTCCATTAGAAGCCAAGTTCTGATCCAATGCTCTATTCTGTTAGAAACACAACAGAAAAATACTGTGCCAAATTCTGGTACAGTATACGTAGCCTCTCCTCATAGAGCTCATCCTGCCAACAAAATGCTCAGTCCAAATCAATAAGTAAATAACACCAGGAAAATATAGTTTGAAATGAATTGAAACAGAGTTACAGTGTAGTGGACAAAAATAAATCCTTTCACAAAGCTGAGAGCTTTCTGAGTTATTTCAATCATGGAATGCACCTGCATATAACTCACTTAAAACTGTGGCATTTGTGAATTATAGATCTTTCATACATGTGAAAAACCGGCAAAAAAATTGCACATACTTTATCTTATTTCATTCTCCATTTAAGAGTTCTTTTAAAAACACATTGAAAGTGGCTGGACTTTCTTTTCTTTTCTTTTTTTTTTTTTTTTTTAAATCATCGGTCAATTGACATCACACAATATCTATATTTTAAGGGATAGAGGAGAGAGTCATAGTTTTCTAGGTATTTTCTGAAATTTCTTGAAAGGATAATAATGACACTGCTGGAAAGGTTAATAAGAAAATACTTTAAAATCTTATCTAGGATTTATAGACAAACAGAGAGTTGATGTATTCCTCTGATTAATTAAGGCCCAAACAGATGCATTATCCACAGGTTGTCAATTTTAGGAAGGAAGGAGCAAAAAGAAAGGAAATATAATTTTACTTAATATATAAAAATATCAAGCAGCTTTCTTTAATAAAAAACTTTACTGGTAGATGTTATTATAAGTTAATTGAGAAGGCTAGAATAAATGGTAGATGCCTACAAAGAAAATAAATTAACTGAATTTCATACTAAATAAAATTGAGAATAATCTTGAACAGAACTATGCTACTGAAAATTTCATAACTAAACATTAATATAAGTGTGATGATAAAATTATAATCTAGATCACTAATCAGATTACCTAAATGATATTGCTAAATTATGCCAAGTTGTAATAGAATGATGGAAACCTTCACACTAACAAGATTTTTATAAGAAATGATTACTTCCAATATTAAAACAAAATTGATAGTAACTAGGAAAAAAAACAATTTTAAAAATAACTTTAAAAAATGATGCAGAAAAGCTAGAGAATACTATGATTTTATTCCACATGGTAAATGTGCTACACTTTTATTATTGTGTCTAAGAATTGAAATTCTTTATAATTAAAAAGGTATGTGTATATATACACATACATAGGTGTATGTATACATATATATGTGTGTATACATTCATAAATATACACATGTGTGTATACCCATCATGTATGTGATAGATCATGTGCACACATGTACAGCTGTGTGTTCATGCATTTCACATATCTTTTCACATGTGTATACATATACATTTACATGCATACACATATGTGCTTATGCAGACACAAGATGGATAGATTGAATGTACACTGAATGATGTTAAAATGGTACAGGATAAGAAGTAGCAAAATTGACTTAAAACCTAATGCATTAAATCAATTATAATTGAAGGACTTGCTACCATACATTATGAGATTGAATCTTACTTAGTATGTTAACTACAGATATGATCAGTGTACAGGTAAAACAGTATACAGGTGAAACAGTGTTCTATGATTAGGAAGAATATAAAACCCTTTCTATATTGCCTCTGGTCATATTCTCCTAGCTTAGTCACAAAATTGGAACTATTGCCTTTTAAATCTTATTCTTAAAATGGTATATTCCTGAAAAGCAAATAGGTATTTAAAGTATAATATCCCAACCTTCTTCTATTCATTTCTCATCACCATCGTCAATTATTTAAAGTTTTGTGCTATGTAAGTCACAGAAAAATTAATGAATTATAAGAGGAAAACAGAACAGCAACATTTTATAAATTCTGTCTCAAACATTACCAGAATAAGATCGAAATCTCTGTGATGTTGGCAATGCACAGAACTGGAACTTAAATAAGGAGGAGTGTCTAGGAAAAAGGAGAGTATTCAAATTCTACTCAAATAAAAATGTTTTTAATAATAACCAACTCACAGAAGTTTGATTTTCATTACATCTGTTCGAGAGTTCTGTATATGTGGAAGGCTTCCCCTATTAATGGTTTAGTTCAAATCTCTAAAGGCCACAGAGTGTATGTATTAACATGTTCCATAAAATGTGATGATGTACAACGTGCAGACACTACATGGCCTCACCTCTTTGGGTTTGAGTATGCCTTTGTCTAAAATGGGGCCAATAATTACTAATTTTCAAAGTCGAATTTAATACAAATATGGAAGCATAGGTTTTTCTGCCTAGGTATTCCATAGTGTTATCTATGACCATTATCTCCTTCAAATTAATGGATTACCATGTGAAAAATAAATACTTTTTATATGTATTTTAATAAATTGTAGCACTCAATTATAGTACAGATAATATTTAGTCTTTACATTTTTAATATCACATTATTAAAGTTAATATTTTTCCTAAGGACCAACTTTTGTTCATTACCATGTTATCTCAAGTTTGTCATATGAAGAAACGCTCAGGATTTATTCTAATTCTATGTTCAGTTATGAAATTTTAAACATGTTCTTTATAAGTTTTGTAAGTCCTATTGAGGGGTGGAGTTGTCGGGACTTCCTGGGCCGGTTCAGGGACTTTCACAAAAGGCCCCTGTGATTCAGGGTTTTGAGTTCTTAGCCAATTGAGTGAAGGATTCAAAATTAACCACTCCAAGGGAGGATTGAAGAAAGAACCATTCTCAGTTGACAAAAAGAAAGAAAGGGGAGGGGGTAGCACAGGGATATAAGCCCTAGCCACCGGAGCCAGCAACAACAACCCTTCTGGCTCCCCTTCTGCTATGTGGAAGCTTTCCTTTCACTTTGTTCAATAAACTGCACTGCTGCTCACTGTCCTGGTCTGTGGACTCTTTTTGAGCTGTAACGCTGTGAAGGTCTGCAGCTTCATTCCTCATAGTTAGCAAGACCACGAACCTATCCCAGCAGCAGGAAAAACTCCTGACTCACCATCTCTTCTTAATTCCTAGCTTTGAATTTATGCGTATGTTCAAGGTTGTTGAAGTTCCATTTTGAAAATTAAAAATAAATAAATAATAAATAACTAGAGAATGCATAGGGACCACTGACTTAAATTTCCAACACTACCTACATAATCACATCAAATTATCAAAGACGTATATAAATATTAAATTTCATAAACAGCTTTGATGAGTTACTGCTTTTATCTAGCTTTTGTCCATACTTTAGATGAATTGAATCAAGCCTACTATACTCACTGACCCAGCTAAATGTATACTTTGCAAAGGAGTAATAAGAAATGTCCTGTGTGGTGTGTGTGGCCATGTGCCAATGTGAATAAATGGTGTGTTGAGCGTAGAGTGGTAGCTAGACTTTAGAATTTGCTTGAGGGTATTAGTTTGAATAAATGTTTATTAAGGATAAACTACTTCAACTGATACTTGTTTGCATAAGTTTTCCGTAGGGGTTAGGTGCTTAAAATCTCCTTCAGGGATATTGCTTTGCATAAGCTGTTTGCATTTAGATTCCATCCCTCTAGGAGATGTTAATTGCTTGAACTGTCATTAAAGTGTGGAGATTTAGATCCTGTTAAAGTAATACCCTAGAGTGTGATTGAGTGCAGCTACTGAGGTGAATTAGAATAAGTTTGAATCCTGGAGGTTTGCTCTAGGATGGATAAACCAATCCTGTGAATTGTCTTACTCCACCACTAGAAGATAAGTTCCATGCAAGCAAACGTTGTGCCTCCTTGCTGATTTTTATCTACAACCTAGGGAATATACCTGGCCCATGGAAGGCACGTAACTATCTGTTAGATAACTGAATGAGTGGAGTAATTTTTAGTAGGAACTATTTATCTCCTTAGCTGGTATCCAAATAAAACTAAATAAAAAGTTCTTAAAAACCAATATTTTATTCTCTAAATATTATTTATACTATGAAGGGCATGCCAGATCTACTTCTGTGCGCTAGTGATGAGTATGAACACAAAATATCTGAGACAGGTCTCAGTCAATTTAGAAAGTTTGTTTTGCCAAGGTTAAAGACATGCTCATGACACAGCCTCAGGAGGTCCTGATGACATGTGCCCAAGGTGGTTGGGGTACAGCTTGCTTTTATACATTTTAGGGAGACATAATACATCAATCAATACATGTAAGATTTACATTAGTTTGATCTGGAAAAGCAGAAAAACTTGAAGCAGGTTGGGGCACTTAGCTTCCAGGTTATAGGTAGATTTAAACATATTCCGATTGGAAATTGTTTGAAAGAATGATTACCAGTAGAAAGGAATGACTGAGTTAAGATAAGGGGTTGTGAAGACCAAGGTTTTATCATGCAGATGAAGCCTCCAGGTGGCAAGGTTCAGAGGAAATAGATCGTAAATATTTCTTATCAGACTTAAGGTCTTTGTTGATCTTAATGCTGGAGGGATATAATGAGGCATGTTTGACCCCCACTTCCCATCATGGCCTGAACCAGTCTTTCAGATTAAATGTTAGGAATTGCTGGCCAAGGAGGGAGTCTATTCAGATGATTGCAGTGGGGGGTACTTCAAATTTTATTTTTGATTTACATTGTATACCCATCATTTAAAAAAATTTCTTTTAATTTCCTTCACTATCCCTACTATTATGATTAAATTTTTTGATCAACTTGGTTAGGCTATTGTACCTACTTTGTGGTCAAACAACCACCTAGATGTTCTGTGAAGATCTTTTTTAGATGTGCTTAACATTTATACATCCATCTGTCTATTTTAATGGGTTTAAATGTATGGGGTATAAGTGTAATTTTGTTACATGCATAGATTCTGCAATGGCAAAATCAGAACTTTTAGAGTATACATCACCCAAAAAACATACAGACATTAAACCTTTCATGCACGTCCGTGTGAAGAGACCACCAAACAGGCTTTGTGTGAGCAACATGGCTGTTTATTTCACCTGGGTGCAGGCGGGCTGAGTCCGAAAAGAGAGTCAGCGAAGGGAGATAGGGGTGGTGCCGTTTTATAGGATTTGGGTAGGTAAAGGAAAATTACAGTCAAAGAGGGGTTGTTCTCTGGCGGGCAGGACTGGGGGTTGCAAGTTGCTCAGTGGGGGTGCTTTTTGAGCCAAGATGAGCCAGGAAAAGGACTTTCACAAGGTAATATCATCACTTAAGGCAAGGACCAGCCATTTACACTTCTTTTGTGGTGGAATGTCATCAGTTAAGGTGGGGCAGGGCATTTTCACTTCTTTTGTGATTCTTCAGTTACTTCAGGCCATCAGGGCATATACCTGCAAGTCACAGGGGATGCGATGGCTTGGCTTGGGCTCAAAGGCCTGACATTTCTGGCTTCTTATATTAATAAGAAAAATAAAACAAAATAGTGTTGAAGTGTTGGGGCAGCGAAAGTTTTTGGGGGTGGTATCTAGAGAGAATGGACGATGTTTCTCAGGACTGCTTCAAGTGGGATTAGGGGCAGCGTGGGAACCTAGAGTGGGAGAGATTAAGCTGAAGGGAGGTCTTGTGGTAAGGGGTGATATTGTGGGGATGTTAGAAGAAACATTTGTCGTATAGAATGATTGGTGATGGCCTAGATACGGTTTTGGATGAATTGAGAAACTAAATGGAATAACAGAAGGAGAAAAACAGGTATAAAATGTCTAAGAATTGGGACGACTCAGGATATCTGATTAGAGAGTGCCTAAGGAGATTCAGCATAGTCCTGCCAGCAAAGATTATTTATTTACTTCAAGAGTTAAGAGTGGCAGTTTGGGGATAGCACCAGGAGATATCAGCTGTGATGGCTTGGAAAAACAGTGTAAACCGGCAGTGTAAACAAGAGCAGGGCATGTATGAGTAGTTGAGAACGGTGAATAGGGGTATGACTAGACAGAAAACAGTAGGGATGAAAAGTTTTTTTTTTTTTTTTTTTTGGTGGGGCACAGTCTAAGTTGGTCTGGTGTCTGGAATGAGACTGGGGCCTAATAAAAAGAAGCGTCTATACAGGAGCTTAGATGGGCTGTACCCTGTAGCATTCCGAGGACAGGCCTGAATTCTGAGAAGGGAAAGTGGTAAAAGTATTGTCCAGTCCTTTTTAAGTTGGTGGCTGAGCTTGGTGAGGTGTGTTTTTAAAAGACCTTTAGTCCATTCTACTTTTCTAAGACGGAGGACCATAAGGGATATAAAGGTTTCACTGAATACTAAGAGCCTGAAAAACTGCTTGGCTGATTTGAATAATAAAGGCTGATCTGTTATCAGACTGTATTGAGGTGGGAAGGCTAAACTGAGGAATTATGTCTGACAGAAAGGAAGAAATGACTGCAGTGGCCTTCTCAAACCCTGTAGGAAAGGCCTGTACCTATCCAGTGAAAGTATCTACCTAGACTAAGAGGTATTTTAGTTATCGGTCTCAGGGCATGTTGAGTAAAGCTAATTTGCCAGTCCTGGGTGGGGCAAATCCTCGAGCTTGATGTGTAGGGAAGGGAGGGGGCCTGAATAATCCCTGAGGAGTAGTAGAATAGCAGATGGAACACTGAGAAGTTATTTCCTTGAGGATAGATTTCCACGATGGAAAGGAAATGAGAGGTTCTAAGAGGCAGGCTAGTGGCTTGTACTATAGCATAACCTGCCTTTGCTGGTGTGTGGCGATTAGGCCTGGTGGAACCGCCATCAATAAATAAGCATGATCAGGGTGAGCAACAGGAAAGAAGAAAATTTGGGGAAATGGGGTGAATGTCATGTGGATCAGAGAGATACAGTCATGGGGGTCAGGTGTGGTATCAGGAATAATGTGGGAGGCCGGATTGAAGTCTGGGCCAGGAACAATGGTAATTGTGGGAGACTCAACAAAGAGTGAGTATAGCTGAAGGAACCGGGAAGCAGAAAGTATATGCGTCAGGTATGAGGAAGAAAATAGATTTTGGAAGTTATGAGAACTGTAGAGAGTGAGTTGAGCATAGTTTGTGATTTTGAGGGCCTCTAAAAGTATTAAAGCAGTAGCAGCCACTGCACGCAGACATGAGGGCTAGGCTAAAACAGTAAGGTCAGGTTGTTTGGACAGAAAGGCTATAGGGTGTTGTCCTGGCTCTTGTGTAAGAATTCTGACTGCGCTAACCATGCCTAGGAAGGAAAGGAGTTGTTGTTTTGTAGAAGGTGCTGGGGTTTGAGAGATCAGTGGGACACAATTGGCAGGGAGAGCACATGTGTTTTTATGAGAATTATGCTGAGATAGGTAACAGATGAGGAAGAAATTTGGGCTTGAATGAAGTAATGGGGGCTGTCTGTGAAGCTTTGCGGCAGTACAGCCTAGGTAATTTGCTGAGCCTGATGGGTGTCAGGGTCAGTCCAAGTGAAAGCAAAGAGAGGCTGGGATGAGGGGTGCAGGGGAATAGTGAAAAAAAGCATCTTTAAGATCAAGCAGGGAATAGTGAGTTGTGGAGGAAGGTATTGAGGACAAAAGAGTGTACGGGTTGGGCACCAGAGGGTGGATAGGCAAAACAATTTGGTTGATAAGGCGCAGATCCTGAACTAACTTGTAAGGCTTGTCTGGCTTTAGGACAGGTAAAATGGGGGAATTGTAAGGAGAGTTTATAGGCTTTAAAAGGCCATGCTCTAGCAGGTGAGTGATAACAGGCTTTAATCTTTCTAAAGCGTGCTGCGGGATGGGATATTGGCGTTGAGTGGGGTAAGGGTGATTAGGTTTTAATGAGATGGTAAGGGGTGCATGATCGGTCGCCAAGGAGGGAGTAGAGGTGGGTTATACTTGTGGGTTATGGTGGGGGGATACAAGAGGAGGACGCAAAGGAGGCTTTGGATTGGGAAGAAGGGCGGCAATGAGATATAGCTGTAGTCCAGGAATAGTCAGGGAAGCAGATAATTTAGTTAAAGTGTCTGAGCCTAATAAGGGAACTGGGCAGGTGGGGATAACTAAAAAGGAGTGCTTAAAAGAGTATTGTCTACGTTGGCACCAGAGTTGGGGAGTTTTAAGAGGTTTAGAAGCCTGGCCGTCAATACCCACAACAGTTATGGAGGCAAGGGAAACAGACCCTTCAAAAGAAGGTAATGTGGAGTGGGTAGCCTCCGTATTGATTAAGAAGGGGACGGGCTTACTTTGCACTGTGAGAGTTACCCGAAGCTCAGCGTCCGTGATGGTCTAGGGGGCTTCCGAGGCGATCCGGCAGTGTCAGTCTTCAGCTGCTAAGCCGAGAAGATCTGGGAAGGAGTCAGTCAGAGAGGCTTGGGCCAGAGTTCCAGGGGCTGTGAGAGTGGCTGCCAGGTGAGTTGAACAGTCCGATTTTCAGTGGGGTCCCACACAGATGGGACGCGGCTTAGGAGGAATCCCGGGCTGCGGGCTTTCCTTGGCCCAGTGGCCAGATTTCTGGCATGTGTAGCAAGCTCCTATGGGAGGAGGTTCTGGAGGAACGCCTGGCCGCTGCGGTTCAGGTGTTCGGAAGTTCTTGTGTGCTGGAGATGTGGCTGGGGTTTGTCTCACAGTGGAGGCAAGGAATTGCAACTTTTTTCTATTATTGTATACCTTGAAGGCGAGGTTAATTAAATCCTGTTGTGGGGTTTGAGGGCCGGAATTTAATTTTTGGAGTTTTATTTAATGTCGGGAGCAGATTGGGTAATAAAATGTATTTTGAGAATAAGACGGCCTTTTGACATTTTAGGGTCTAGGGCTGTAAAGTGTCTCAGGGTTGCTGCCAAACAAGTCATGAACTGGGCTGGATTTTTATATTTGATGAAAAAGAGCCTAAACACTATCTGATTTGGGATAAAGAAAAAGGAGCATTAACCTTGACTATGCCTTTCGCTCCAGCCACCTTTTTAAGAGTAAATTGCTGGCAGGAGGGGGAGGGCTAGCCATGGAGCTGTAAGCCGGACCAGGTGTGAGGAGGGGAGGCGATAAAAAGATTATAGGGTGGAGGAGCAGAGGCTGAGAAAGAATTGGGACCTAGCTCAGCCTGGCGAGGAGCAGCCTGGGGAGGAAGGGAGAGGTCAGATGGGTCTGCAGAAAAGGAAGATTAGAAAGATTCAGCGATGCTTGGGGTTGGTACTGAGGGGACAGGTGGGAGGGAAAGAAGGAAGATTTGGGACGAGTTGCACTGGGCACAGAGACTAGGAAGGGACTGATGTGTAAAAGAATGCCTGGACGTCAGGCACCTCAGACCGTTTGCCTATTTTACGACAAGAATTATTTAGATCTTGCAGGATGGAAAAATTCAAAGTGCCATTTTCTGGCTATTTGGAACTACTGTCGAGTTTGTATTGGGGTCAAGCAGCATTGCAGAAGAAAATAAGGCATTTAGGTTTTAGGTCAGGTGTGAGTTGAAGAGGTTTTAAGTTTTTGAGAACACAGGCTAAGGGAGTAGAAGGAGGAATGGAGGGTGGAAGGTTGCCTATAGTGAAGGAAGCAAGCCTAGAGAAAAGAGAGAGAAACGGAGGGACGGGGTTCGGGGGTTCTTACCTTCCAGAAAAGTAGGAAAAGGGGTTGGGGTGTGGAAATAAGGGATTGGGGTGCAGAGGTATAAGAGGTCGGGGCATGGAAATAAGGGATTGGGGCACAGAGATATAAGAGGTTGGGGTGTGGAAATAAGGGATTGGGGCACAGAGATACGAGGTCGGGGCAAGGAAATAAGGGATTGGGGCACAGAGATAAGAGGTTGGGGCATGGAAATAAGGGATTGGGGGTTCTTGCCCCATAGAAAAGCAGGACTTGCCGCTAAGGGTGAAGGAGAAGGGGTTGAGGGGTACTTGCCCCTCTCCCAGAAAAGCGGGACTTGCCGCTAAGGGTGAAGGAGAAGGGGTTGAGGGGTATTTGCCCCTCTCCCAGATAAGCAGAGAAGGGGTAGAGACAAGGAAAGAAGGGATTGAGGTACTTTCCCCTTCCCCAGAAAAGCGGGACTTGCCGCTAAGGGTGAAGGACCAAGGCAGGCGTCCCTGCATGGTCTGACACCCTTGAAACATGAATGTATAATCAGAGAGGCGTCCCTGCAATGATTAAACACCAAGGGAAGGCTGCCTTCCCAGTCCGTGACCGGCGCTGGAGTTTTGGGTCCACGGATAAAACGTGTCTCCTTTGTCTCTACCAGAAAATGAAAGGAATTGAAATTAAGAGAAGGGAGAGATTGAAGTGTGGCACCAAGATTGAAAGGAGAAAGAGGTTGAGGGATAGTGAGGGAGGTTGGAGAAGAGAGTAAAAAGAGGCCGCTTACCGGATTTGAAATTGGTGAGATGTTTCTTGGGCTGGTCGGTCTGAAGACCTGAGGTAGTAGGTGGATCTTTCTCACGGAGCAAAGAACAGGAGGACAGGGGATTGATCTGCGAAGGGAGGTCCCCGGATCCGAGTCACGGCACCAAATTTCATGCGCGTCCTTGTGAAGAGACCACCAAACAGGCTTTGTGTGAGCAACATGGCTGTTTATTTCACCTGGGTGCAGGTGGGCTGAGTCCGAAAAGAGAGTCAGCGAAGGGAGATAAGGGTGGGGCAGTTTTATAGGATTTGGGTAGGTAAAGGAAAATTACAGTCAAAGGGGGGTTGTTCTCTGGCGGGCAGGAGTGGGGGTTGCAGAGTTCTCAGTGGGGGTGCTTTTTGAGCCAGGATGAGCCAGGAAAAGGACTTTCACAAGGTAGTGTCATCACTTAAGGCAAGGACCAGCCATTTACACTTCTTTTGTGGTGGAATGTCATCAGTTAAGGTGGGGCAGGGCATATTCACTTCTTTTGTGATTCTTCAGTTACTTCAGGCCATCTGGGTGGATACGTGCAAGTCACAGGGGATGCAATGGTTTGGCTTGGGCTCAGAGGCCTGACAAAACCTATTAAGTAATCTCTCATTATTCACTCTTTTTCTACCCCCTTAAATCAGTAAACCTTTGAGTAAAGCAGATTAACCTTCATAATGTGGGGGAACCTCATCCAATTATCTCATGAATTCAAGACAAAAGACTGAGGTCCCTTGAAGGGGAAAGGATCCTGGCTTCTGACTATGTCCGCACTGAATATTGCACTATTAACTACTGCTGGAATTTCCAGCCTGCTGGCCAATTCTGCAGATTCCAGACTTGCCAGCTTCCAAAATCAAGTAAGCCAATTTCCTGAATATAAATGTCTTTCTCTATCTCCCTCTCCCACCCTTTCTCTTGTACTTCTTCTTCACTTGTCTATCACTCTCCTATTGGTTGTTTTTTCTGAGGAATCCTGACTAACGTGCTTAAGTAAATTTTTGGCGGTAAGCTCCCTCATGTAATAAGGATGAGCATTTTGATATGTTTTGTCCTTGTTCTTTTATTTTTTAATAAAAATCTTTTTAGATAATAATCTTGTTAAGATTATCTAACAGAGTTAGATAATAATCTAACTCTGACAGGGCTTGGTGATACGGTGGGACAAATGTATTTTTGCTTATGACAACTTTTCACAACCCTTGTAGCCCAAATTAGCAGGATAGGGAATAATAACCATGAAGAAACTGGTGATATGGACAGGAGGCAGAGGAATACTAGATAGAAAAAGGCAGGGTCTTTGGCAAGGGTTTTACCTTCAAGCCTGGACCCACGGCCCTAAATGAGAACTTCACATCCCCATTTTCCCACCCAAATGTCGCCTTTTGGCCTGCCATACACCTTTTCCTGTGCCCATAAAAACCCCAAGCTCCACTGGCAGAGTGGTGCAGCAGAGGAGAGAAGAGGTGTCTGAATGGCCATTGGTTGAATTAAGCTTTGTGTAAAGACTTGAAGTCGGTAGAAAGGAATCCTTGAGTCAAGCTAAGGGAGTTGTAGAGGTCAAGGCCCTTGTTTTGTAGATGAAGCCTCATAGATAGCCACCTTCAGAGAGAATAGATGGTAAATATCTCTTTCCAAACCTTAAAGGTATCTGACTTTCTATTAATCTCTCCTAGATTTGGGCAAAGGCTAGGAAGAAAAGGCCTGCATGCATTAATGAAGATTTTCTACAGACAGAAATTTCCCCCACAAAATTTAGTTTTGCAGGGCTATTTCAAAATATGTCAAATAAATATATTTTGGAGTAAAATACTTTGATTTCCTTCAAGGTCTGCCATCTGTTATGTGATACTATACCAGAGTCAAGTTGGAAACTCAGCCACATTATACTGGGATAATTTTAGAAATGATTTAGTGAGATTATAAGGTTTGTAGGTTGTGACTTAACCCCTATCTTGCATGGTCTTAGGTCTTGTTTATAATCTGGTGTCTTATTGCACAATAAGTCTGTCCTATAAGACTTATGATCTATTTTAACCTAAACTCCAAAAGTGAGGGGATATAATGAGACCTGTTCAACCTCCCTTCTGAAATGGCCAGGGATTCAGTTTTTCAGGTTTCTTTGGGGTCTCCTTGGCCAAAAAGGGTCCATTTAATCAGTTGGGGAGTCTAGAATTTTATTTTTGTTTTACAAATGATACCCACCATGAACAGAGCAGTGTCTCCCAATGATGTCTCTGTCTTAATCCCAGTAACCTGTGACTAGGCTAATTATACAAATAGTATTAAGGTTGAAGATGAAATTGAGGTTGTTAGTTAGCTGATCTTAAAAGAGGGTGATCATCCTGAATTTTCTATGTGGTCCCAATGTCAGTCATCACAAGTGCTCTTGAAACTACTAGAATGGGGCAGAAAGGCAGATCAGAGTGATAGGATATGAGAAGGAGTCAATCTACCATTATTGGCTTTTTAAATTCAGGAAATGGGCCACAAACCAAGGAATACAGATGCTTCCAGCAGCTGGAAAAGGCAAACAAACAACCAACTCAGATTCTCCCTAGCATCTATAGAAAGAAGTACAGCCCTGCCAACACATTACCTTTAGTCCAATGAGATCTTCATCAGACTTCTGACCTACGGAAATATAAGAATAAATTTGTGTTTTTCAGTCCAAGTTTGTGGTAATTTGCTACAGAAGCAAGAAAAAATTATTACAATAATGATGATAAAATAATAACTACAATAAAATTAATCTTAGCAATAATTTTTGTCTATATAATATATGCCAAAAATAATATTATTTAAGGAGGAACATTACCTTGAAGACAGTTTTATTTTCATACTATTCATTAAGCTTTACAATAAAAATGGCATTTCTCCTTTCAGGGATAAGATTAAGTTGCTATGTGTGACAATTGATAATTTTTTTATTTGCTTTTTGCTACTTCTTTTATTCAAACAATATCTTACTGGTCATAATAATGTCTACAATTTACTAAGCAGCTGAAATATTACAGATGTTGTGCAAGGCAATTATTTCCTATAATACAGTTTTCCCTGATATATCAGATTAAAGATAGAGATTATATCTTGACTCACCATAACCTAATACACTTTATTTCATTATATGTACATCCATCTGTAGGCTTTAGACTTCCAGTTCTCTGTAACACCCTCCACCTTAAAATTACTTTTGGAGATTTCTCTCTCTGTCTCTTCTCTCTGTCTCCATTCATCATTCCAACTATTATTCTGCTGTTATTTCATTCATTGATTCCACAAATATTTTGAGGGTTTTATTATGTACAAGTTGTATTGTATTCCAACTGTTGAATACAGAGCAGTATACAAAGAAAGTGATATCTCTACTTCCATGAGGTTAGTATTCCAGTAAGAGAAACATGTAATAAACAATAGACAAGTGATTGTGGTTACTTTGGATTGCAATAATTACTACTTTTTTTTTTTTTTTTGTAATATGTAGTGAATAAGAATGAACTGTGTGTAGTCTGGGGAGATGAGCATGTAAAATTTTTAAAAGGACATGCTTTTGAAGTAAAATATAGTGTTTTTTCCTTAAGACTTTGGGTCTAATTGATCTCAGTAAATATTGTGGTTTTCAGAGTTAAGGTGTTTCTCTAGTTATTCTCATAAAGAGATCCAAGAATTGCATGGTCCCCACCTGTTTCAAAGTATCAAAAATGTGATTATATCAGGACTTACTACTTGTTTTTAGTATTCAAATCTATTCATCCTTTGATCTTAAGCATATATGGGTAGTCAATGCAATCATTGTCATTCCTGTTTTAAATCATTCTGTAGAAGATGCTGCTGTTTGCCCTCAAACAGTGGTAGGCTTCAGGTTGAGCTGATCCTCCATGGGCAGCTTAACTTCAAAATGTGTTCATTTTTTTTTTTTTTTTTGTCCTTTCTCTTAGATTTCAAGATATAACCTAGAGGCAAATTCCAGAAGCCTTTTTTCTTAGCCTTAAAATAGATTCCATATCGCTTTCTTTCTCACTGTTTATACCTCTTTGACATTTACCTAACTGCTCCTATCTAATTATGTGTCTTCTTAGAAGTTCCAGGAGATAATCTTGAGACAGACAGACCAAGTTTGGAAACCCATCTGCAACATTCCAAAGATTCCTTCAAGGCAGCTAGTTAACAACCTGACCACTGTTGACATGATGTCAGCCTGAAGTCCAGGTGAACTGGGACCCAAGACAGCCACCAGGGCAAGACACACAGACATTGTACTCAGCCAAATTCTTGCATGCCTTCCTTGTCAACTTTCCCTTTCTAAATCCCTGCTTTCCCCCACCAAAATCAAAGCAGTTACTTTGGATAGGAATCCAGCTACTTCCTTTAGTTCTGGTTAATAAATTCATTTTTTACCAGACCTCTCTTTTTGTTTTGTTTTTTTTTGAGATGGAGTTTCACTTGTTGCCCACCCTGGAGTGCAGTGGTACAATCTCAGCTAACTGCAACCTCTGCCTCCTGGGTTCAAGCGATTCTCCTGCTTCAGTCTCCTGAGTAGCTGGGAGTAGCCCACCACCATGCCCAGCTAATCTTGTGTGTTATTAGTAGAGATGGGGTTTCATCACGTTGGCCAGGCTGGTCTCGAACTCCTGACCTCAGGTGATCCACCCGTCTTGGACTCCCAAAGTGCAGTGATTACAGGCATGAGCCACCGTGCCCGGCCCTCACTATTGTTAACTGGACTCTGCAAGCGGCAAGCATTCAGACCTATGTTCCCTTACAGTTTCAGGGACTGTCCTAATTTACTGGAAATAATTCTATCTCCATTGCAAATGACTCGTTCAGAAATGTAGACTTATAGCACACAGGCTGTGGATATAGTAGACATTGTTTCTTGAAGGAATAAGAGTGTATAGATTGCTAGCTGTTGAACAGAAGTCATTTTTTTGTTTGTTTCTTCTTGAGTACATGGCTGGATTATATTTCCAAAATTCTCTTTTAATTTTGCTTATGTAATTAAACATTGACAATAAAACATAAAGAGCAAAATGAATGGGTGAAATTTACCTGTCATGTTTAAAGGATAGTCCTTTAAATATATATATACAATTTGAGTCCTTGCTTTTTGTTTTGTTTTGTTTCTCTATTCTAGGGGTTAAGATTATGGGTAATAGAGGATAGTTAGAAGAATCTTGAAATCATGTGTTAGTGATAGCAAAGGTGCTTTCATTCTTTGTCTCTGAACAGACCTTGTAAAGGAAAGTGGCTTGCCAGACTGATATGTTCACTGTGGAGTCAGTACATGAGAATGAAATAGGCGCCATAGTTTATATTTACTTTAAACCACTGAAATGCCATTGGGTATGTGTTATCCCATCAAACATAGTATGTGGCACTGAAGCAGTTAGCAGGATCTGTAAGGAAGTTTTCTAGGGTGTGTGGAATAATGTTTCCTAACTTTAAAAAGTAAGTCACTAAAAAGACAATCTGTTTTCTTTGCATATAGGCCTAAAAGTATCATCATTTTGCCATCAGACAGAAAATTAGTTCTATATAGTTCACAACTGTACTTGTTTGCTAGGACTGCCATAACAAGATACCACAGACAGTGGCATAAAAAATAGAAATTTATTTTCTCACAGTTCCAGAGGCTGGAAGTCCAAAATCAAGGTGTTGGCAGGGTTAGTTCCTTCTGAAGTCTTGCTGCTTATAGATGACTGTCCTCTCCCATATATACACATGTTTTTGTTGTTGTTTGTTTTTTGTTTTCTTTCTACATGCCTGCAAACAAACTTCCTCTTTTAGTAAGGAAGGTAGCCATTACTGGATTAGGGCTGAACCTGAAGGCCTCATTCTATCTTAATTGATTCTTTAAAGATCCTATCTCTAAATAGAGTCCCACTCTGAGGTGTTGGATATTAGGACTTCAACAAATGAATCTGGGGGAGAGGGGAGATACAATTCAGCCCATAACATCATAAGAGTAAAAACACAAAAGAAAATGTAGAAAGATAAATCCAGAGACTCAATTAAATTACACTACAACTCATCACATTCTTATCTAAGGAATTTTCAGTGACGTTAGCTAATAAATTCCCTCATTTTCATTAAATCTGAGTAGTGTTATATTTTACTTAAAAACAATTGCTTACTAACTTTGAGGAACATTGGAACCAATTGAGTGACTTTAAAAAATTATGCCCAGATTACACTCCATAAACCAGTATTTTATTAAAAGGTGATCTCAATACACAGCAAAGTATTAAATCATGAAGGCTAAAAAATCTTAATATATACAATTTCTTTAATTCATTTTTACTTTCTTCATATGTCATATTTTATTTTTAATCATCAGACATTGCATAGGTTATTATAGTTTACTTGATAATATTAATACATTGGATTTTTAAAAGAAAAATCTATAGAGAACATTTAGGAAAGTAAAGGAAGTATATATTTTGGCTACTGATTTTCTGAATCTTTATACTTTGAAATTTCTGTACCAAAATATTTTTCAATCATTGAATCCAATTTCAGAGTGTCCCAGACACAAATACATAACATTCTATTTTTGATGTAATACTTTAATTTTCTTTCATGATACATCAATATATCAGTTATAATAACAGTGCAGAAGGATGCTGATTTTTCCCCATGTTTGTTTACCCTCTATTTCTTAGTAATTGAATCTCTCTTATTCACATCGGCACATTCTGGATAGTCATCCAGAATAATAGAAACATTTTCTGGGTTCTCTTATACCCTTAGTGGCCTTATGATTATGTGTTTTCAAAGGGATTTAAATTAGAAGTGTTGTGTGCAGCATCCAAGAATTTTTAAGATGAAAAGGGGAAGCTTTTTCAACAATTTTTCCTGCCTGTTTCCTGAAATGTGTTCAATGCCATTTGTTAGAGGAAAACAAGATCAAAGAAACTTTGCGTCTGATAATAGTAAAGGTACCCTACCTTTGCTCATGTTTTTGTGAAATTGATTCCTATCACATGTAAGTGAAATTTATCTGAGGTTTCCTTAATCTTTTAGCCAAATGGGGCTTTTGTGTTGCACACCTCTATGAATACCTTTACATAGATGAGAGAATATATTGAGGGATACGGACATTTCATTGCTAGTTTTATAGTGGATAGCTTACAGGCTCCGGTGTGAATAAATTTGCTGGGGTTGTGCCTTGCAGAGACCCTATTGCCAAATCAAATTTTAAAACAAATAAATTATTATAATCAGTTTTTACCTTGTTATGTGGTGACACATTGGACATTAAATAAGATTTCTTAGACTCTAAGAACCCATCAATCCTATAAAATTTTAGTAATTCAATTCCATGATAAAAATGACTTTGAAGCTCTCTACATTATGCTTTGTATTTCACTGTCATTACTGATCTGTAACTCTTATTAAGATATAATTTGTTCCTCCTCGACTGCCCTGGGACCTAGAGTAGCCGTTAGTGAACACCTCAGCACTGATATCCATCTCCAGTATTGATCTGCTGTTGGCAGATTCACTTTCCTAACAGAACACATCATCAGGGTTTTGTGTTATGCTCATCACAAGAAAAGCACCAATACTTGGCACACATACTGCTTTGACAGAAACTCTTTTTCCAATATATTGAATGACATGAATATCAATGATATTTCGATGACTATGTTTCCTACTCAACTGATATAAATGTTGCTGAAGTAAAATAATTTTAAAAGGATAAAGAGAATATAAACCTTTCTCAAATTCCCATGAATATAAAATCATCCAACCTATTCACTGAGAAAATTTAGAGATTATTCAAATACATATACATTTCCTCCTCCCTATTTGCAATCTCTGTTACCAGCAATTTTAATTTCATGCAATCACTGGTTATTGTGAAATGATATTTCCATAATGTGACCTTTGCTGTTTTCTTTTTGTGTAAACATTCTTTTAACAAGGATTAGATAGACAAGAATCCAAAATAATCAGATTTTACCAGAAAAGAATGTATCAACATTTTGCTCTTTCAGAATATAAAATAAATATTTTGATCTTCATATCTTGACAATGTTTTTTTCCCAAACCTTTTTTGGTTTTCAAATTACTGGTACCAGAAAAAAAAAGTACTGGCATTAATTTAGTCTCTACTTTCGGAAATATTTTTCTAATACCTTAAAATCTCTGTATATTCTTGTGAATAACACATTATGGCCATTATTTCCTAAGGAAGTAGAAAAGCCTACAACTCTACAAAATAATGCTTTATATTAATAAAATATCTGCTATTTCCTAAACTCTAAATTTTGTACTTTCCACTATTTATGCAAATTATTTTTCAAAAAATATTATGATTATGTGGTACAAACTTTTATTATCATTACTTGGTAGATGAAGAGAATCAGAGCTTGAAGTAGATAAATAGATGCTTGGGTTTGTGTTAGTCCATTTTCACACTGCTATAAAGAACTGCCTGAGACTAGATAATTTATGAAGGAAAGAGGTTTAATTGACTGACAGTTTCACGTGGTTGGGGAGGCCTCCGGAAACTTACAATCATGGTGGAAGGCAAAGGAGAAACAAGGACCTTCTTCATACGGTTGTGCCAAAGAGAAGAATGAGGGGCAAAGGGGGAAGAACCCCTTACAAAACCATCAGATCTCATGAGAACTCACTTACTATCACAAGAATAGCATGGGGGAAACCAACCCCATCATCCAGTTACCTCCACCTGGTCTCTTCCTTGACAGGTGGGATTATGGGGATTATGAGGAGTATAATTCAAGATGAGATTTGGGTGGTGACACAAAACCTCACTGTATCAGGGTCATGCACTTTAAATTAGAATGCTGGAATTTGAATTCAGACTTACTCTAGGTCCTTCTTATAAACTATTGCTGCAAGAAACAGAAGTAAGCCTAGAAATTCAGCAAAATGGTTAGAAGAAAAAAACTTCTCTAGTTAGATAGCTTAGTGGTTTTGTTGACTATGCAAGTAATGTATATGTTATGAAATAGATTACCATAGAGAAGTAATTCATATATATCAGTGGTTAGCCTAAATATCACCCTAGGGAAAAATCTGGCCTCTTGCCTGTTTTTATAAATAAACATTTATTGGAACACAGCCACATGCATTACTTTCTAAGTATTTTCTATGGCTGCATTTTTGCCACGAGAACAGAATGTAGTAGTTGTAGCAGAGGCCATATGGACCACAAAGCCTAAAATATTTGCTATCTAGGCCTTTACAGAAAATATTTGTAAACATTTGATATAGATTGTTATTGAAGTTAAATAATATTTCAAAGAAGCTATTTTAACTTTTATAAAATTGTGAAGCCAAAAGGCATCTGTCTAAACTTCCAATAACAAAAAGTAAATATTTCCCGATCGTATTAAAGAAAAGGGTGAATAATCTTTCTTGTCTTCCTATGGAAAATAATATTACAAATGTATTGTCATGTAAAGGGATAAAAGATGATGTAATTAGAATGTAGAAAATATACAGATATGTCCAGAGGTTGTCCTTAAAATATTATGTTATATGTCAGAATTTATATTTGTTTATGGAATTTTTTTCACCCATATCACAATTTAATCTTAATGAGGACAAGTTTCTTTTGTTCTTATTCACCACTTTACAGCAATGATGAGCACTCAGCATGTAATAGATGCTGATCTATAATTTGATGAGTGAAATACATTTATTTAAATGTGTTATACTCTGACACATCCAGATGTGGAATAAATAAAAAGATCAAATTATACGTAAAATATTAAACACTACCATGTACTTACTATAAAAAAAAACATTCTAAATTAGTGAAGAAATTTTAAAAAGTAATTTCTAGTACTACATACAATTGAAGCTACATAAAGACAAAAAGATTAAAATAAGAAGGAATCTCAGGACAAAGGCTTATCTGGAATAATGGATTAAACAAAGACACATATAAAGGCAAAGAGTAACAGATACAAGAACTAAACTAGATGAAGAAAGCCATGAAGAATAAATAATTTAATTTCAAATCCAAGAAGAAATTTATATCTATATTTTCTATACAAAATGTAAAGATAAATTATATTCAAGAAGTTCATATAGCTATTCTAGATAATTAACCGTTTAAGTACCTTTACAACACCAAAAGCTGTTTTTCCTTTAAAATCACTAAAGTTAAGGGTCACAGTAAGAAAATCTCTATAATTCATGACTCACAAAACAAACAGATTATAAAAGCCCTTATTCAATTTAGCTTACATCAAGAATATACTCATATAGGTGGTAACTTTCATAGACAGGTAAATTAATTTAGGAATTAGAAGTGGTTTTACTACACCATAGATTCAACTTGATAGTATACATAAACTTGATTTTAGAGAAAAATTAGACAAATATTGCCAGAAAACTGCTTCAGTTTTCTACTATGCTTTGATGGTGAGAAAAATTTTTTAACAGCCCAGATTCTTTTTTATAAAAGTCACTGATAAAAGAATGATTCAAAGTGCTGTTTCAGCTGGCACCTGCCCACATGTTTATCTAAAACTTAACTAAAATGAGCCAGTTATGCATATAAGATATAATTAGCTCTCAGCCAGTTGTGGAAATATTAGAAATCCTAAAAGGGCATTTTAGAAGGTGATTTTCTACTTACAAAGAGAGTAAAAAGGAGGGAGAAAATTTTAAAAGAACACATATGTTATTGATTAGTTTCAAACTCAGGTCACCAAAAGACAAGGCCCTCCACAGGATTGACTGACAACATCATAAGCTTCAAAGAAAATGCAAACATTTGTTTGAAAAAACCGTAAAATCCTAAGGTAACTATATTTTGTTATAAAATTCTCTCTATGCCTCTTTGACTCAACAATTTCTGTACTGAAATGTTTTCTATTAAAGTCCTAAATTTCATCTCATAAAGGTATCATCAACATTCTGCATTTCATATATGCATTTCACCAAAAGTAGTGTAGATTTATCTTATTTATTAATAATATGACCCTCTACAATTCTAATAGTGTAATAATTGCACTATTTTTCTGCAGTTGAAATAAATATTACAGTAGCCATAGCTTTTAGAAGAGAAAAAATATTAAAGTGAAATATTGAAAATTACATAGATATTGTTTTACATGTAGAATTTTCCCAATTTTTATTTGAAAAACAATATTTGGTATCTTTCTAATATACTAATAGTCTGATTTGCAATTTGAAAACAATAACTACTTCATGTAAATTAACTCAGGACATAGAAAAACATAAACCATTTATTTTTTTAAAACATTCTGTGTACATAACTCAAATTAAGACAAATAGCAAAGAAAGATATTGTTAGAGTAGGTAGGTAGTCAGGCATGAGCAGGGCAGGAGAGATAATCCTGTTCATCCCCTTCCCTGACTGTTATGTGCGTCCGTGTGAAGAGACCACCAAACAGGCTTTGTGTGAGCAATAACGCTTTTTAATCACCAGTGTGCAGGGGGACTGAGTCTGAAAAAGGAGTCAGCGAAGGAAGATGGGAGAGGGGCAGTCTTATATGACTTGCGTAGACAGTGAAAAATTACAGTTAAAGGTGGTTATCTATTGTTAACAGGGGAGGGTGTCACAAGGTGCTCGGTGGGGAGCTCCTGAGACTCATTGTCCAGGGGAGGAATGTCACAAGGTCGATTGATTAGTTAGGGTGGGGAAGGAACAAATCACAATGGTGGAATGTCATCAGTTAAGGCAGGAACTGGCCATTTCAATTCTTTTGTGGTTTTTCAGTTGTTCCAGGCCATCTGGATGTATACGTGCAAGTCACAGGGGTTATGATGGCTTAGCTTGGGCTCAGAGGCCTGACACCGACAAGACATGTCAGGCAACCCTCAGGTGATAGGCAGTTGTTAAACTGTCTCTTTAAAATAATAATTGGTCACAGCCAATGCCAGGGAAAGGCACTCTCCCGAGAGATAAACACCTGAAGCTGGTGATCAGCAACTTCCTGATACGATCTCAGGAGTTGAGCGAGTGGTCTCACGCATGCATACTAAGAGGCAAAATGGTGGAGTTTTACTGGTATATGACCTGCCTCTAAGAATACTCCACTAGTAAAGGAAAAACGCCTCAAGTGAGCATGCATAGAACTTCAGTAAACACACTGTGCACATGGCCCCTCCAAAGTGCTGGCAGACCACTCAGCATGCGGACAGCCCACCCCAAGAGAAGAATCGGGGAAGAAGAGACACAGACACCAGAAGAATGCCAACATATAAAAGCCCAAGTCAAACGTCTAACTGCACACTCAAGTCACCCGCTTGGTCCTCTTCCAAGTGTACCTTACCTCCTTTTGTTCCTGCTCTAAAACTTTGTAATAAACTTTCACTCCTGCTCTAAAAATGGACTCAGCTTCTTACTCTGCCTTTTGTTCCCTTGGTTGAATCACTTCTTCTGAAGAGGTAAGAATTGAAGTTGCTGCAGACCCTTATGAATCATTGCTGCTAACAATACGTGCATTTACCATCTAGGGAAGCTACAAAGGAATTATTTGAAAGTGCTAGTCAAAGTGAACTAATTTTCATTACATTTAAAATATATTATAAATGATATATAACTAAATAATATACAACTGAAATGAGTGAGGTGAAAGTCTCAGTCATTGAGGTTTATTAAGCTAGCTTTCTGGCATGTTTGGGGAAAAAACAAGCAACAGATCTATCTATGGCTGTTTTTCTGAAGAGGTGTTCAGAAGGTTTAGTATTTATATATTTCCTTAAAGAGGGAAGGCATGTAGGAAAAGGCATAGGTAGGCAATAAGGTGAATGTAAGCTGGATTTTAGTTAGTGTCCAGTAAATCTAATTCTGCCTAAGATAAGGTGAATGTCTGAAGAGAAAAAGGACGGTAAAGGGTCAATTATGCAGACATCTCTGGGTAGGTAGAGGAATGAGTCTTGTCATTGTTTTGCATCAGGGAAGATAAGCTTTTAATGGACTTTAACAGTGTGGAATCAAACACTTTAGATTTAGGATCTGGGCTTAGATTGCAGACCTAAAGGTGCAGTTGGCATATTCTTGTTAATGGGGAGGCTGCAACAAATTTTACTTATGAATGATCTGTGAGGGCAGTCATTCACAGATGCCTGAGGCCTTCTACCTTTCCATGGGGATCTAGCTGATACATGATGTTAGTAATAACGAAGAAGGTGTTGCATCACAGCTTCCAGGCTTAACCTTCTCTTTAGCATAAGAAGTTTAGGAATCCTGAGATTTTTTAATTTTTCTTTACAATTTATACCAATGTTCATTGATTTTGGAAAAAAGAAAATATAGAGCATATTTGAACTATTTATAATTGTTTAGATTTTGTAGTTTACAGACTATCTTGGTGCCTATTACAGTGTTTTATTAAAGCCAAAAAATTATAGAAAAATATTAACATAAAAGCAAACCATCACATAATGAACACTTATTTCAAAGACATGTCATTATAATTTAGATAAAATTATTCTAATTTCTTAGCCCTCTGAAAAAACTCATCACATCAATTGTAATCATTAGTATTTGATTTTGGAAAAAGCTTATTTTTGCAATTCTTGACCTTATTTTCACCAAGACAGGTCTGCATGTGTTTTTATATGTTTGTATATATGTGTATATTATATTAGTTTGGCTTGAAATATTTAGTCTAGTTTGTAGATTCGTATCTTTATAGGGAAGCCTTTTGTGGGGGCCAAGGCCCTTGATCCCCTAAAGGTTTGCTGAAAAATCACTGACATGAAGCAGACCGAGTAATAGGGAAAAAGTATACAAATTTATTTAAACTGTATACAGGGGTGCGCTTAGAAATGAAAACCCAACCCCTTAATGAGGTAGAGAAACTTACATCTCATCTTGAGGTTACAGAAAGAATGTAGGCTCAAGCAAGGCCCAAGCATGGGTTGGGCCAAGCATGGTAGGCTCAAGCAAGGTCAAGCATGGCCCAAGCAAGGTTTTATAGGCAAGACTGGAGGTTGAAAGAAAGAGGCTTGGTAAGCAAAGGTGGTTTTGTTATGCAGATGAATCCTCCCAGGTAGCAGACCTCAGAGAGAATAGAGGGTTAGTTAATATTTCTTTTAGGACCTTTAAAGGTGCCAGGCCCTCAGTTAATCTTTCCCAAATCCAGGCAAGGGAAAGGTTGACAACATTAATGAAGGTTCTCTCCAGATCTAAAGATGCAAATTTTCTCCCAAAAAGACAGGTTTGCAGGGTCTCTTCAGTTCCCTGGTGCTGTGGCAGCCATTTCAAAATATGTTTAAAAAAAAAAAATTGGGGGGGGTAAAATATTTTTATTTACTTTCATATAATATATTTCAAATATTACTATTACTAATTGTTTAGCAATTAACAAGCCATATACAAATCCTAGGCAATATTCTAAGAGCTTTACTCCCCCTAAAATGTGTCAGTTATTAAGACTTTGTTTAAGTTATGTTGATTGTCTTAGATAAAGGAAAAGCTCAGATACTATAGTTTTTGATGAGTAATACAAAAATACCAGACTTTCCCATTTCAGAGAATTTCCATGGGGCCTTTGGGGATATTTCTATGTGGTTAAAAGTGAGTTGTTGCTCTTTGAGACTCTGTTACAAAGAAGGAGGAATGTAGAAGAAGGGATAAATTCAATCTTCGGAGTTACACTGCCAGAAGTTAGTCTAGGTAATGACACTGATTATGTTGGGTTTACATTATTTGACAGTTTTAAACCTCATATTCCTCATCCATTGAATAAAACTAATGTTTACACTGATGAAATAAAATTTATAAAGCTTAATATGTTTATGACATCAATAAGAAATACAAGAAATAGTATGTATTATTATTTAGAAGATCCAGTCTGCCATCATTTTAGCCCCCAAATTCACTTAAACCTACATTTCTTTTAAAAGAGAAAAAGTCAGGCAATTAACTAGCTTCTAATTAGTCTTTATTTTTCTGCATGAATTAACTTCAAAGAAGGTTGGTGTATGTCAAGCAAAAAATGAGAATTTTCCTAAATTTGGAAAGAAGAGCTTTATATCGCATAAAGGGTTGCAGGGTGGCCATTCCGACTGGCTGGGAAGCATAGCTTCTGGCTAGAAGCCAAACACAGAGACATCAATGCAGGGGAAAAGGAAACAGGAATCTAAGCTGATCAAGTTGGCCAAAAATACATATTCAATAAGCTATAGGAGGAGTCATGAATATTTATAAAAAATAAAAATAAAACACATGCACATGCCACTTGTCCCTCTCCATGGGACCTGTGTTCAAAAAATGGTGGTGTCAGCATGATCGGAGGGTAGAGTCTTTGGCCCTGTGACATCAAAAGGTGAAGCAGGGGACAAGAAAATCCAGGTTGTGCATCTTCTGTAGATTGGCCAGACGCACTCTGTGGTTGGTGATATCTTAACAGGAAGGAATGCTGGTCAGTTGTTTTGTTTAAATTGCAAAAGACAGGGGCAGCAGCAGGCGGTTGGTTGATATTGGGGTGGAGTGCTTCTTTCCAAAAACCTAGTTTCTGTTTGACCCTTAGGAAAGAAAGCCTAACCGTGGTTATTGAGGGAAGGTATATAATGAGGCATGTTGATCGCCCACTGCTCACGGCCAGGAACTCAGTTTTCAAGGTTCCTTTGGGGTCCTTTTGGCCAAGAGGGGCTCTGTTCAGTTGGTTTGGGTGCTTAGGATTTGATTTGTATTTCTCTGTTAATGATTTCAAATTATTAATGTAGCTCCATATTTATGAGTTGATATATTCAAGAGATAATTCAGCACTGTGCTTGTTTGACTTTTTGAGAGCAGGGATAATAACTTATTCACTTCTGCATTTTTTGGAGTTGCACATTACTGAGCACATTGTAGTTTCTCAATATACATTTGAGTACTGGGAAATATATAGATGAAAAAATATTTAAATAAATTATTTCTAAATTTTATTTTTACTGAAACCAGAGACAAAACAGCATATTGAAGCAGAGCTCCAAGGCCAGATATGGTGACTCATGTCTGTAATCCCAGCACTTTGGTAGGCCAGTGCAGGTGGATCACTTGAGGTCAGGAGTTCCAGAGCAGACTGGCCAACATGGTGAAATCCCATCTCTATTAAAAATACAAAAATTAGCCTGGTGTGGTGACAGGTGCCTGTAATCTAAGCTATTCAGGAGGCTGAGGCAGGAGAATCACTTGAACCCAGAAGGCAGAGGTTGCAGTGAACAGAGATCACGCCATTGCACTCCAGCCTGGGCAACAAGAGTGAGATTCTGTCTGGAAAAAAAAAAAAAAAAAAAGAAGCAGAGCTTTGGAGTCAGACAGCTAGAAGTGAAATTCAAGTTCTTCTACTTACGAATTCTGTGACCAGTTGAGTAACCACTACCATACTCATCAGCATTTTCTGCTGCAGTTAGTGACCTCCAGATCTCAGTGGTTCACAAACAGAAATCTTGGTTCTACAGAGTTTGCCTATGGCTATGCTTCTGCTCTGTTCAGCTGAATTCAGTTCTACTTTACTCAACCACCTATATTGAGTGCAGATCTTCACATGCAATTTTTTTCCAGAACTCAGGCTGAGTGTGAGAGTTCAAGAGGATCAAGGAAAAACACATGACACTGCCTAAAGCTTTTGCTCGGAACTGACACGCTATTACTCTACCTCACATATTGTTGGTTAAAAAACTTAAATGGCCCAGGCCAAAGTTCATCCATATAGAAAAATACTTCATCTTCCTATTGGCAAGCACAGAAAAGTCTCAGGGCAATGGGTATGAGCACATATTCATATTACAAGGAAAGGCAAAATGGTCCAATCTCTAACACTGCTTTGGCACACCTTTTCTCCCTAATTATTTTAATAAAAGTAAAGAATTAATAGAATTAATGTTTGAATTAAGGTAGCTATTATAAAAGTATACAGCACAGTGACTGACAGAAATTAAATACCACATTAATAATTCCTGTTAATATTTTAGCTTATTGTTCAATGGTCTCATTGATATTATGTTCCTTCCTATTTCGCTCACACAATTACTGAACAGTTTCTAATTTGAAGCTTGGGATGCATAGTCTTTAAAATGACCTCCATGATCCCTACCTTGTGATGTGCATTCCTTTTGTTATATCCCCTTTTCATTCATAGATGTGCAATCAATATATTGAAAAGAGTTATGACCTGGAATAAATTGACATTGTTTTTACCTACCTAATAAAAGGAGGTGATTTCTAAGTTCCTGAAAATACAATAATATGAAATATGCATTCATTAAATTTTACTAACCCCATTTATAACTCTTTTCCATTAAAATTCTGTCAGGAGGAAATAATATTTAATATAACATGCCTATGTAACATGTCATATTAAATAATATTTAATACGCTATGTTCCATAGCCACATCTATTTCACATATTTATGAATACAAAAGAAATTTAAATCCCAAGAGATTTTAATATGGACACAGATAATAAGAATGTGTTCACAAGCAAGTGTTCCTCTGTATTAACACTAAGAAATTGTCCCTATTCCACAATTATTTTTTTTTTTTGCACATTTTTTGTGATTTATGGAATCTTGGTATTTAACAAGATCTTAGAATTCATCTTGTTTAAACTTGCATATGAATGATGATCTAACTTTTGGTTGCATATTGAAACATCCAGAGTTCAGTACAATTAGGAGTGGTTGGTTCCTATAGTGGGCACCCACCTAAAATTTCTCTAGGCTAAAGATCACAGTTTATTAAAAAAAATTAAATCTTTACTCACAATGTGTACTCCATTGTGGGCACCCACCTAAAATTTCTCTAGGCTAAAGATCACAGTTTATTAAAAAAAATTAAATCTTTACTCACAATGTGTACTCCATTGTGGGCACATTTCTGAGTTTGTCCTTCTCCCTTTGGAATCAATTCTTTTATACACTAGGATATAATGTTGCTGCCGTTCTGACAAATACATTTTCTATCACATAATTCTTGGTTTTGGCTTTTGAGGACATTTTAGTTTAATATTCTTCACCAAAGCTTTGAAAGAGCAAAGCTTTGAAAGAGCAAAAACAGCATCTCTAACAATTTTACTTTCCCTGGAGAACTACTTCCTTAAAACTCACTTTTCTGTTTTACACTAATGGTAGCATTTGTTCCCATTAATGATGAAATGACAATTCTTTTATAAGTGCCTTTCTGAAGAGCAGAAGGATAAACCCCTTGGATTTCCTATGGCTTCCTCCAAACATTCTGTATGCATTTGGCTCTTGCTGCTTTCGGTAAAAACATTGATATCTAAGATGAAGAACAACATATATTCAGATTACCCAGTTTCCAATAGAGTGAAGACAGTAAAAAAAAACAAAAAACAAAAAACAAACAACAACAAAGCTATGTTCATAAGAAGGAGTGACTAACAATTCACAAAATAAAGTATACAAAAGATGATGAATCATTTTTATTTGTCAACCCAATTTGACACCTGGGTCCTCATTCTGTGGGAAATTAGATGTTAGTTTCTTCTCTAAGTTTCTATTTTTTCAGCCTGTTAACTGAAAAATCACACAATTAGAATCTTAGAAAAGATTTTTAATAAAATGTCTTATAAAAGGTTATAGCCTGAAAGGTGGGCATCCGGCAGACTTGGAAGCCCAGCCTCCAGCTAAGACCAGAGACAGACAGTTTGGGAGAAGAAGGGGTAAGAGGGAAATTTAAGTTGAATGGGTTGGCTAAACATATATATATTCAATAGGTTACACGAAGAGCTGTAATATTCATGAAGACAGTTCTGATACGTGCCTATTAAACATGCATGTAACATACAACCCATGTTTACACTGGGGTGGAGATTTAACATTTAATTGTATTACAATTAGGTCCTATATGTCAAAAGGTCTTATTTTCAGGACACAAAGGCACTCAAGTGCACAGCCTCTGTAAACTGGCCAGAAACAGACCATGCTCATGAATGTATATCAGGAGAAAGTTACTGAATCAATCTCTTGTCCATTCAAAACTCTGGTTAAGGCTTGTGGAACAGAGTGGCACAGTTAGTCTGTGTCTGATGGTTGGTAAGCTGCAATCACATCAACATTGCTTATCTCAATGCCAGTGCTTGTTTAGAAAAAACCTGGGGTATTTAGAACACAGTTGATTTTTAAGTGTAGGGGTGATTGGCATGGCCTTAGGTCTTGTTTATAATTTGATACCTTATTGACACAGAGAGCCCATTTTGTCAGGCTTAGGGTCTTTTTTAACTTTAATGCTGGTCGGTTGTGTCTAAACTGTACAAGAGGGGGTATAACAAGGCATGTCCAAACTTCCATTCCATCATTGTTGGGAACTCAGTTTTTAAGTTTCTCTGGGGTCCCTTTATCCAAGAGGGGGTCCATTCAGTTGGTTTTAAAGCTTAGGATTTTATTTTAGTTTACAAGTTCCATCTCCACTTTCCAGTGCTGTGGCATGCTCCAGGAGAACTATTTCATATCAAGAGTATAGGGAACTATATGCACCTCTGTTCTTATATGCCAAAGAATTATCATTTTGTTGCTTTCCAGATGGTGCTTCATGTGTGGTAAAAAAAATGGGAAATTTTTATGTGCTTGCTTATGTGCTTATGTTCCTACATGCATTGACTCATGCCACTGCACCTTTCTATTTTACTAGGGGATACAGTTAACACATAGTTTTCTGCCTCTGGAACCACACTCTTCACTCTCTTCCACCAACCCTAACGGAATCTTTTCTTTTTTTTTTTTTTGGGCAGATGAAGAAAGCCTTGTATTTTCTCCTTTCATCCAGAGCACCATTCTCAGTCCTAACAGTTTCTTTTTCTTACTTCATACATATGTAGTGGTATACTCTTCAGCCATAAAAACAATGGAATCCTGTCATTTGTAGCAAAATAGAAGCTGGAGGACATTCTATTAAGTGAAATAAGCCAGGCACAGAAAGACAAACATTGCATCTTCTCACTTGTATGTGGGAGCTAAAAAGTTGATCTCATGATTCTGAAGAGTAGAATGATGGTTACCAGAGGCTGGCAAATGTAGGGGAATTGGGGGAATTAAGAGAGGTTTGTTAATAGGTACAAAACTACAGTTAGATATAAGGTATAAGTTCCAGTGTTTGATAGGACAGGAGGGTGACTATAGTTAAAGATAATATATTATATATTTCAAAATAGCTAGAAGAGAAGATTTAAAAATGTTCCTAACACAAAGAAATGATAAATATTTGAGGTGATGGATATCCTTACTGCCCAGGTTTGATCATTACACATTGTATGCATATATCAAAATGTCAAATGTACCTCATAAATATGTATAATTATTATGTATCAATAAAAAAACACTGCTTACAGAGTTTTAAAAAGTCTATCTTAAGTCCTCAACTTTTGATAATGAAAGTCAGAAAGTCTCACACACTGCTTTTACTTTCCACGCTTATATCTTCCACTAACCCAATAGAGTGCCAAATAATTGCTTGCTTAAAATGTAGGGGTGAAAGGAACAGGTTAGAAATAATGAAAAGTTCAGTACAAAAATTGACAACAATGTAAACTTTAAAATAACATCCAGAATACTTGCTTTAAAAGGAATCAAATATTTCATTTTTGTGAACTTAATTAATTTCAGATATCTCAATCTTTGATGTATACTTCCTATACTCCTCACTCAGTGTTCCCTGAATATCCCCTGCCTTGAATGTTTGACCTCATTAAGATATTTCATTCATTGACCCTCTCTTGTACATATTTTATTTTCACTTAGTTTATATCTCGTGGTTTATTTATGTAATCACTCATTTGAAAATATTCTCAACACTTGACTCTTCTTCCATTGGATTTCACATGCTTTGTCAATCTTTGTTGAAATACATTATTCTTTGCTGGCCACTTAAACTCTCTCTTCCATCACTACTCCTAGATGATTATGTAGCCCCATCTTTTCTCCGTTTGATTATAAAACTAATACAATCTCACTCATTTTGTTTTCCATTCTTTTCTGTTAATATTAATCAAGTGACTTTACTCTTTTTAAAGACAAATTTCTTCACTCATTCTTTTATTTTTC
Source organism: Gorilla gorilla gorilla (assembly GCF_029281585.2). NCBI lineage: Eukaryota > Metazoa > Chordata > Mammalia > Primates > Hominidae > Gorilla > Gorilla gorilla. Next base: position 70,111,881 of record NC_073238.2, read on the forward strand.
TATTGTTTCTCTGCATCCTTATCTTTTTCTTTTCCTTTTTTTTTTTGAGATGGAGTTTCACTCTTGTTGCCCTGCCTGGAGTGCAATGGTGCAATCTCGGCTCACTGCAACCTCCACCTCCCGGGTTCAAACAATTCTCCTGCCTCAGCCTCCCAAATAACTGGGATTACAGGCACGCACCACCACGCCTGGCTAATTTTTGTATTTTTAGTAGAGACAGGGTTTTGCCATGTTGACCAGGCTGCTCTCAAACTCCTGACCTCAGGTGATCCTCCTGCCTTAGCCTCCCAAAGTGCTAGGATTACAGGTGTGAGCCGCCACACCTGGCCTTCTCTACATGCTTTTCTAAATTGTATTTCTACTAGAGCATACATCTCAGCATGCAAACTTGATACCCTTACTTATAAGTAAATAAGTTCATAAAAAACAATAAATCCTCCTTTGTCCCCCATTTCCTTTCACCTGTAAGCCTAGATCATTTTCTATTCACAGCAAGAGTCCTTGGAAGTACTGTCTACCCTCACTTTTTTATGCCTCCATCTTCCTTCATTCTTAGCCCTTTCTAAGGTTTGAGACCTTTGTCATGAGTGTTTTCCCAAACCTACTGTTCTTCAAGCCACAAGTAGTCCTCCTATTTCCAAATGTAAACATTAAAGCATTCAAATTTAATTAACTATTTCCTAGGCTTTCTAACGTCTTATTTATTTTCTTTCTTAGATCTTAATATTATTTATTATGCCATATGTTTTACATATTTTTGTTGTTGTTGTTTCTTATTTGTCTCCTTTCTCTAGAATTTAATCTCCACAATTGCAGGAATGTTCGACCTTTTTCTTCATTACTGTTTCTCTGGTGCCTGAGGAATCCCTAACATAGAGTAGAGTTTAAGTTTATTTTTCTCTATAGAGTAATTGAATAAAGGGACATTACTCTCTGTTTTTATATTACTAGTTTCTTAGATTTATTGAATATTAACTGAAACATTGTCCTCCCTCTTGGCTTCTAAGGCAATACACAATTCAATTTTTCTTCCTAGCACCTTTTTTTTTTACTTTTCAGTGTTACTTGCTGAGTCCTTCCCCTTTTATCCTATTCTAAGGTTTAAGACTGTCACCCAGGTAAAAATGTTTTTCTATATATTCTATCCCTTATAAATTTTATTTGTATTATGATTTTAAAAGTTAACTTAATGTGGATGATTTTAAGTTTGTAATCTCAGTCCAGACCTTTCCTCAGTTCTCAGATAGGTATCTATGTGTCTGCTTGACAAATTTACTTGGGTGTTTTCTGGTTGTCTCTAATTTAGCATGACCATGATAGAAATTTTGATTTTCTTCTTTCTAATGAGTTGCTCATCCAAGATCCTTCATTAGAGTGAATGATCTCACCATTCACCTGGTGGCATAAATCAGAACTCTTCGAGTCTTCTATGATTACTCACATTCTCTCTGATTGACCTGCTCCACTATCGGAGGTACATAGCATGAGAGTCAACTGTGAGCTTAAAGGTCAAGCCTCCACTTCTTCCATAAATATATTTCAAATGTGTTCACTTCTCACCATCTTATAATTTCACTAATGCAAGCTACATCGTCTTAAATCCTGAACCACTTTAATCATTTTATCACTGTTCTTATTTCCTATTCTGTGTTCTCTTCACTCAGCAGCTAAAGAGTACTTTAAATACATAAAACAAATAATGTGATCTCCATGTGGTCTCCATGTTTAAATAGTTTCTCATAGAAGTTGAAAAAAATCTTCTAAATTCTTTAGGAAGATTTGCAAGATCCTCTTTGACCTGGTCTTGTGCATTCTTATATAGTGCTCCCTTACTGCATTTGGCTCAAGTACACTGTTTTTCCAGCAATTCCTACAAGAAAACTTCTTTTTGGCCTCGGTGAACTTGAAATTATTTTTCCATATATCTGTAAACTTTTGCTCTCTACTCTTTACATGCCTGACTCTTCCTTCTACACATCCAGTATAAATATTTCCTCCCGGAGAATTAGCCTCTCATAAACTTGTCCAGAAATAGGCTCCTTATTATTCTTTCTAGGCAATGACATGCTTATTTCTTAGCACATCAAAGATGTACTTTTTTTTCTTTTCTTTTCTTTTCTTTTCTTTTCTTTTTTTTTTTTGAGATAGAGTCTTGCTGTGACGCCCAGACTGGAGTGCAATGGTGCGATCTTGGCTCACTGCAACCTCTGCCTAGTGAGTTCAAGCAATTCTTCTGCCCCAGACTCCCAAGTAGCTGGGACTACAGGTAGTGCAGCATCAGGCCAGTCTGATTTTTGTATTTTTAGTAGAGACGGGGTTTCACCATGTTGGCCAGGCTGGTCTCAAACTCCTGACCTCAAGTGATCTGCCTTCCAAAGTGCTGGGATTACAGGTGTGAGCCACTGCGCCCAGCCCAAAAGTGTACATTTTTAATTGCTTTTCTTATTGCTTGCAGCTAATTATAATGCCAAGTCCATTTTGGACAGACCATGCCTTTCCCATTCACAGTGGAAACTCTAGCACCTAACCGTGTATTTGGCATAAGATTTCTGACCATGTCAGAGATCACTAAATAGTTGTTAAATAAAATAACAAAAAAGAATTCTTAAAAATATGCCTTTTAATAATTGTCTTATAATAAAGATAATTAAGATGCCATTTAAGAAATAGCCTCTGCCTAGGTAATTTTTATTCATGAAATATTTAACAATCCTAGAGAGTAGCCCTGTTTACTCATATTTTTTCTGTAATGAAACTAAGATGCACAGAGATTCATTTAATGGTATTCGAGAAGAAAATGGTCCAGGCATGTATTAACTCAAAGGCTTATATTGTAATATATGATTATAAGCCCAAATTTCAAACCTCCATCTCTATAGAAGTCAATATTATTGAAAGGATTTTGCCCTTCATTCCATCTTACATCTTTATTCTTTCTTTTTTACATTCATAGTAGGAACAAGTACTTCTTATGCCTTAACATTCGTTGATATGTGAGGATTGTTATACATATTTTAAAATGCTAAATTAGGACTTTGAATAACACTTCATGACAAAATCTCAGGACTGCTTATATGAAAGTATTGCTATAACTTGATTTTTCAGCACGTTGTATAAAATTGAAATGGTAGTTAATCAAATGTTCTGGTTAAATTAAAGTTTATTCGTGTCGCTGTAAATGGTTCTGTTGCCCACAGTCCTAAAGTGTTTAATATAAAAGCAGCTACTTGGGAAAATGTAAATCACTGTTATTTTACATTACTAAGGCATTTGTAACATACTTTTCTCCCCTATATTAACACATAGCAAAAGATACTTCAGTTTAAACATCCAATAGCTCTCTAGAAATAATTTGCTTTTTATCTTCTGATAAACATTATAATCAGAGTAACATTTTACAGTGAAGATCTGAATTATGGTACATGACAAAAATTTCTACAAAATCAGAAATATCATAAAATGAACGGGATCTCAAGATTTTTGGTTCACTCCTACACCATGTATCTGTAAACTTTTATTTACAGAAAAATCCACCTCTGAAGAATCCACCTCTGAAATAAACCTGGCAAGTAACTATGCAATTTCTCCTTGAAATGTTTCAGTCCATCAGTATTTTATAACTAAAAAATTATAAAATCATAATTTTAATTTATTTAACATTACATTTTGCTAAATTATGTACCAGATAATGATAATACACTTTGTATCAATTAATTTTTACTATATTTATATTTTGCATATTAAGTTTGTTTCCCATATTGTCTTTATGTTCTTAGGTGGAACTTGGAGTTCATGCTTTGTATAAACTTTTTCAAAATATGGTTAAATAAATCAAAATACTGTAGTAAAGTGCATATAAAAAAGTTTTCTTAGACAAAAAGTAATGACATTGTGATTATGTTATTGGTGATTACAAATTTCTGATTAATATTATGTGTTTTCTTATTTTATTTGTATAAATCTAAGGAATAAATTAGTAGATAACAGTGGTATCTACTACATGATGTAATTCCAAACACACATATATTTTCTTCCTCTCTTAACATTCCATAAGTAAAGGAACATAAGAATTGAAGGAATTGGGAGGTAGTCATATCAATGGATAAGAGATTTCAAAAAATGTTGATAACTAGCAACTAATGAAGCAGGAAAAGACACAGCTTAAATTATTGGTCAGAGGGACTGGGGCGGAAATAGAAGCATATTATCCCTGTAGGATACCATATCAGCTCAGATCTTAGAACACACAAGTATATAGAAGAAGTGTGTGAAATAGTAAAGAAGAAAAAAAGATTCAATGACACCTCCCATACATATTCCCATATGTACTATACTTTGTCCAATTATTTGTCATCTCCAAAAGGGTAGCTTGATAAGAGAGGATTAGATTCTAAAAATTAAAATTAAAAACAAGATTAGAAAACCTTGAGCAGCTATTATTCTAGAACAAAGATGCCTGTACTTAGCCATCTAGGCATATCAATGTTTAACTGCTGATGCTCTGACTTTTATTCCTGAAGGGCAAAAATTCCCAGTTGAAAAATCCAGTCATGTGACTTAGATTTCTAATCAATTTTCTAAAAAACCTCACTCCTAAATATGAATGTTATGCAATGAATATATGTATTATGCAATGTTTACCATATATTTGAATAACTCCAACAATAAGAACATGAAAATCCAGATAAACAAAGAAAAAAATATATAATATGACCCTAAAGAAGACAAATAATGCAAGAAACACAGCCAAATTAAAAATGAACAAGAAAAACTCCAACAGGATGCTGCATTAATGTTGTAAGAATTGAAAGCTACATAAAATAAATATTTAAGAAACAGAAATAGGTTTTTGAAAAACATAAAAATCAATAGAATGTTTGAAGGAAAACTAAAAGAAAATATCCCCAAATCAAGGAAATATATAAATTATTATATTATTTATATTATTTAATACGAGAAAAAAGCATAGGGAACTAAGACATAACAAAATACATAGTAAATTATAAAGTAATTTACAAAATAATTATCAAAATTTTCAAAACTGGATGGCAAGTTTCAGCACATATATGAAGAAAAAAACCTATATCAAGATACATTCTTTTGAAATTAAAGAAAACAATGTTTCCTTAGAGAAATAATATGTTATTACCTCTATAATAATAACAAACATATTATTATTTTTTTCCAAGAAAGGAATTAAAATCAAGCTAACACCATTTTTGTAATGAGCTTTGCTGTATGCCAGATATCTGACTGGAGCAATGCCTTTCTTAACAAGTTACTTTGAATAAGTTTTGATAAATAAGAAAATGCACCTGACGGGCCGGGATTACGCCTGTAATCCCAGCACTTTGGGAGGCCGAGGCGGGCGGATCACTAGGTCAGGAGATGGAGACCATCCTGGCTAACATGGTGAAACCCTGTCTCTACTAAAAATACAAAAAAATTAGCTGGGCGAGGTGGCAGTCGCCTGTAGTCCCAGCTACTCGGGAGGCCGAGGCAGGAGAATGGCCTGAACTTGGGAGGTGGAGCTTGCAGTGAGCCTGTGCTTGCAGTGAGCCAAGATCATGTCACTGCACTCCAGCCCGGACTACAGAGCGAGACTCCGTCTCAAAAAAAAAAAAAAAAGAAAAGAAAAAAAAGAAAATACACCTGAAAGGCAGAAGACAAAGAAACTAGAAAATGTCAGTACAACCCAGAGAGTAATGTGAGATTCTCTTCAGTAGCCGAAAAATCAGTTGATAAGGATGGGAGTAACAGGGTGGAGTTGTTGGCATACAGATTTTAGAAGACAAAAAACAATTCCAGAGGTTTGTTTAAGTCCTTGTGCAAACTTTGGGGAAAATAGGTGAAAATCATAATGATATAACAAAATAAATTAATCATAGTGCATTAATTGGCTTTCAAGTAAAAATTTGTACATGATAGTCAGTAAATGGCATCTTTTCATTTTCAACTTTTGGAATCACACAGTATATACGTGAGAATGCAAACTAGTTGCCTAAGTTGGAGATTCAGTTGAAAGATAAGGATTTTAGATCTTAATGCATTTAATATTTTAATGATTGTGGTATTTCATATAAATATTATTTTTTCCAAACTCTCTCCCCAAATCAGAACATAGGAAGTCATATCTTATGTCACAAATGGACTAGTGTAAGATAATTGTTGTCTCTTTTAGATGAAACTTGCCTTCTTTTGTTCTCCAGTGTTCCCCAGACTATAGCAAAAGTAAAATGAAAATTGCCGTTTATATTGTTTAGCTTTATGTTTTCAATGAAATAGACTAAAAATTGATGATTTTCTTAATCACGTGTATCAACTTGCACACAAATTACCACAAACTTGATTGCTTAAAACAATAAAAACTTATTCTCTTATATTTGTGGAAGCCAGATGTCCAAAATTAAGGTGACAGCAGTGCCGCGCTCCTTTTGGTGACTCTAGGGGAGAATTCTCCCTTGCTCTTACAGTTTCTGGTGGCTCTAGCAATTCCTTGTCTTGGAGCTGCATCATTCCAATCTCGGTCTTTGTCTTCAAAAGGCTTATTCCCTGTCTCTGAGTCTCAAATTTCTCTTTGCATTTCTCTTCTAAATACATTTGCCGTGAGATTTAGGTACCATAGAAAATCTAGGATATTCTGCTGGGTGCAGTGGCTCATGCCTGTAATCCCAGCACTTTGGGAGGCTGAGGAAGGAAGATCACCTGAGGTCAGGACTTCGACCAGCCTGGGCAACATGGCGAAACCCCGTCTCTACTAAAAATACAAAAATTAGCTGGGCGTGGTGACACGCTCCTGTAATCCCAGCTACTTGGGAGGCTGAGGCAGGAGAATTGCTTGAACCCAGGAGGCGGAGGTTGCAGAGAGCCGAGACTGCACCACTGCACTCCAGCCTGGGCAACAGAGGTGAGACTCCCTCTCCAAAAAAAAAAAAAAAGAAGAAGAAGAAAATATTTGATATTCTCATTTTGGGAACTTTAACTTAACTAGATCTGCAAAGACTTTGCTTCTAAAAAAAAAATCACATTCAAAAGGTTCAGAAGTGAGGACATAGACATATCTTTTATTAATGTGCTTTAAGAAAAATGGGAGATAGAATACTTTGAGAAAAAGAGATAATTTTTATATAATTAATTTTAAAAGCATATATAAATTGAATGAGTATAGCTTGAGTCCCCAGGGAAAAAAATATAACTCATGTAAAGAAGTAAAAACAAAATACAAAATTTAAAGTCTTGACAGAGAACACTTTCAATAATAAAAATAAAGTTTGAGCTACTAAAGGAAATGTAATTGTATGTTAAGTGAAAACTTCTTAATAAATGCTGACTGTAAAAAAGTGTTTATTGAATATAACAAATATTGGTTGTACGAAATAGAAACATACATTTGTTAATAAAAATTCAAGTACATATTTTCTTTTCTGTTCTTTTGTTTTGTTTTTAGAGATTGGGTCTTACTCTGTCACCCAGGCTGGAGTGCAGTGGCACAATCATGACTCCCTGCAGCCTCAACTTCCCCAGGCTCAGGTGATCCTCCTGCCTCAGCCTCCTGAGTAGCTGGGACTACAGGCAGGAATCACCACACTCAGCTAATTTGTAGAAATGGGGGTTTTGCCATGTTGCTCCGGCTGGTCTCAAATTCCTGGGCCCATGCGATCTACTGCCTCAGCTGCCCAAAGTGCTAGGATTACAGGTGTAAGCTACTGCACCTGGCCTTCAACTACAAATTTTCTAAACTTTGTTTTTTGACATTATGAATATAAACTTTCACCTGAAATTCTGTGAAATAGATTTTTTTTTTTTTTTTTTGAGACTAAGTCTCACTCTGTTGCCCAGGCTGGAGTGCAATGGCTTGATCTCGGCTCACTGCAACCTCTACCTCCTGGGTTCAAGCGATTCTCATGCCTCAGCCTCCTGAGTATCTGGGACCACAGGCACATGCCACCATGCCCGGCTAATTTTTGTGTTTTTAGTAGAGACAGGGTTTTACCATGTTGACCAGGCTGGTCTCAAACTGTTGACCTTAGGTGATCTGCCCGCCTCGGCCTCCCAAAGTGCTGGGATTACAGGTGTGAGCCACCACGGCTGACCTAGATTTTTTAAATGAAGCATTTCATATTGCAGTTGATAACTACATAGATACAAAAAGAAAGCTACATGGCTACAATATTTTACTATTAACAATATTTATGTGGTCAAAAATCTACTGGACATGATGCCAAAAACACTCAATATTCTGATGTTACCTATTGTATGTATTTGGAAAGTGTTTAAATCTTCATGTACATTGATCAAAATAGATGCTAATGTAGGTCAAGGTTAAAAAATAGCTTACAGGTGAAATCTGGCTTGCCACCTAATTTGTATATAGAGTTTTATTTACACAGTCACACATCTTTATTTATGTATTGTCTGTGGCTGCTTTCCCATTAAAACGGCAGAACTGAGTAACTTACATGGAACATACAGCCCACAAAGTCTAAAATATTTAGCATGTGGCCCTTTACAGACAATGTGTTTCACCCCTTGTTATGAATCAGCACTTTACAATGAAACTTTCTGAGTTAATGGAAATACGGTATATCTGTGCTGTACAAGATGATTGCTACTAACCACATGGGGCTATTGAGGATTTCAAATATGGCTAATATTACATAGGAACACAATTTTTATTTAACTTAATTTCCATTTTAACAACCACATGTAGCTAGTGGTTATCCTACCAGAGAGTGCAGCTATATATAGATAGTATTCCAGCTGTGATAACTAGTATATAATCTTAGTTAAGAAATTGAAATACAGTGTGGCAGCATGTTTTCAAGAATGCAAGCTATAAATACATTATTGCACCATTCACAATAATTGCTCCATTTCAGGAAGTTAAAAAGTGAATGGAAAGCCCTTGAATGCAACAATTAACACAATATTACAGACTTTTAAGGTGTCCCAAAAATAATGCTTTTCTAGGTATGTTGTATGCACAACATGGTTGATTGCTCTACTACAAAGAGAATTTGGTATGATAATGCTGAAGACAATTTTTGAACTGTTAAGAGAAATGAAGTTGTCCCTCTCAACTCAGTGAAAATGTATGTTTTAGTTTTCTGAAAACAGTAGAATTAAAATTTAGTGAAGTTTTTTTGACATAAACCCTAACTAAATAGTGAGTATTTCTTAGTAATTGCCTCTTATTACATATAACAAGGTATATAATTTATTTTACTCGTCCTGACAGAAATGATTTCTTTGGGAAACTCATTTGGCAAGGAATAATCTGACCCAATTTTCTACACAGATATAAGTTTTCAGAAATGAAAGTAATATTCTGAACTACATTCCTATAAATTGTGAAATTAAATATTAGATTTTAGAAAATGTTCTCTGATTTCTTGTTTTATGAAAATGAACTTTGTTCAGTTCACCTCAGTCAATGAATATTGATGGTGTGAATGAAGAGCTTCAAGTAGATGTTACTGAACTACAGTAAATATATGATACTAAAAATTAAATCTGATAATGCTGGCATATTGGAATTCTACAAATACCTTGGGACATATTACCATAAATATAAAAACCATTGTGAAAAAATTATATCTATCTTTGGAAGCACTTACAATGGTGAACAGCTGTATTCTACTATAAAACTGAACATAACTAAATATTTTTCCATGTTAAATGATTCAAAGCTGACTTATTGCATGCTACAAAACCGAAAGCATAAGAATGACATTGATGTTTCCTGGTGAAGAACAAAAGGAGTCGAATATCTGAAACTAAATAAAAGAAAGAATGGAGTTGGAAATATATATGCATATATTATCTTCAAATATGTTTTATTATCAATTTAAAATGTAAAGTGCAGCACTTGATACCATATATATTATACTTTTATTCTTTGTTTATATAACATAAACACCATTATATATTTTACAAGGATATATTTTTGTGTGATATGTATGTTAAATAATATTACTTAACCAAATAATTTAATTTTACTTCTGGTACTTAATTTTATTTATTTATTTATTTATTTATTTATTTATTTATTTATTTATATATATAAGATGGAGTCTTGCTCTTTCCCCCGGGGTGGAGTGCAGTGACATGGTCATGGTTCATTGCAGGCTTGACCTCCCAGGCTCAAGCAGTCCTTCCACCTTGATATAGTTTGGCTGTGTCCCCACCTGAATTTCATCTTGAATTCCCACATGTTGTGCAAGGTACCCCATGGGAGGTAATTGAATCATGAAGGCAGGTCTTTCCCCTGCTGTTCTCATGATAGCAAATAAGTCTTACAAGATGTGATGGCTTTGAAAAGGAGAGTTTCCCTGCACAAGCTCTCTTCTCTCGTCAGCCGCCATGTGAGATGTGCCTTTCATATTGCCCCATGATTGTGAGGCCTCCCTAGCCAAGTGGAGCTGTAAGTCCATTAAACCTCTTTCTTTTGTAAATTGCCCCATCTTGAGTATGTGTTTATCAGCAATGAAAATGAACTAATACACACCTCAGCCTGTCAAGTACCTAGAACCAAAGATGCATACCACCATGCCTGACTAGTTTTTAAACATATTTTTGAGAGACAGGGTCTCACTATGTTGCCCCGGCTGGTTTCAGTTGGCCTTAAGTGGTCCTCCCACCTCAGCCTTTCAAAGTGCTGGAATTACAGGAATGAGCCACCCCCCCAAGCATTTTTTCTTATTTCTACCATTCTCCACTTATTTGTGTTTACTACACTGCCTTTGTAGGCATTTGAGTTTTTGATTCCCACAATAGACAAAGCAAAGGTGACTTCATTATATTTAGAGAATAAACGTCAAATTTCAAACATGAATATATAGCTGGGAGATTTAAAGGATGTTGAGAAGCACAGGAATGCAAATATCCTCATCTTACAAACAATGATGGGCAGGAGGTAATAGCTAGGGTTGCTAGAATTATAAATATTAGTGCTGTAATATTGACATTTATAATGGTAATTGATAGAGGAACTCAAAAGAGTATTATTATTAAATTAGATGGGATGAATTTACTTGTGGGATGTTAAATATAATAAACACTTATCAGTCAAAACAGAATGTAAATTGATTGATTTTAAAAAGTAGGAGAAATATATTATTTAGAAATGTGGTAAAAAACTAATATGGAAACTTTTTTTTAGAAATTAAATCAATTCCCCCTGGGAGGTTGACTTGGGCTTATGAGGAGCAGGTCAGGAATTACTGATATTCATTATAGTCTTTTTCAGCACAATTTGATTATTTAATGGAGTACAGCATTGCTTTCATAACTGCTATTTTGGTATATATTTAAAACTTTGAATAATAAAACACACCAAAATAACAAGACTTATCTTGGAATCTAATAAATTTGTTAATACCTCCTATCCCTGAGAAGAATCAAGAATGAGGGATGAAGAAATGGATGCTGGGAAGAAGGCACAGCAAGATGGTGGAATAGAAGGCTCCAATGATTGTCCCTCCTGAAAATACACCAATTTAACAACTATCTACACAGAAAAAATATCTTCATAAGAACCAAAAATCAGGTGAGCCTTCATAATACCTGGTTTTACTCTGTATAGCTAAAAGAGGCACTGAAAAGATAGAAAAAAAAAAGTCTTAAATCTCCATTGCCATGCCTTCCCTACCCCTGGAAGAAATGACATGGTATGGAGAGCAGAGTGTCTCTGGGTGCTAAGGAAGAAAGAAAACAGCGATTGTGAAACATTGAACTCAGTGCTATTCAGTTATAGCAGAGAGGAGCCAGGTGCAGTGGCTCACGGCTGTAATCCCAGCACTTTGGGAAGCCAAGGCGGGAGGTTATAGCAGAGAGTAAAGCTCAGTTGAAACCTACCCACGGAAGGAGCATTTAAACCAGGTTTAGCCAGGGGGAATCACCAGTCCTGGTGGCCACAAACTTCTCCACTGTGGGCTAAAGTGCTCTTTGCTTCTATTGAAAGGCAGTCTACGCCATAAGAACTATAATTTGTAGGCAAGTCCTAGGGCTGAACTCAGCCCGGATACAGTGGAATGGAGGAGCACATGACCTACTGAGACATCAGTTGGCATGGCTAAGGGAGTGCTGGTATTACCCCTCCCCTGATCCCAAGCTGCACAGCTCGTGGCTCCAAAAGAGACCACTCTGTTCTGCTTGAGAAGAGGAGAGGGAAGACTGGAGAGAACTTTGCCTTGCATCTTGGATACCAGTTCAGCCACAGTAGGACAGAACACCAGTCAGAGTCATGAGGCCCCTGAATGGCCCTAGCTCCAAGATGACATTTTTAGACATGCTGTGGACCACAAGGGAACCTGCTGCCTTGAACAGAAGGACCCAATCCTGGCAGCATTTATCACCTGCTAACTAAAGAGCCCTTGGGTCCTGAATATCTAGCAGTGATACCCAGGTACTATATCAAAGGCCTTGGGTAAGCCTTTGAGAATTGCTGGCTTCAGGTGAGACTCAGCTCATTACCAGCTATGGTGGCTATGAGACAAAACTCCTTCTGTTTGAGAAAAGCAGAGGGGAAACCAAAGGGGACTTTGTCTTTCACCTTAGGTACCAGCATGGACACATGGGCATAGAGCACCAAGTGGGCTTTTGGGTTTTTCAATTCCAGAACTTGACTCTTAGATAGCACCTCTGGACCTACTCTGGGAAGGAAGGGAGCCCACTACCCTGAAGGGTAAGTCCCAGGCCAGGCAACATGTACCATAAGCTGACTTCACAGACCTTGACCCTTAAGAGAACATTAGTGGTAGTCTGGCAGTACTCTCCAAGGCCTGTGCTAGTGGTAGCTACAGGGTGAGTGTCTTCTGCTTTAGGAAATGGGAGGGAAAAGTGTTAAGGACTGTCTTGTGGTTTGAAGGCCAGCTCTGCTGTAGTAAAATAGAACACTAAATAGACTTCTAAAGTTTTTGGCTCCTTGTCCCTGACTCCCAGGCAGCACTTCTGGACCGACCCAGGGCCTAGGGGTCTCACCACCATGAAGGGAAGGACACAGGCCCGGCTGGCTTTGCCATTTGCTAATTGTAGAGCCCCGGACCTTGAGCATACATAGGCAGTAGCCAGGGAGTGGTTACAGCAGGCCTTGGGTGAGACTCACTGCTGTGCTGGCTTCAGATTTGACCCAGCAGAGTCATAGTGGTGATGGCCACAAGGGTGATTGTGTCACTCCACCCCTCAGCATTAGGTGGCTTAGAACAGAGAGAGACTTTATTTGTTTGGGAGAAAGGAAGGGAAGAGAACAAGAGAATCTTCCTGGCAAACTAGATAATTCTCCTGGAATTTATCCAAGACCATCAAAGCGGTAACTCTATGAGTCTGCAAGAATCACAGCATTACTGGGCTTAGGGTGGCCCCTAAAGAAGATACAGATTAGATTACAACCCTCAAGTCCTTCCAAATACCTGGAAAGCTTCCAAAGAAGGACAAGTACAAGTAAGCCCAGACAATGAAGACTGCAATAAATACCTAACTCTTCAATGCCCATTCACCAAAGAACACCTACTATCAGCAACACTATTGAGGAAAGCATGACCTCACCAAATGAAGTAAATAAACCATAAGGTTCCAATCATGGAGAAACAGCGGTATGTAACCTTTCAGACAAAGAATTCAAAATAGCCATATTGAGGAAACTCAAAGAAATTCAAGATAACATAGAGAAGGAATTCAGAATTTTATCAGTTAAATTTAAGAAATAGATTGAATAATTAAAAAGAATCAAACAGAAATGCTGGAGCTGAAAAATGCAACTGGCATACAGATAATGCATCAGAGTCTTTTAATAGCAGAATTGAACAAGCAGAAAAAAAAAAAGCTAGTGAGCTTGCAGATAGTCTATTTGAAAACACACAGTCAGAGGAGAAAAAAGAAGAAACAATGAAGCACAGCTACGGGCTCCAGAAAATAGCTTCAAAAGGGAAAAATCTAAGTGTTATTGGCCCAAAGAGGAGGTAGAGAAAAAGATAGGGGTAGAAAGTTTATTCAGTGGGATAATAACAGATAACTTCCAACACCTAGAGAAAAATATTGATATCCAAATACAAGAAAGTTACAGAACACCACACATGTTTAATCCAAAGAGTACTACATCAAGGCATTTGATAATCAGACTCCCAAAGATCAAGGATAAAGGAAGGGTCCTAAAAGCAGCAAGAGAAAAGAAACAAACAACATATAATAGAGCTCCAATCTGTCTGGCAGCAAACTTTAGAGTGGAAACTTTACAGGCCAGCAAAGAGTGCATGATGTATTTAAAGTGCTCAAGGGAAAACAAAACAAAACAAAACAAAAAACGAAAAACAAAAATACAAAAATCGTTTATGCTAGAATAATATAAAATAGCAAAAAAAAAAAAAAAGCCCTTTTACCCTAGAATGTACTTACGTCACCTTGCATGCCTGCATCAAAACATTTCATGTACCCAATATATATATACATATATTATGTACCAACAAAAATTAATTTTTTAAATAAAAGAACTGAATTCTGACTTATTTTCCCATCTTTATTTCGAATAATTGTGCATATATTTTGAAACGTATATAAAACACCCACTGAAACATTGCTTATTTATCATTCATTACTCTTATCTCATGAAACTAACATTTTAATTGAGTACAGAACTGAAAATTAATGACATTAGTTTGATAAGCATTTTAGGTGAAATACAACATAGTCTGAATTTGCAATAATGACTCACCCAACTAAGGCCAGATCAGGGAATATTTACCTGAGAAAGCCATATTTCATACTAAGTGTCTTAGAAGAGAATTCTTGAACCAGGAGTCATGTCTATAACAGCGCACTACATTTGGAAAACCTTGGGTAATTCTAGATATATTTCTATGTAATCAATCCTCCAGAAAGGTATTTAGTAACCAAAATAGAATTCATCTGCTTCTTGGTGGCCTTTAAATGTTATCATTTATACAACTGTGTGATCGTGTTTAGTGAGAGTTTCTATTCTGGTAATTTTCAGAAAAATGAAACGAAATTTGTACTCTTTGCAAATCTATTTTTTAACACAAAATTACAGATTAGTTAGAAAAAAGTACAAAGAATATTTTTTCTTGAACAATTTAACAGTAAGGTGTAGACCTGATGCTGTATCTACTCTTAGTTAAATATATGTTTACTACAAACAAAAGTATTCTTGTATGAAACCACAATATAACTTTCAAGATCAGAAAGTTAGTGTTAATGCATTGCCACCATCTAATCCTCAGATTGCACTGAAGTTTTGCAGATTGTTACATTCATGCTTTTTGTAGGAAAATAATCTTGTTCAGAATCACAAACAATAATTAGTTTTCCTGTCTGTATAATCTTCCTCAGACTGGAACAGTCCTCAGTTTTTCTTGGTCTTAATGACCTTGACACT
This sequence comes from Gorilla gorilla gorilla, assembly GCF_029281585.2. NCBI lineage: Eukaryota > Metazoa > Chordata > Mammalia > Primates > Hominidae > Gorilla > Gorilla gorilla. The sequence goes on from NC_073238.2 coordinate 70,127,269, forward strand.
TTTGAAGATGAGAGATCAGATATCTTTTAGATTGCCCCTCAATTTGAGATATCAAACATTTCCTCATGATTTGATTCAGACTATGCATCTTTGGCCACAATATCATAGAACTAACACTATTCTTTTTCATGATGCCTGATTAGGTAGGACATGATATTAAATTGTCTAATTATGATGAAGTTCATTTTGATCATTTGATTAAGGGTATTTGCCAGGCTTCTCTATCACGTGGTTGGCATTTTCCCCATTGAAGTTAATATGTATTCAGTGGGCGGTTACATTCATTCTACATACATGTTTCATTCCTTGTTATACTTTCAATTTACTTATTCATTTACCGATATATTTAGGGGACCCACAGTTTTCTATTGTATTCAATACATTAGGATCTGTTAATCTCATTATTTATTATGATATTCAAATTATTCTTGATTTGATCAACGGGAAAAGCTCTTTCAAGTCGACTTCAATGTTCTTCTGACATGCTCCCATAATTTTTTGACCACTTTACCTTTTTTTCTTTTTCTGAGATGTGGTCTTGCCCTGTCGCCCAGGCTGGAGTGCAGTGGTGCCATCTCGGCTCACCACAATCTCCACCTCCCAGGTTCAAGCGATTCTCCTCCTTCAACCTCCCGAGTAGCTGGGATTACAGGTGTGTGCCACTGCGCCTGGCTAATTTTTGTATTTTCTTTTTAGTAGAGACGGGATTTTGCCATGTTGGCCAGACTGGTCTTGAACTCCTGACCTCAGGTGATCCGCCCACCTGGGCCTCTCAAAATGCTAGGATTACAGGCCTGAGCCACCAGGACCGGCCTGACCACTTTACTTTTAAGAAGCTTTATTTCTGTGAGCTAACGCTGGAACCAACCATTTTCACAAGAAGCTTTGGTTTCTTTTAGCAGAAAATTACATTCAAAAATCAAGAACTGCATTCTAATTATGCTCATAATGAGTGAAATGTCACTAACAACAGGCCCTCTCAATGAATAAACCTAACGAGTGTACATAAAAATATACATATACACAAATATACACAAACATTTAAGCTTATGTGTCTATCACTTATTTATCTATTTAACTACATTTTGAAAAATCATGTCTTCACCCTGATATATTCAGTTCAATACCACAGAAGCCATCCTAGTTTCTTTTAAAGTTATCTGATTTTCTATTTCAGGTAACATTGACATGCATAGGAATATTTTGTGGAATGAATATCATGCATGATTAATATATTATAGACATCACTGTTCATGTGTCACACTGTAGTGACATTATTTTAGTATTATATTTCTTATAGTAGGCAAATTTTACAATAAATTGTCATGCCAAGCTAGTCTTTTCCCATTGAAAAGAGTGCTGAGACAGTGTATTGTAATATTATAAACATACTTACACAGGTATTTTGAAAGGTAGTATTTATTCAGGGCACATATCTTTTTTAAGCATTGTAATATTATGCATAGTTTAGGCAAACCAGAGAGCCTTCAATTGTCCTCATGTATATGCAAAAATATATGATACTTCTAATGTTCATGTGTGTGTGTTTCTGTGTGTGTGTGCAATTAAAATTAAAGTAAGTAAGAGTGTTACCAAGATTCCCATTTTTGGAAGAAAAAGGTTTTGTGAGACTGTAACAGCTTGTAGAATTTTATTGATCAGAAAATTAACATAGCATGTTGGGTAAAAGCATAGATTTTTGATCAAGGTATGCTGATTACAAATTATACTTTTCCTACTACAGTTTGTATGCTTTGGGAAGAGTTACTAGAGCAATTTGTGTTTCCATTTACTATTTACAAAATGATAATTAAAGAGTATCTACCTCATTAGGTTATGATGACGATTCAATGTGTTTAGTATGTGTAAAAGAACCTGGCATAGAGCATGCATTGTGTAAGTGTTAGCTATTGTTATTGCAATATAAAGATATTCTTTCTCATAGATATTAACAATGTGTGTTCTCAGAGAACCTAAAATATAGTCCCTTATTAAATTTTCACCTTTCACTGAAAATCTTTGTTTATGCCTGACAATATTTGGAATTCAAATTGGTCATTCTCAGTTCACTTACCTATATTTGCTAGGACATGTGAATATTATCTAATTTTATTTTTCTGCTTTATGTCACCTTTACTCTTTTTAATGAGTCTCCCCCCAGCCAGTTTGAATAAGGAAATTAAGTGGCAAATATTTTAGTGAATTTAGTAAAAGAAACATGTAACTGTGGATATCTGGGTAGAACAGCTTGTATTTGCCAGTAAACCAGCCAGAAGGCACATTTAACAATTTTTTCAATCCTTTTGCATTTTACAAGTAAAGAATACCCACTGTTCCATGTTTTTCCAAAAGCAATGTTGTCCACTTTAATTCACCCTTTCCCATAGCTCTCTAAACACCTGAGAAATAACTATTTTCTCCTTTTCCTTCCCCGCTTGAGCTACCCATCAATAACTGTTTTTTGCTGTGTCCTGTTTTGGAGGACAGATGTCCTTAATGTGAGTAGACTAGAGTTGATTCCTGGCATCAAAGGCTATTCCACTATCTATCACCTTCAAAGAAAATTCAAAGTAACCTTTCATCCCTTTTCCTTGTGGACTATCATTACAGAAACTTGCATTTTTAATGCTATAGCCCTGCTGACCACGACATCTGAAACCGCAAGAATGGCAGTGTATGCAAAACTATCCTACTGTGCTTTTTGTTCACTACCTTGAGAAATTGAGATCTAATGCAGAAACCCCAAAGAGTTTTGATACTTCATGTTGAATGGGAGCTTTGTAGTTTTGGCACCAGAAAAGAAAAACCTAGGGAGAATTGTTAGTTTACAAAGTTGAATAACACTAAAATGGTTTTAAAAAGAGTAAAAAATAATATGTTGTGTAAATACTATAAGTCAGTAATCATGGAGTTGCCCCTAGATGTGAGTAGATAGTAAAATCTTTGATGTATTACATCTGATTAATCTCATAAATATAGATGTGTTGGGCCCAATCTATATTATTCAGGTTTTTCTTTATTTAATGATTTTACGAATCAGTTAATTGATAGTAGTACATTTTAAGAACCAGTGCAAAGGTCTAATCAGAAGAAATCCTTATCAGAATTAAAGTCACATATCCTCTTATAAAGACATTTCAAAGATCCTGAGAAAGAAGATTGAATGTCATAAATAAGTAAGTGTAAACTAATTATATTAACCAACAAATAAGAGCGTATTTATTTCACTTATGTTTGAAAACTTAAGAACTAATTTTGGAATTTGGATGACTTTTCAGAACCAGCTACTTAACAAATGTAGACAATAGTATATAAAGCCATCTTAAAAATATATAATGAATGCTTTCCTATGACAGAGGATGATAGACAGAATCACTTAAAGGATAAATAAAAAGGGCATATAATTTTCTGCATATGGGAAAATTTTCAAACCATACCAATTCTTGAAATAACCATTTCAACAAACACAACCAATACTTGAGTTAAGATGAACTTTAATGGTAATGAGAGGCAGCATAATGAAAAACAAAAGGAAAACTAAACAATAAAACCCAATTGAATATGAATAGTGCTGTATTTTATAGTCAATCAATACATTTTATTGTGAAATTACTATATTTAGACACTGTGCTAGGCATTATGATGCAACAGTTAATTAAAAAAAATCCCCTGCATCTAAAGAAAGTACACTAGAGTATGACATTGCAAGTGATGTAAATTTTGAAAGTCAGCCTACTAGTATATGAAATAGAAATAATAAGAGTACTCCATCTGGTGTCTTAAAATAAAATGATTATTACTTTTTGCCCCTAGTCAATGATCAATGAATGTTACCTGTCATCCTATCATTGTCATTGTGATCATCTTCATGACCACCACTGCCACTACCATCATCATCCCCAGAGGAACCCTATCTCAAAAAGGAAATAGCTTTATGAACAACCTCATCTGTAATCTGGAACAATATTTACTTGGCACAGTGGTACAGAAGTTCAATTAAATGACATTTGCAAAGTAGTCTAGAATCATATGTAGTACAATCTAATTTATCAAAAATGATGGATACAACTATTATATTTGCCTTCTATTATCATAGTACAAATTATAATAATTACAATTTGGACAAAATGATCAAAGGGATTCACATCTTTTTAGAAAATGGTTTTAAAGGAGAAATGTTATTAATTTTTTTTTTACCACAGTGCATGTAGGATTATTTCCAAAAGAATTTCTGGATGACTAATTTAAGACCTTCACCAAATACATTTGTTAAGGTTATCATATGGTAGACAATGCCAATGCAGTTGTTTAAAAAACATGTAGAGGACTTTTGAGATCACATTTTTAGGTCTCACATATGATGATACGGTTTCTTCTTCTTCTTCTTCTTCTTCTTCTTCTTCTTCTTCTGCTTCTTCTTCTTCTTCTTCTTCTTCTTCTCTTCTTCTTCTCTTTCTTCTTCTTTTTCTTCTTCTCCTTCTCCTTCTTCTTCTCTTTCCTCTTCTTCTTCTTCTTCGTCTTCTTCTTCCTCTTCTTCTTCTTTCTCCTTCTCCTTCTTCTTCCTCTTCTTCTTCCTCTTCTTCTCCTTCTCCTTCTCCTTCTCCTCCTTCTCCTTCTCCTTCTTCTTCTTCTCCTTCTTCTTCATTTATTATTATTATTATTATTATTATTATTATTGTTATTATTTTTGAGTCAGGGTCTTACTCTACTGCCCGGGCTAGAGTTCAGTGACACCATCACAACTCAGTGCAGCTTCCACATTCTGGGTTCAGGTTATCCACGCACCTCAGCCTCCTGAGTAATGAGTAGCTGGGACTACAGGCACATGCCACCATGGAAAATCACTTTTGTATTTCTTGTAGAGATGGGATTTCACCACACTGACCCGGCTGGTCTCAAACTCCAGGGCTCAAGCAATCCACTTGCTTCCACCTCTTAAAGAGCTAGGATTATAAGCATAAGCCACCACAGTCAGCCTGTTCTTCAAAAAATAATTGTGTACTTTTAGAATTGAAATCCATCTGTCCAAGTGTACATTAGTGCACTCACTCAAGATGTTTGGCTTTTATATGCCCTATACTAGTCTAGTACTAGAAATCAAAGGTAATTAAAACATACTTTCCCCCTAAAAATAGAAATAACACAGTGAGAAAGCAGGTATGTGCATATAGTTATATTGCTTCAATAATATGACAATCATTGTTATTTTAAAATTGTACATTCTGCCACCATATCTATATCTCCTTTTGCACACCATCCATTGCAAGAACCCGATAAGTCACTCAACACAGCTGCCTGCATTTCTGGTCTAGATCGAGGTCTGTTTACTCTTCCATATCTGCTTTCAATCTTTTTAGAATGCCTTCCTTTTTCAATCTCTTTAGTCTCATATGACTTAATATCTTAATTTCTTCTCTTTGCTTAGTGTAATTTATTATTTATTTATTTGTTTATTTTTGAGATGGAGTCTCACTCTGTCATCCAGGCTGGAGTATGGTGGAACGATCTTGGCTCACTGCAACCTCTACCTTGCAGGTTCCAGCGATTCTCCTGCCTCAGCCTCTCAAGTAACTGGTATTACAGGCATGCACCAGCATATCCAGCTAATTTTGTATTTTTAGTAGAGACGGGGTTTTGCCACATTGTCCATGCTGGTCTCAAACTCCTGACCTCAAATAATTTACTTCCCTCAGCCTCCCATAGTGCTGGGATTACAGGCATGAGCCACCATGCCCAGGCTTATTTTGGATTCCATTACCTGGGTATATTTTTGCACATTTTTATGTCACTCTATGAGAAAGTTGTCTTTTATCATGCCCTAGGCCTGCAACTTTAGGCACATTGTGCCATATATTCCAAGTATGTAAGGAAAAAGTGAGTAAACAGCAAAAATACGTGAATATAAATTGAATTACAAGGGAAAGTTGATTCACATCTTATATAGGGTTAGGTTCAAAAGACAGCACATAAAGCAAGAGTTGTGCTTAATTAGAAGCCAAATTGGAGATAGACATACTATATCTGAATGAGTCCAGTGTAGCTGATGTCTTTCCCAGCATGAGGTCAGATTTAAAAGCAGATGAAAGGATTGGCTATTAGTAATATTAATAGTGATAAATGTAATACCAGTATTTCTGTACCACACATTGTCTTAAGTATTGCACATATTTAATCAATATAATTTTCTAATATCCTTGAGATATTTATTTCTTTCCAATCCCCCATGTTAAAATTGAGGCAATTTGGGCAATAGTGTTTCCATGGAAGATTGATGATGTGTATAGCAACCCACTAACCAGATGTATAGAGGCTTTGAATAAAAAGGAAAGGATCTGCTGCTTAAAACATTTATTAAAATGTGGTCATATACATCTAAGTCTCCCCTAACTGAGAGGCAGTTAACTCAAGTAACTGCGGTAGTTAAGTGCAAGTTGTCTGTAATAAGCTTTCCCAGTTACCAATTCTAATTCTGTCATATTCTCTGTGGGATGTTGGACAAATCTTGACCTTTCTTATGTGGGTTTTCCCTTCTGAAAGTGTTGTTTTGAGAACTAATTAAATCTATTCACACAGGCAGTTAAAATCATGCTTGGTAGTTAAGCATTCAATAAATGAGATCTATTGTAAATTAATATTTACTATTAAATACTGTATCCTTCTGGAAGTACTTCAGGGAAAGTTTCTCATCTCAATCTACTGTTGAAAATTTCTTAGTTCAGAATGATGCTGTGTTAAACCACTTGGAATTTAGAAATTATTAAGTCTTTGTGTTTTAAGAGAAAAAATTTTTGCCAAATATAAAGGCATTGTAATGTGGCTTAATTGTAGGTAATTTTATTTGTGGAATATGGCTGGTATTAACTTTCTGGACTCTGCAGAGAGATGATAGTTGACTTCTTCCTTCTTATACTGGAAATGGATGATCCATGTTGAAAAAAATATATATATGTATAATAAAATAGGATTCAAAATGAGACATAAGCATCCTCATAAGGAGAAGTAAGCCTCACACCTCACCTCTATTATTACATCTTTAAAAATTACTTTTATTTCTATCTATATGCCTTATGTTATTAATTCTTAGCATTCTCAACTTTAAATAATGTTTCAATTTTTTTTAAACAACCTAAGATTTTTCCTTTTATTTCTCACTCTGAAGTACACATCTTCTGCCTGTCTCTCTTCACCTATCATTTTAAAAAGATGTAAGATGTTCAATAATCATAAGCAAGCAAACAAATAAATAACAAATAAATACTATTGGTTGTCTTTAAGTTAAGAGTCAAAAACTCACTTGTGTCCAGGCAATTAGACAGCCCTTTGGGTCCTACATGGAGCTCCTGCCCTCTCTTAAAACTTCCAATCTTGAGTATGGAGGCACCTGGGCTAATGCTTGCTGGATTGGTTTCATTTTTCTTTCCACCCACAGAAGTTCCATTAAGCAGATGTCCACAGTGTTTCAACCTTCCAGGAAATTGCAGACTTCTCTTATTGGCTTATGTTTCTTCTCTATTTTTGCTCTTATGGGTGGATCATTGTATTTTTACTTTAATTATCAATTGCTTGGTATAATTAAATTTGGTTTGCAGGGTGAAATCAAGAAATGTGTGTGTTCATTTTTAATTCTTGGAGTTTGTCTTTCTAGAATAGTGATGCAATAGAATGACATACTTACTAGGATAACACTAAATAAGTGTTCAGAAGTTAATTATTATTTAAAAGAGTTTCTTTTCAAATTTTCTATCTTACATAAATAATGTGAATGAAATTTTATAGAATTTTACTTGATAAAAGTCTATTTTTTTTGGCCAGGGAATATGGGAATGTTTTAACATAGCAATGAATTTTATTACTACTGAGATGTTATTTACACCTTAGTATATTTAACTCACTCAAAAATGGCTTATATTTTCTTCTATTATATATATAAAATTATATATGCATAAATATATCTATATCTCTATATATCATCTCTGTATATATATATATATCTTCTCAGTAGCTATCATGATTCTGTAACAGAAATAAATATTATAACTTAGAAAAAACTGAAATTTCTCATGTCAAGTGTATGTTTCTTTATACTTTATAGAAAACATCTTTTTCTCTAATGCTTTGTACTGGAAATGTCATCTGATGACAAAGTAAATACAAACAACCAAATATATCCTTTTTTATACACCTATACTCTGCAAAGGTGGTTTCAATCAGAGAATATATGAAACATGAGGAGGTGGATCTGGATATACATCAGGTAGAAGAGAGCCAGAATAAGTTGGTAGAGTTTTATCTGGTTGATACTATGCAAATAGAATTACTAATGCTTTTTAACTGCATTAAAGATATAAACTTCATTTAAAAGATATTTTTGAATATAAGTTTTTTTGAAAATGAGCTTCTTAAGTATATGCATGGGGTTAAAAAAAAACAAAAGCAGACAGGGCACATAACAAAAACACATCTTGGACATTCCTATTGCAGGAAATAAAGGAGAAGTGCTTCAGTCAGCCAACTTTTAAAAGGTGAAACCCAGGTCATCAGTGAAAGTAAAACAGCAATGCCTCAAATAAGAAAATATACCCCTTAATAAACAGTTTCTCAAAAGGAACTTGGCTTATTTAGTGTTACAGAATAGAAATATTAAACACAAACATTCCTGTGTATGTTTCCAAAAATATCACACAACAGTTGTATTTTCTGTGTTTGTCCTGAAGTTCCTATTGTTTTGGTCAGTTTACTTTACGTCCTTATGCAGCCTAGAGTTGGTTGTTAAATTCCAGGGAGCATGCTGTGTTTGATAGATCTTAGAATTCTGAACTTCACTCTTAATATGGCTGAAACCATTCTCTGACTGATCTGTCTCCTTGTATATCTCATTATGTCCCCATGCTAATTTGGAGCTGGATATAGATGAGTGTAAAAGAGATGAGTAGTTATTGATGTGATAGTTGTTTGCTGCAATGCAGTGGACTTTTTTTTAGCAGTCATCTTTTTTTTTTGTTTGTTTTTCACACAGCAACACGTTTCAAAACTTTTCAAATCAAATGGTCCTTATTGCAAATGAAAATCTTAGTAAATAATTGGTTTAAGTCAACAGCTTCTATGGCCTTTCAAGACAGTTACATTTATGGAGTATCATAAAACAGTATATTAAAAGTGTGCTTATATCCAAATAGTAGTCGAAAAGAAAGCTGCAGCATTAACGATTTCTACTAATGTCTTTGTACTAGTACATAACATGATTCATTTGCTATTGGCATTTTGTAAAAACTCAGCACAAATTTCTGGAACAAAATGTAAACAGAAATTAACTACTATTAGGAGGCCCTATACCATTTTGACTACTTTTCATCATTTATTTTCTCTCATTTATGATTTAACGACACATGTTATTTAAACTGAAATTCATGGAGTATGTATGTAGTAATTTAACATGTAAAATTTAAACTATCTAAAACAAACTAGACATTTCAGTTTCTCCTGACCATAAGTCCTATTATTTTAGCAACCAAGAAATTCCGAGGTTTTCTATGTGGTGAATAGAGTAGCATTAAAAAAATGAGTCATGGTGCATACTAAAATTATTATGGGGCGTTAATTTATATTTCAGCTATTTATAATAATTTGTATTCACGCAGCACAATTGTTAACACATTCTGGGCAATGTGCCAGGTTCAGGGTCTCAGATATAAAGGACATGGGCTCTGTCCCCAGTATGTGCAATATGTTGTGTGGATTTTGAATTTATCTTCTTTGAAGAATATGTTCCAAGTATTTCATTTGGCCAACTTCCCCTAAGAAAAGTGGGACATTTATTTAATCAAGAGAATGATACAGCTCTTCACAAGATCCCTCTGAATCACACTGAGGCAGCAAGAGAGCTGAGCTTCACTTTTCAGAATGGATAATGAGGTTGATTTTCTTTAAAATGGGCAGTTAAATTTATTTGGAGAAATAATTTTTTTAGTTTAAGAAATTCACAGTGTAGAATTTAAACTTTAATCACATTATGGCAAATATTTTAAAAACATTTATTATTACAACATAATCCATAAGAACAAACCAGACTAAGATTGAGACAAACAGCAAACAGGGTTTGTTAATGACACCCGTATTTGAGATTGACAATTTTTTTCTTAATCTATAAAATGTGACAATATCAATTTATAGTTGTACAGGTAAATAGAGGATTTTGGTGTAAGTTAGGCCTGCTTGGTGTTTCTGCTACCTCATTGTAACCTTGAGAAACTAATTTATCTGCTTTAAAATAAATTTTGTCTGTCAATAAAAATAAAAATAGTCTTATCTCAAAATGCTGACTAAAGACAACCTTCAGAATGAGAGAAAATATTTGCAAATTATGCATTTGACAAAGGACAAATATTCATAATCTCCAAGAAACACAAATAATTCAAAAAGAAAAAACACACAAAAAAATCATCCCATTAAAAAGTAGGCAAAGTATTTGAACAGATAATTTCTCAAAAGAAGACATACAAAATGCCAACAAACACATGAAAAGCGCTCAATATGCCTGATCATCAGAGAGTGCATATTAAGGCAACAATGAGTTACCATCTCATGCCAGTCAGAATGGCTATTATTAAAAAGTCAAAACACAACAGATGTTGGTGAGGATGCAGAGAAAAGGGAACACTTATACACTATTGGTGGGAATGTAAAAACCACTATGGAAAAAACGTATGGAGCTTTATCAGAGAACTAAAACTAGAATAGCCATTTGACCCCAAAATCCCACTACTGAGCATCCAGCCAAAGAAAACCATATAATTATATTGAAAAGACATCTGCACTTGTATGTTTATCACAGCACTATTCCCAGCAAAGTCATGAAATCAACCTAAGTGCTCATCAACAGTATATTGAATAAAGAAAATATGGTATATATATACTATGGAATACAACTCAGCCATAAAAAATAAATGAAATCATGTCTTTTGCAGCAACATGGTTAGAAGTGTAGGCCACTTTATTTATTTATTTATTTATTTATTTATTTGAGATAGAGTCTCGCTATGTCACCCATGCTGGAGTGCAGTGGCACAATCTTGGTTCACAGCAACCTCTACCTTCTGGGTTCAAGCCATTCTCCTCTCCTGCCTCAGCCTCCCACATAGCTGGGATTACAGGCCTGGGCCACCACACCTGGCTAATTTTTGTAATTTTAGTAGAGATAGGGTTTTGCCATGTTGGCCAGGCTGGGCTTGAATTCCTGACCTCAAGTGATCTGCCCACTTTGGCCCCCCGAAGTGCTGGGATTACAGCCATGAGTCACTGCGCCAGGCCTGGAGGCCATTACTGTAAGTGAAATAACTCAGTAACAGAAAATCAAATACCACATGTTCTCATGTATGAGTGGGAACTACACAATGCATACACATAGATACACAGGGAAAAATAACAGACACTAGGGACTCCAAAAGTGTGGAGGAGAGAAATGGTTGATGGTTGAAAAATTACCTATTGGGTACAATGTTTACTATTCAGGTAATGGGTACACTGGAAGCCCAAACCTCACCATTATGCAATATACCCATGTAACAAACCTATACATGTACCTCTGAATCTATAAACATAAAATATACTGTTTAAAAACCGAACTATTATATTAAAATACATGTAAAATACTTAACTCATAGCTATTACATGTGGATATAATATGGGTATGTATTATATATATGTGTATGTAGTGGACAAACACATACATACATTTTTCATATTACAAGAAGGATCTAAAGCAATTTACAACACAAATAGTAAACAAAAATAAAAATTACTAGATGGGAAATTCATTTCTGGAAATGGTGAGGAGACTTGTATATTGCAAAAGCTTCCAAAAGTATCAAATTATAATCTGGAAAAATATTTCCTAAAAAATTATTTGAGGACTTGGAGATTGAAAAAATGCAAAAAAAAAGGAAGGCAATGAAAATATTGAAAGAGATATAAAATGAATAATATTTGTGTTCATGAGGTCCCCTCTCCCTTCTAAGAGTCCTCTCCACTCCACAAAATATGATGTCGGTAAAACTAAAACAAAAATTACAATTTATACAGCTTTAGGTGTCAGAGGACAGAGTTTAAGACTGCCAGAGTGGCTAGAAAGTGAGGTAAAGCCTGGTTAAAAAAAAATGTGTGAAGAAGAGAAACCCCCAAATCTGAGCTAAACCCCATCTAAATACTTGGATAGTTTTCAGACTGCACATGTGTAGGGGTGCCTCCCAGGGGCCCAGTGGAAAGAAAGACCTAGAAGGATGAAAACACCACAGACTGGAGATTTTAGCTGCTGCCTATTGCAAAGGAAACAAAGTTTGGAATTTGAGTACAATCAAGTAGTATTCTTGCTAAAACAAAAAATAATGTTATTTAAATGATGCAAACAGAATCCAGAGACTCTACAATGTATTGTTCCAAATGTACAATATACAATTAAAATTGCTAAACATTTGAAAAAAGAGAAAAATAAGATATATTCAATAGACAAATGATTCAAACTGATAATGAAATGATAAGGAGATTAGAATAAGAATCAAAGGACTGTGATTCTAAAACTAATAAATACATTTTAAGATCATAAAATTGCTTACCAATCTCTCTCATAGGTAGAAACACATTTAATCAATGTAATTTATTCACCATATTAAACAAATAATGTGGAAGGATCATATAATCTTTCCACAGACGCAGAAGGCAAAAAATTAGCAAAATTAACACCCATTGAGGATATAAACTCTGAGCAACTTAAGAATAAAAAGAAATTTCTTAAAGCTCTTAATGCCCACTTCACCCCTTCTCTCAAAAAAAAAAAAAAAAACAAAACAGAACTATAACTATCATCATGTTGATGCTTATTGGTGAGTTACTGAATTTTCTCTTCCTACAATCAGGAACAAGACAAGGTTACCACTCACTCTGATCATTTTTCCCCCATTATAGTGTAGGCCCTGGCCATTTCAATATGACATGTGAAATAAATAAAAGTCATAAAGATAGAAAAGAGAGAATGAGATAGTCCATAGTCACAAATAGCATGAAGTAAAATACAATATTGGAGTAAAATACAAGAAGATCTATAAATTAACCACTACAGCTAAATAACTGCAGTCTGCAAAGCAGCAGGATGAAAAGTCTATACATAAAGCTGTATTTCTATATATTAGCAGTAAACAATTTGAAAATAAAATTTATAAAAATCAGTTTACATTAGCATTTAACAGCATACTAATATTAGAATAGAATTTAACAAAAGCTGTGCATGACTTTATTTTTTTTTTTTACTGAAAATTATAAAACAAAACTGAGGGAAATTGAAGAAGCCATAAATAAATTAAGAGGTAGACCGTGTTCACAAAATGAAAGTCTCAATGCGGTTACATTTTGACTTTCCATGAATTAATTTATGAATTCAATGCACCTCAATCATAATCCAGAGGCTTTTTTACTGGACTCTGACATGATGATTCTAAAATAAGATTCACATGGCCAAGAGTAGTAAAATGATTTTTTACATGAGCAGTAAATTTGGAGAATCTACAGTACTAAATTTTGGCGTAAGAGTGTAAAAATGAAAAAAAAAAACCCCACAAATCCAGGAATAAACCACATTTATTTTGGTCAATTGATTGTGACAAAGGTTCCTAAGAAAATCAATGAATATATGAAAATCCTTTTCAAAAATTTCGGGATTGACTAGTTTAATAAATAAAAAGTGAGAGACACTATTCAAATACATTTCTAAAAGTTGTGTTTCTGCTTGTTCTTAGATTGTAAAAAAAAAAACAAACAAATTCAAAAGTTTCATATATGCCTGCTATAATCTATTTTTATTTTAAGCATTTATCTTAGATTTTGATAATTCTTTTTTAAATAAAATAGAATTTTGCTATTTCTCTTTATTAATGTGCTTAAACTTACCTAGTTTTAAGCTATTGTTTGAAGCATTTAAAACATAACAATACTATACCTTTAACAATAAACAAAAATTTCTCAAATCTCCCTAACTGTCCTGATATTTGATGGCTTGTTTGTAAAGGTTGCCACTTTTTCAGTAGCAAAAATAAGTGGAGGGATAGAAAAGTCTGCCATTTTACATCACGTTTGGTAGAAGGTAATGCTGCACAACATAGATCTTTGGGTTGAAAGTTAGGAATTATGGGTCACATCTTCAATAATTTCACAAACTCTTTTCCCAACAGAATCTTGTCCAAATAATGATGTAATTCTTCCTTTATTTGGCAAATAATTGGATGTGTTTTTATATTTTAGCACTCTGTATAATTGTCATCACAAAAAATAAATATGTAATCGCAAAAGGGCTGAGACTTGATTGAAGACCTATTCTAAATGGGTAAGATTCTAACATTTGTTAGTCTTTCCACAAAACATTTAAAAAGTAATTCAAACTTAATTTGTCGGAGAATATCACTGAAATAATTTGAATGCCCTGACTGTATTTTGAGAAACTTCAATCAGATTCTTAAACTACAGGGATAAATCTGTTTCCCTTTGTAAGGCGATAACATATCATTCCCCATTTTACCTGTGAGACCAGGAAGATAATATTGGTATCATCGGTGCATTCCTTTGAAGAAGGAAAAGTCTGAAACTTGAATTGGTAAATTTCAGAGAGGGGCAGGACTTTTGCACATTAAAGTCAAATAATATGAGATATCACAAAATATGCAACTAAGGTTAATTTAAATAAAATTCTAAAATAATTAAATGTATAAAATGTAGCTATTTGGGATTATGGAATATATATATATTTATACATATGCATTATATATATATTTAGCATAATTATATCAAGCTAATTAACATGCTTATCACCTCACCTAGCATTTTTTATGGAGAGAATTTTGAAATTAATTTTTTCAGTTATTTTTAAATATATATTTTTGACTATAGTCACTCTGTTGTGCAACAGATCTCCAAACCTATTTCTTCCATCTATCTGAAACTTTGTACCCTTTGATGAATAACTCTCCATTTATTTTCTCTTCACCACCCTACAGACTCTGAAAAACATTGTCCTGTCCTGTACTTCTTTGAGTTTAACTGTAATATTCCACACATAACTGAGGCCATTCAGCATTTGTCTTTTTGTGACTGGCTTATTTCCCTTAGCATAATGTCCTCCAGATTTACCCATGTTGTTGCAAAAGACAGAATTTCACCTTCTTAAAGGCTGAACAATGTTCCATTTTGTATATATATACCACAATTTCTCTATTCATTCACCTGTAATAGACACGTAGGTTGATTTCACATCTTGGTTATTGTGAATAGTGCTGCAATGAACATGGGAGTGCAGATATTCCTTTAACATACTGATTTTAGTTCCTTTGGATAGATAACCAGACATGAGTTTACTGGCTTATGTGGTAGTTCTGGCTTTTTTTGTTTTTGTTTTTGTTTTTGGTTTTTGTTTGTTTTTTTTTTTTTTTTTTGAGAAGCCACCATATCATTTTTCCTTAATGGCTGTACTAATTTAACATTTCCACCTGCATAAGAGTTCCCTTTACTTCACTTTCTCTCCAACACATTTTCATCTTTTTGATAAAAGCCATTCTAACTGTTGTGAGGTGATATCTCATTATGATTTTCATTTTCACTTATTTAATGATTAGTGATGCTGAGTATTTTTTCATGCCCTATTTGTCATTTGTTTATCTTCTTTAGAAAAATGTCTGTTTAGGTTCTTTGCTCATGTTTAAATCAGGATACATGGGTTCTTTCTATTGAGTCGTTTGAGTTCCTTATATATTTTGGACATTAACCTCTTATCAGATGTATGGTTTGCAAATATTTTGTTCCTTACTACGAATTCACCAAAATATTGTTAAAACTGATAAATAAATTTAGTAAAGTTTAATGATGCAAAATCAACATACAAAAATAAGTAGTGTTTCTATATAGAAATAATAGGTTATCTGAAAATGAAACTAAGAAAACAATCATCTTTACAATAGCAACAAAAAATAAAAAACGTAGGTGTAAATTTAATCAAGGAGGTAAAAAAAGCCCTTGTATACTTAAAACTATAAAATATTGATGGAAGAAACTGGAAAAGACAGACCTAAATGGAAACTTATCTCATGGTCATGGGTTGCAAGAATTAATATTGTGAAAATACCCATACTATCCAAAGCGATCTACAGATTCAGTGTGAATTCCTATCAAAATTCCAATGCCATTTTTCACAGAAATAAGAAAAAAAAAAGATTCAAATTCATGTGGAACCACAAAATACTTTGAACAGCCAAAACAATCTTGAACAAAAGAGCAAAGCTATAGGTATCACCTATATCTCTGATTTTAAAACAGTATTATGTGATTGCAATCAAAACAGCATTTTACTGGCGTTAAAACAGACACATTGACTTAAGGAACAAGTAAGCAAACTCAAAAATAGACTCACACTTCCATGGTCAACTGATTTTTGACAAGGTACCAAGAAACACATAGAGGAAAAGAACAGTCTCTTCAATAAATGCTGTTGGGAAAGCTAGAATCCCCATGCAGAAGAATGAATTAGACCCTTATCTTTCACCATATACAAAAATAAACTCAAATTAAATTAAAGACTTTAAGATATGAAACTGTAAAACTACTAGAAGAAACAGGGAAAACTCTACAACATTTATTTGAGCAACGACTTTCAAAATATGATCCAGAAATCACAGGCATCAAAAACAAAAATAGACCAATGGGATGGCATCAAAATAAAAAAGCTTCTGCATAGCAAACAATTAGCTAAGTGAGGAGATAACCTACAGAATATTATGTTAAAATAAAATATGAACCAATATACTAGTTATGGTGTGAATATTTTTGTCCCCTTTAAAATTCATATGTTAGAAACTTAATCTCCAATGCAACAACGTTGGGAAGAGAGGCCTAATTAGAGGTGTTTAAGTCATAAAAGCTCTGCCCTTGTGAAAGAATTAATGCAGCTATGAAAATAATTTGTGTAAGTGGGTTTGCTTTCTTCTACTCTTCTGTCAGGTGGAGGATGCAGGATTTAAGCCACTATTTAAAGAAGCAGAGAAACCAAGCCCTATTATGCCAGCACCTTTATCTTAGACATTCCAGCCTGCAGAACTGTAAAAAATAAATTTATTTTCTTTATAATGTACCCAATATATGGTATGGCAACATAGCAGCACACAGAAAAGAAGACAATATGACTTTATGCCTGGAATTATTTTAAAACATAGTATTAGACTTCCATTTTAAGACATATGCTTTTTAAATAATCAATATCTAATCTTCAGAATGAATCTTGGAATGTATACTAGGTTATAATATTCTCAGTTAATTTCCCATTTACTATGCCTTTTTCTCCAGTAGCACTGCTTTTTCCCTAGTTAATCTCAAAACTTTTTTGAGTTTACTAATGAACATTGACTATTGGGCCATTCTTTCTCAGTTAGATTAGTGATAGCAGTGTTTGTAAATTTAATTTAAGCCCACTTAATTCTAAATTATCTTTTCTAGCATGAGTTTTGTCTGTGTCTCTGGTTTCATGTTTCAATCCTATAACCAAGCTTATAATTTTATATTGATAATAATTCATTTAATTAAAAAACAAATAATGTGGCAGATGCTAATTCCTTTCAACATGTTTATATTGATAATGATCTAAAGTAAGTGATAACCTTCAATTTAGTTTTTACTGCTCCTGTTTCCATATCCAGTTTTTATGTTAACAGATTTATTACTTTTAAATATTTTAATATTTTAGAATTAATTATTGAATTATATTTGAGACAAGTTGAACTATAAATATTTAAAATGTACAATTTGATGTATCAACATATGTAAGCACCCATGAAACTATTATCATAAAAAAGATAATAAACATCTCTCTCACCCTAAAAGTATCCTTATGTTATTTTTTTTCCATCTTCTGCCATTTCACAACTTTCCTCTTCCCCATAGAAAGGATTGGTCTATTTTCTATCATTATAGATTAGTTTGCATGCTGTAGGCTATTGTATACATAGAATTGTACAGCATATATTTTTTTTGTCTGCCTTCTTTATCCAGCCTAATTTTTTTAAAATTAATTCATGTTTTGGTAGTTTCAATTGTCTATTGTTTTGTATTGATATTCATCCCATTGTATGGGTATACAACAGTTTGTTTTTCCACTCACCTGTTGATAGAGATTATGGTGGTTTTCAGTTTTGTCTTCTTATGGGGTATATGTGCAAATAAAACTGCTATAAGTAATTATGTACAAGCCTTCCTCTTACCATATGTACTTTTTTCTCTTGAGTAAATACCTAAAAATGGAAAGTTTGGATAATAAGTTATGGGTATGTTTACAATTCCTAAGAAATTGACAAACTATTTTCAAAGTTGATTGCACCGTTTTACATTCATACCATAATCCTTGTCAATAGTTGCCATGGGCAATTTTTTTTCAACATCTCATAGATAGATAAGATGAACTAATTGAGGTTTTCATTTGGATTTCCCTAGCAACTAATTATATTGACCATCTTCAATTTGCTTATTTACCATCTTTGCATCTTTTTATTAGATATGTGCTTTGCAGATATAATAATAATTTCCAGATTGGAGAAGAAGAAGTCAAATTATCCATGTATGCTGAAGGATAATAATGTTATGAGAGGTTTGTTCCTGTTATATTGTTCATTGCTTTCTAGTTTTTTTAACTTTAAAATTTTTTAAATTAAAATTATTTTTAAATTATGGCTATGCTTGCAGGAGTAAGGTAGTATCACATTGTGGCTTTGATTTGCATTTACTTGATGATGATTAGTGACATTGAGCATTTTTTCATATGTTTATTAGACATTTGTGTATCTTTTGAGAATTATCTATTCATATCCTTAGTCCACTTTTTAATGGGATTTGATTTTTTCTTTCTGACTTGTTTGAGTTCCTTTTAGATTCTAAATATTAGTATTTCATCAAATGCATAGTTTGCAAATGTTTTCTATCACTCTGTTGGTTGTCTGCTTACTCTGCTGATTATTTCTTTTGCTGTGCAGAAGCTTTTTAGTTTAATTAAGTCCCATCTATTTAGCATTGCTTTTGGGTTGTTGGTTATGAATTCTTTGCCTAAGCTAATGTCTGTAAGGGCTTTTCTTATCTTCCAGAATTTTTATGGTTTCGGGTCTTAGATTTAAGTCTTTGTTGCTCCATTGAGTTGTTTTGTATAAGGTGGGAGACGAGGATCCAGTTTCATTCTTCTACATGTGGCTTGCCAATTATCCCAGCACAATTTGTTAAATAGAGTCTTTCCCCCTTTTTTTTTTGTTTGCTTTGTTCAAAGATCAGTCAGCTATAAGTATTTTGTTTTATTTCTGGCTTCTCTATTCCATTCCATTGGTCTATGTGCCTATTTTTATACAGGTAACATGCTGTTTGGGTGATTATAACCTTATAGTATAGTTTGAAGTTGGGTAATATGATACTTCAGGATTTGTTCTTTTTGCTTAGTCCTGCTTTGGCTATGTGGGCTGTCTTTTTGGTACCACATAAATTTTAGGATTGTTTTTTCTAGTTCTGTGAAAAATGATGATGGTATTTTGATGGAAATTGCATTGAATTTGTAGATTGTTTTGGCAGTATGGTCTTTTTTACGATATTGCTTCTACCCATACATGAGCATGGGATGTGTTTCCATTTGTGTCATCTATGATTTGTTTCAGCAGTGTTTTGTAATTTTCCTTAGAGGGCTTTCACCTCCTTGATTGGGTATATTCCTAAGTTTTTGTTAGTTAGTTAGTTTGTTTTTTGTTTTTGTTTTAGCAGCTATTGTAAAGGGGGTTGAGTTCTTGATTTGATTCTCAGCTTGGTCGCTGTTGGTGTATAGCAGTGCTACTAATTTTTGTACATTGGTTTTTGTATTCTGAAAATTTGCTGAGTTTGTTTATCAGATCTAGGAGCTTTTTGGATGAGTCTTTAGGGTTTTCCAGGTATACAATCGTATCGGCAGTGAACAGCAACAGTTGAATTCCTCTTTACTGATTTGGATGTCCTTTGTTCCTTTCTCTTGTCTGATTATTCTGACTAGGACTTCCAGTACTATGCTGACTAGAAGTGGTGAAAGTTGCAATGCATGTCTTGTTCCAATTCTCAGGGGGAATGTTTTCAACTTTTTCCATTCCATATAATGTTGGCTGTGGGTTTGTCATAGATGGCTTATATTACCTTAACTTATGTCCCTTCTATGCCAATTTTGCTAGGGGTTTTAATTATAAAGATGCTGGATTTTGTCAAATGCTTTTTCTGTGTCTGTTGAGATGATCATGTGATTTTTGTTTTTAATTTTGTTTATGGGGTGTTTCACATTTATTGACTTGCATATGTTAAACCATCCCTGCATCTCTCATATGAAAACCACTTGATCATGATGGATTAACTTTTTGATATGATGTTGAATTTAGTTAGCTAGTAATTGGTTGAGGATTTTTGCATCTGTGTTCATCAGGGATATTGGTCTGTAGTTTTCTTTTTTTGTTATGTCCTTTCCTGGTTTTGGTATTAGGGTAATACTGGCTTCATAGAATGACGTAGGCAAGACTTCCTCTTTCTCTATCTTTGGGAATAATGTCAATAGGAATATTACCAATTCTTCTTTGTTTAATTGGTCTGTTAGAATGGAATGAAGTTGTCTAATAAAATTCAGCTGTGAACCCATCTGGTCCTGAACCTTTTTTTGTTGGCAAAATTTTTATTACCATTTCAATCTTGCTGCTTGTTATTGGTCTGTTCAGAGTTTTTATTTCTTCCTGGTTTAATCTAGGAGGGTTGTGTATTTCCAGGAATTTATCAATTTCCTCTAGGTTAATTTTTATGCACATAAAGGTGTTCATTATAGCCTTGAATGTTCAGTATTTGTATTTCTGTGATATGCATTGTAATGTCTCCCATTTCATTTCTAAATGAGCTCATTTGGATCTTGTCTCTTGTTGGTTAATCTTGCTAATGGTCTATCAATGTTATTTATCTTTTCAAAGAATTAGCTTTTTGTTTCATTTATCTTTTGTATTTTTTTTCAATTTTATTTAGTTTTGCTCTGATCTTGGTTATTTTTTTTTCTCATGGGTTTGGGTTTGGTTTGCTTTTGTTTTTCTAGATCCTTGAGGTGTGACCTTAGGTTGTCTATTTCCACTTTTTCTCTTGGTGTTTTATAAATTCTTTGGTTTTTTTTTTCTTTTTCTTTTTTTTACTCTGACTGTTTCTCATTGTGATTTGGTGGAATTTTGTCATGGTATAATTTGATTTCTTTTTTCCTTTTCTTTTTTGTGATTGGTTTACCAGTGAATTTTACACTTACATATATTTTCATAATAATAAACCTTGCCCACTTGGCCTATAAGATCAGACCTTCCTTGAGCATTTCTTGTAGGGCCATCTAATGGTCCCAAATTTCATTAGCATTTGCTTATCTAGTAAAGTCTTGATTTCTCCTTCATTTATGAAAGTTAATAAGTTAATCTTGCTTGATAAAAAATTCTTGGCTGGAATATTTTTTCTTTCGCAATTTGAATATATCATCCCATTCTCTTCTGGCCTGTAATATTTCTGCTGAGAAGTTCACTGTCAGTCTGAAGAGGTTTCTTTTTAAGTGGCCAGATACTTTCGTCTTGCTGTTTTGAGAATTTGCTCTTTCACTTTGACTTTAAATAGTCTGATTTTTGTGTCTGTGGTGAAGTTCTTTTTGCATTACACTTTGCATATTGTCAAAAATTAACAGTATAAAAATATAGCCTCTCCTTAACCATGACGAATACATACTTCTCTATTTTTTAAGTTGTTTAAAATTTATGCAATTTTTTTTTGCATTTTAGTGTAAAGGCTTTCATAGTTTTCTCAAATTTAGTCGAGAATTTCATATTTTTAATTTATTGTAAATTATTTAAAATATTTTATTTGTCATAATATGTTGCTATTACATAGAAATATAATTAATTTTTTAAGTATTTATTTTGGTCCCTATAATTTTGATTTACTTACTTATTAATATCAGTCATTCTTTGTTCATTTTATTAATTTTCTGTATAGATGATCATGTTTTCTGTGAATGAGAAGTATTACTCTTGCTTTCCAATCCGGATGCTTTTTATTTCTTTTTAATATCTGATTGCATTGTACAGTACCTCTATTCAGTACAATGTTAAAGAAGAGTAAAGAAAGGAGATATATTTTTTCTTGTCTTACATAAAAATATTTTAGGCTTTCAGAATAAATATGTTGCTAGCTGTAGTTACTTGTAAAAATCCTATATCAGGTTGAAAAGTTTCCCTTGTTTCTTGCTTTAGTAATATTTTTGGGTTTTCTAAGAGTGTGTGTTTTTTGTTTTTTTTTTTTACAATTACTGTGGATGTTGAATTTTGTCAAATCTTTTATTTATTGAGGTGATTATAGGGTCTTACTTATTTTTTTTTTACTTTGTTTATATGGCAAATTAAATTTAAACCTGCCCTGCAGGAGATACTAAAAGAAGTTCTTTAGGGAGAAAGAAAATAACAGAAGTCAGAAACTTGTATCTACAAACAGTAGAGAAGAGTGTCAGAGAAGAAATACACCAAGGTAAAACAAACAAACAAACATATTCTTTGACTTCTCTTCCTCTTAATGAATCTAAATGGTAATTTTTGAGGTAATAATAGAAAAAATATATTGAGTGATTATAGCGCATGGGTACATTAAATAAATACAGTGTTGTTAAATGAGATGAGAGAAATTAGAAATATACTGTTGTATTTATATAATTAACTCTTTGATCTTAATATAGATACAGATAGTTACATATAAAATACTTATAAGTATTTGTATACTCATTGGGAAATATGCATGTATTTATTATTGTGGTCAGGTGAGAACACCTAGTCGCAATGACCACCCTGATAATCCAGTTAGTAGGCATACCTAATACCCGGATCTTTCTTTCTAATACAATTTTGGAATTTAAAAAAACCTAGGGATTATTGGAGAAATGGCTCCTGCTAAGATTTGGGCAGGAAATATACAAAATAAGCCTGGAGTACCAGAAAGTATGGAAATACTTTAAAAAATGATCTGCATATATGAAGAAGACATAGGAGCCAATTGATAGGGCTTCAAATGGGTAAAGCTTGAACAACCTAAGCAACATAAATAAATTTGTATTAGATTATAAACAAAATAATAAATATCTGTGATTCCATATTGACATAATTAAAATGATTAAAAATAAATACAGATAAAAGAAAAATTTCCCATGCTTAAAAATTTAAAATCATTTAGACAATTCTACCCTTAAGAGCAGAGTGCATAACTCTCCACTTCTGAAGTGTGGACTGTGCATAATGATGTTTCCAGAGTGCAGTATGAAGGAGGTTGAGAGTGGAGGTGTAAGAGCAACATTATCATTGAGGAACCTGAAAAATAAACACTATCCCAACCAGATGATCAAGGTCAATGTAAACCATAAAGAATCATTTGATAATATGTGCCCTTGATATGATCTGATAAAAGTTACACATTACTTCTGTGATCTTCCTCCAAAAAACCCATCAACTTCGGTCAAAGATTGAGAAATACATTAGACAAATTTCAATATAATGGCTTCCTACAAAATATCTGATGATTATTTCTTACAATTCTCAAAGTTTTCAATAACAAAGGAAGTCTGGGAAATTATCAATGTCAGAAGGAGTTTATGGAAACACGACAAATAAATGTGATACTATATCCTGGATGGAATAGTGAAACACTATGCCATTATACCTAATGGCATTAGGTATAAACTGAGAAAATCTGAATAACACTTTAATTTTAGTTAACTACTGCTTATAATAAAATAATAATAATACATTAATATTGGTTCATTGTGACATATATAATATATTAAGATGTTAATATTAGGGGGAACTGGGTATGCATATGGGAACTCTACTATCTTTTCTTGTAATATAATATAATCTAGGAAAACTATTGAATGCTACCATTATATGTTATCATATTTCACTTTTGTTCTATAATGTATTCATCAGGGATTCTAAGCAATGATTTTTTTCACCAAATTCATGCTTCCAAAGGCAAAAGAATAATGAATAAAAAATTGAGAAGATATTTTGAATAGATGGCAATCTAAATGCCAAGCCTCATGATGATTCAAAATAAAATACCACTAAATTTAAGAACCTTATGACACAGATATTTAAAATGCCAAAATGTAATGTTATCATAAAGTAATTTATATTGCTTTTCAAAATTGCAATTTTCAAGTGTTCATTCATTAATTCTAAACGTACCGTGGAATATAATTTTGTGAATAAATAGGCTTACTATTTATGTAGTCACATAAAAATAGACTCCAGTATAAGCAACCAAGAAGATAGACTCTATATAGATGTGCGATATATTCAATATGATTAATCCTTGATATTTAAAGCTTAGAACCAAAATGGAACGGTACCAGCTTCGGATAGATCAAAACTCAAGGAGAGAGTCAAGCTGGCAGCTAGGCCAGTTCATGACCCTTATAAAACATTTAATGATTGTTTATTGTTTTCAACTTTGTAGCATTTGAACCCACCATGGATGCGCAGTAAACAACATTATAGTAAAGCCCCCAAATAGTCATTTTGTCTCTATCTTTTAAGAAATAGAAAAGGCACTAACATAAAAGATGGAAAAATTCCCCTTATAAAATATTATCAATTATACTGTTAGTGTATATTGTATTGTGGCATTTATTTTAACTCTCCTCATTTTCCATGAAAACTCTATTTCGCCAGGTGAATAACGTATATATCATGCATTTAGAAAATGTGTATTTATAAGGTAAGTCTTGTAAAAAGCTTGTCTTTAATAAGTGTCAGCTAATGAAAATAAACACGTAGAAATTATATCTGGAAAATCTTAATGTCATCAGCAAATGCAATACACTATTACCAGTTCTCATATGCTCAAACTTTAGGCTATCAATTTGTTGTTGTTGCTATTGCTTTTCTTCATTTTCTTCCACTTTTTCTCCTCTTCCTCTTACTCGTTCCTCTTCCTCTTTCTCCTCTTCCTCCTTCTGCTTCTTCTGCTTCACATTTATAACTCCAATTTGAATTTTGAAACTGTGGTGATCCCTCACTTACAATTTCAAAGTAAATTTATTAATTATGAATTAATCTATACACATAAATATAAAATTCAGTCTGCTCAACATTTAAAAATGTGTCAATGACTTTCAGCACTTATAGAGTTATATTATAGGATTAAGTTTTTAAAATATAAACTATTCATTATAGAATAATTCTAAGATTCTTCTCAATTAAATCAGCAATTATTCACTTGTGTAACTATAACTAAAATACAACAAGTGAAGTATAATTACCAATTCGGAAATACATGACATATAAATTATGACATCTGAATATATAATAAACAGATTTAAATATGAACCCAAATTAAATATCACAAATGCTCTGAATGACAGGTATTGACTTTTATATAAGCGTCTGTAGACATTACTCTTCAAGGTAAATAGCTACAGGAACTTTATACATTTATTGAGAGCTATTGATTCCCCTAAGATCAGAAAGACAATGAATACTTATTGTAGAATATTATTCATTCATCTATCCATTCACTCAACAAATATTTATTAGGCTCCACCTGTTCCAGGTATCTCTGAAAGCTAGAAGTTACAATAAGGGCCAATAGAGAAATTTATCCCGTTTATGAAACTTATATTTAGTGAATATCTTTTGTATATCTTGAAATCTAGTATCTCAGATATTAGTTACCTAATAATCTAACATCTAATCTTAATTCATATAATTATTAGATATTAGAATTAGATTTATATAATTTTAATTGTATATATTAGACAATGCATACAAGTTTCAGTGGATATAGGCCTTTATGGTGTTTATCTTTAATACTGAAAGTTTGAATGCAACTAAATTTCTATTTTACCGATTTAGGATTCCCTCTTAATAATTTCTTCTCAGGTTTTGCTTAAGAGAATGCTATGACAGTTTCATCCATTCGTTCTCTCTTTAATGCATTTTTTCAGCAACATTTGTCATATGCAGGGTGTTCTATGCATGGCACTAGAATAATAAAGCATGGTCCTATTTTCAAGAAACTTAAAGGGCAGTAAGACAAATCCAAAATGTTAAATAAATAGATGCAGAACCAGTTGTCTTTCAAGTCACTATTTTCCCCTGATTTGACCTCAGATTCCAAACCTTCTACCCTTTAGAGTAAAAAGCAGGGTAATTCCAGGATGGAAAGTGAGGTTTCCGTTCAACATTTACCAATAAATAGAGTTTGTTTTTATATCCTGGATGTCTGAGATGGTATCTGGCACAAAGTCATCACCCCAAATTAATGCTTAATTAGTTAAAGAATGATTTAAATAACTACTAATTTTTTAGTAAATTGGGCAATAAGAAGTTGTTTCAGGCACTATTTAGTGTAAATGATAGCACATGAACCTACAAGATTGAGTTGAGATTAACAGGCTTCTGTGGTCACCTTGGAAGGAATATGCGGCCCAGGACAGAATCAGTAGCATAATGACTTACATATATGTGATTTTAGTGAGGAGTCACACACAGATTTTTACAGCGTATATGAAGACAGTAGAAAAATTAACACATTTAATTTGTATGTATGTATGCAAGGTATACGTTATTTTAAAAAATTGGTGAAGCAGGAGCAGAAAT
This sequence comes from Gorilla gorilla gorilla, assembly GCF_029281585.2. NCBI lineage: Eukaryota > Metazoa > Chordata > Mammalia > Primates > Hominidae > Gorilla > Gorilla gorilla. The sequence continues at coordinate 70,153,986 of NC_073238.2, forward strand.
TTCATTTAGTAACACGCATTTTTAATCTATAGGGTCATATAATTTTATTTTAGAAGCTAAGTTACAGAACTATCTTGACTCCCAATATTACGATCCTTTGTTCTTTAGCATTTTCCACTACAAGGAGAAATGGTGACTTAAAGTAATGACTTAGAGCAAGAAATCCTCTGCAATAATATCTACTCAATCTTCATCAGTAATATCCTACTTTTAACATATGATGCAAACTCCTAAAAATCTGTAAATACAAGGATAAAATACCTTACTTTTTCTATCTTGAAATAATATTTTTATAACTTACCATTTTCTTCTATGTTATGGATTTAGCTTGTAAATATCTGTTAACAAATTGGTTCTACAAAATATGTAAAAATCTCATGTGACTTTCCACATTTGCTCTTTATTCCAGTTTGTATGATAGAGAATTCTCTATTTCATCATCTTTTCTGCAAATGCAATAGGAAATTCTTTTGTGTTTTTGGCCTTTAAATTCAGTAAAAATGTTAAAAAAAAAAAAAGAAAGTTTTCCCAGAATAAGAAGCAATAATGGAGAAAGATACGAGCAGTGTAGCATACAGACTAGAATATTAGTTAATATGGCTGGCATGTTTTATGTGAAGCGTCTTTTTAGGTAATAAAGTTCTAGCTTGTAAACTTGCGCAGGCATGGAAGCAGAAGACTTTTTATTTCTCTTATCCATGGAGAATTCAATTAGCCATTTTAACTGACTTCTCTTGATTAAAACATCCTAAAGTTTCTCTATCACAATTTTTTGAAAATATTTATCATATAGTGACTTATAAAGAATACTTGTAAGGTAGAACTCACAAATGTGCCTCTCAGTTTGTCTTTGTTCTATTTTACTTTATACCAGATATCTATATTACAAATATAGTAGCTTTTTATGTAATTATAGATGTATATATATTCTTTTTGTCTTTTTTTTTTTTATTTTGAAATGGAGTCTCACTCTATCGCCCAGGCTGGAGTGCAGTGGTGTGATCTCAGTTCAAGCAATTCTTCCTGCCTCAGCTCCAGAGTAGCTTGGATTACAGGCCCCCACAACCACCCCTGGCTAATTTTTGTATTTTTAGTAGAGCTAGGGTTTTGCTATGTTGGCCAGGCTGGTCTCGAGCTCTTGATGTCAGGTGATCCACCCACCTTGGCTTCCCAAAGTGCTGGGATTACAGGCCTAAGCCACCATGCCCAGCCACCAAATATATTTTTAAAAGGTCATTGTTAAAGTAAGCATTTTAAACATGCTCCATAGATTAGTGGCTAAAGAAGCCAGTTCTCAGAATCATAATAGAACAGCATTGCATGTTTCCTTCTTCTAAAAGTTATAATTGTCAAGTTTCCTCTCCATCACAGAACAGTGGAAAGATCCACTTGGGTTTTTCCAGGCTTTTTTTTAAGTAAGAAATCCTCTCTCAGGATTTCTATCTCAATTTCTCTTCTTACAATCTGACAAGCCAGAATTGATAGTTGAATAACTCAATTAAAACTTTTTTTGACGTTTCTCTCCCATTGCCTGAATATTATATAAATGATTCCTATTAAATGTATGAGCAAAGTGAAATGACTTTGTAGGAGTTGAACCTTTGATAGCTAGGGATTAACTTTTCTGTGTTTGCACATGAAGGTCCCCTTTCATTCTTTATAAGTGGGTTCTAATGATATAGAAACTCCATTTATCATGGTACATTAATTAGATGTGCTGTACTCCCTAAGATAAAATGCATAATAAAAATGTAAAGTCACATGAAGCAACCTTTCCTCTTAAGAATGTCAGAACCAGGTTATTCAAACTCAAAGCGCACATTTTTCTATCTTTTCTTAACTTTAATAAGCTATTGTTACCTTTTACACAAAGCAATACTTCTTTCCTGTTCATCAGGTTTATCCTACCCTTTAATTTTTCAGAGTGCTCAAATACGAGTCAGTTCATTAAGTGACATATATGTATACTAAGTTCTTGACATTTTTCACCTCTGTCCTTTTTCTGTCCATCCTGTATATAGACAAAGTGAATAAAGTGACCCCATTGAAAGCTCTGCACTCCTACCATTTTTCTGATTTCACTGACCACAACCAATTAATTTTACCTTTTCCCTGGATAGTTTCTCTGAATTCAGAGTCACTCTGTGTGTCTTCTAATACTCTCTTATTTGGACAGCAGAGCTATAAGAAGAGACATGAGGTTTTCAGACATTTCTTATGCTTTCACCTCTATCCCTTTTATTTTATTTATGTATTAGGAAAAAAGAATTCTGGGTAAGGATGCAAGATAACTAAGTTTCAAGTGTAGTTTCACCAGGAATGTAGTGATTGACCTACACTTACATTTTCTGACCTATAAAATGAGTATGTGATTAGAGAAACTCAAAATTTTTCATAAGGTTTGACAACTTATTACATAAATAAAATTATACCTTACAGAAAATTTCATTTGTATCATTGATAATATTTTATCAGTAAAATGACAGCAAATAAAATTCTATTTATCATATCTTATAGGAAATATTATTTCATGATATAATTAAATATTATGTCATACAGGAAATATCATTATTCAGATTTAATAATTGGGGAGGCTTCCATTCTATGATCCAACGTGAAAAAAACTTGAAGTCATCTCTCCCATTTGCAAGCAAGAGAAAAGCTAAGCAAACTGACAGTCACAAACTCTTCTTTGGATCCATTAGAGAGTTGAGGTTACAGGGAAAACTACTGTCCCAAACTGAAGAGACAGACAGCTGGCTACAGAGATCCCTGCAGCTGAAGCTACTGTCAATAAGAATATTTTAAACTGCAATTGATGAATAGCTTGAGGCTCAATGTAGGCAAGCTTGAGTGTTAAAAACTCTGAAGGGACCCAGTTTTAGGGGTCACCTCACACTTTCTTGAGTTTACCTCCAGGAGCCATATCAGTTTCTCACTGTACAAATTAAAAAAAAAATCATTTCATGCTTTGGGCAGGGAAGGGGAAAAGTAACAATTTTTAAATATGCCCAGAGCGATCCCTTCTCCTTAGCAAAGCCTGCCCTCAGGGAAAAGTATTTTACCGGAACCTAACTGACTGAGGTTTTACCAAAGGATAAACCACATGGGAGGAAATACCTAACTCCAAACCCTACTATACTTTGCCATGAGGGAAAAAAATATATATATATACATTACTGAGGCTCACTATATGACAAACAACTAATCATAAGACAATATATCATTTTCTCTCACCCCAAAACTTTGCACATCAGTAGGGCTGCTGTATAATGACAAGATATTGGTATTGCAGCTAAAACAACTCTGAGCCTCAGACTCTACTTAAAAACTCTCTAGGAATATCCACAAATAAGAGGGGGAACAAAAACAAGAACACTATAAAAACTTTAGTCTCTGACACTACAACTACAGCAAACAATAAACACAGCCTAACTCCTGGCCAGAAACATATAAACCTCACACTAAATCAATCTGCATTAGTTCTTCTTTCTTTTTATCCAATACAACATGTTCAGATTTCACTAAAATGCATAAATCAGGTTAAAAGGTAAAAAAACAAACAGTCTGAAGAGATAAACTGAGTCTCAGAAACAAATTGAGATATGGCAGATATTCTGGGAATTGTATCAGAAATTTGAAATAACTGATTAATATGCAAAGGGATCTAATGCAAAAAATAGACAACATACAAGAATAAATGGGTATAGCAGAGAGATGGAAGCTCTAAGAATAAATCAGAAAAGGACTTTTTAGCTTCAGCTTCAGGCATGAATGTAGCAATATAGATTCACATCATTGATAGGAAAATGGAGTTTTTTCTTAGTTACTAAGAGGCAAGTGTAAAACAAACTAATCTAAAAGGCATTTAAAATTAGATTTTAAAAATTAAGCCTGCTTAATTAAGAAAAACATAATATGAACCTTTATTTTTCATATGAAGTTTCAGTCTATATCTTAGTTGCTAAAACAATTCAAAGAAAATGACTTTAAATTGATTATAATCTATTTGTTGTGGCTTTATAAGTCTATATGCTTTTAAACCAGCTCCTTCACAATTCTTTCTTTTTTTCTCTTTCTCTCTGTGTCTTTCATTTTGTGTGTGTGAGCTTTTCTTTCAATTGAAGGGGAAGAAAGCTAACTCTATAAGAAAAAGTCCAACTGAACAATATAAGATAATAAAAAGTGATGCATATTACAGTCTTTTTAATGTAGCCAGGCACTATACTTAGTATGCTTACCTTTATTTATTAAATCCTTATCTTGCATCAACCTCATGAAATAGATTTTATCATTGTCCACACTTTGCAGATGAGGGAACTGAAGCACAAAAGGTTTTACAACATGTTAAAAATCACAGTTAGAGATAATGCTGTGGTTCAAACCCAGAGGGTTTCTTCCTGGACTCGGCACTCCTAGTCTCTTACTGGACTATTTTTTCAATGACGGGAAAAATATCCATGTTTCCTAGAAAATAAAATATAGCTCATATTTTAGATAATGTATATACTTACAGCTACAGTTGCCCTCCAAATACCATAAGAAAAATAAAAATAAGAATACTTACGGAAAAATTGTAAACAGTCAAAATGTAAAATAATACATAAAAATCTTTTTTTTTTTTTTTGAGACGGTCAGCCTCTGTCACCCAGGCTGGAGTGTAGTGGCATGATCTCAGCTCACTGCAACCTCTGCCTCTCTGGCTCAAGCGTAAAAGCCTTTACTAAGTAAATAGTTTTACTTGGGTGGGGGTTGAGTTTGAATTATATAAGAAACCAGGCACTAAGAATACTTACATGCCTAGAAAAATAACATATAATAAATGTGATAAATTATAGAAATTATTTAAAAACTCTTAACTGTTAAATACTAAAATACCTAAGTACCAATTTAGCAATTGTCAAATAAAATAATAAAACAGAAAGTAATTTTCATTTGTGCTACAGTTGTTGTCAAAGTTGTAAGCATAAATGTAACTACAGTGTGAATAATTTTAAGTAAAGCAAAAAATCAAAGAATACCTGGGTTAACTTACACTAACTAAATAAGAAATTATTACAAATAACTTCATGTCAAGGTTCCAGCACTGTAATGATTTTAAATTAGAAAACATTTCTGGGATAGGTTGCTCATTTAACATTTTTAGGATCTGTCAATACGATCACTTTTGGTATGAAACAGCCTATTTATTTTGATTAGAGCAAAAATCCCCCAATGAAACAATGAAACAGAAGCCAACAATAACACTTGACTAACCAATTGCCCAGCAGGCTACTCCATATCCTTGAGGATTCAAATGGGAAAACAAACAAACGTCTGAAAATGTCAGCGTCACTTGCAGATTCCAGGCACACCTTTTAAAAATAACTTCTACAAATGCTGGAAAGCTTTAGATATGATCAAATGACCTAGGACTCTCTTTGTAGTTTTTATATTGCTAGAAATAAAACATTTTCTATAATTTCCATGATAGAAATGGAAACTTTTCTATCCCCACCATTAAATAGACTAAGTCAAACCTTCTGTGTTAAATATCTCATAAAAGTTGAAGAAATACATTTTGTTACCTGTTATTAGAAAGAAAATGGTTACATATAAATTGTTTTGCTCATGAATGATTGAAATTCTCTGATAGGATATATAGTAAATTCAAAGAAAGAGCTTTTAATATAGGTATTATTTTCTTCCCCCAAATCTATCTATTGTGTGAATGTCTAACCAAGCAAGAATGATTCTCAGATTAAGTTGGATTTTCAGGAAAAAAAAATATTTGGAAACTGCACAATTTAAACCAAAAGTTTAATTCAACAGAGAAATATTGAGGGTGGATATCAGGTCTGCTTCAGGATAAAGTAATCATATATGCCATGATTATTTATTTGTGCTATTTAAATATGCAAAATTTGCATATTTGCATTTAAATATTTGCATATTTAAGCAAAAATAAATAAATATATAAAAAATAAATGTATACTCACTAGTAAGTGCCATCATTACTTTTACTAAGAAAGAAATCATGAGGAAAAGATTATAAAAAGTGCTATTTCTCTCTTGATATCCATACCATGATCCTGAAATATAATAGAAGTATAATTCCACATGTATTATAAACAGAAGAAACACATTGCTGTTAGTATCTGTATATTTCATAACTATAGAATAACTTAGCTTCAGAAACAGACTCCATTTTGATCTCTTTGTGCTGTGATCACCTCAAAGCATTTGCTACTTCCCAGGAAGACAAAGGGATTTTCTTACCCTTATTCATCTCTTATTGTGTCCTTTCGGGGTTTGTCTACATTCCCAGATTTTGAGAAAGACATGGTTTCAGATCTGAAAAAGATAGAGAATCTCTAACTCCAGAATTTCTATCTTAAACACAAAGAAAAAGAGCCCTAAGGAACTAAGAAGTCTAGAGATGGTTAAAATTGTATTTTTCTCTGTATTTCCCATATACTAGATATACTAAATATAATCTGCACAGAATTGTGTCCCAATACATCTAAAATCCAATTGTCTGGGACTTAGAATACTTGGAAAGAAGGTGGGAGTAAATTAGGATTGTCTGAATCTCTTTAAGTATGACAAGATGACTAACCTTTGGGGGTTTGAGGCTAATAATGCAGTTAGGAAGTCATTATACATTTTTATTATTTAAGTTGAGAAAAATGAAGGCTGGTGCTAACATCTGAATAAAACTTTTTATTTTTCCTTAACTGAGACTTGGATGGAAAGTTTCAGAAATAATTGTGAAGATTTATCTCATTCTAATTTTTGCTTTAAGTGCATTACATTATTACATTAACTTTTAACACATCTTTGAAGCAGATGAATTATTTTTCTTTCCTTTTAAAAGTGAGTAAATTTAACAAAGAGAGATTAAAATACTTTACAATATCACATAAATGTTAGCATCTGGTTTAACCCCAGGCAGTCTTTGTTGGGAGACAGCTGGACAACGTCAAAGAAAAAAATACACCAGATAGATAAAGAAGACTTTAACACTGTTATAATAGTGGAGAGAGATGGAAGTCAACTTCCCTGAAACAAAAGGCAGGTGCTGGGTGAGGTACTGGAAAAGTACTGGAAAATGCTATGGAGAGGTAAGTCAATGTGATTAGACCATCTGTATTTGCTAATTAGCACTAATCTGTGTTAGGTTCCTACTCTCTCACAGAGACTGGCAATATGGCTCCTGACTTTCAGGGTGATTACATCTCAAAAGAATGGCTCACAGGTCCTGGAGAAAGTTTTTTCTGAGTTGCAATACTGGCAAGAGGCTAGGAGAAGATTATATCTCAAAGGGGAAGATAGATAATTTTTACAAGTTTTCTAAAGTAAATGCTCTAAGAAAAGAGAGGTCAGGATTATAGTAACGAATAAAACTTTCTTAAGTTTAGTAAAGCTGAGGGGAACGTTTAGGATGTCTTGGTTAACAGAAAGTTGAAGAGATAAGTAATGGATGGTTGGATGAGTAGGTTGATGAGTGGATGAACAGATAATCTAGTGCAATTCTCAAGCAAACATAACTTTGTAAGGAAGAACTTTAGACAGACTATCCTCATTCTTATTTGTTACAAATACCTGTTAGTAAAAACACGTAATCTTGATGTACTTTTCTGAGAGGTCATTTTTATATCCTGTTTTCTTTCTTTTTTTTTTTTTAATTTTATTTTTTATTGTACTTTAAGTTCTGGATATACGTGCAGAATGTGTGTGTTGTAACAGGTTTGTTACATAGGTACACATGTGTCATGGTGGCTTGCTGCACCCATCAACCTGTCATTTAGGTTTTACTCCCTACATGCATTAGGTATTTGTCCTAATGCTCTCCCTCCCCTGGCCCCCAATGAGTGAGAACATGCAGTGTTTGGTTTTCTCTTCTTGTGTTAGTTTGAGGAGAATGATGGTTTCCAGCTTCATTTATGTCCCTGCAAAGGACATGAACTCATTCTTTTTTATGAATGCATAGTATTCCATGGTGTATATGTGCCACTTTTTTTTTTATCCAATCTATCATTGATGGGCATTTGGGTTGGTTACAAGTCTTTGCTCATGTGAATAGTGCTGCAGTAAACATATGTGTGCATATGTCTTTATAGTAGTATCCTGTTTTCTTTCGTTCATTACCTGTAAAATAAAAAAAAACTTGACAATATCTGTGATTACTAATATTATCAAGTACCAATCAAGTATCAACTTGATTGGATTGAAGGATGACTAGATGGCTGGTAAGGCATTGTTTCCAGGTATGTTTGCGAGGGTATTGCCAGAGGAGAGTGACATTTGAGTCAGTGGACTGGGAGAGGAAGATCCACCCTCAATGTGGGTGGGCACTATCCAATCTGTTCCCAGCATGACTAGAACAAAGCAGGCAAAGGAAGATGGAATAACCTTGCTTGGCAAGTCTTCTTTTTTCCTTCTTTTTCCTGGGCTGGATGCTTTCTTCCACTGCTCCTGTCCTTGGACATCAGACTCTGGTTTCTTCAGTGTTTGTACTCTGGGACTTGCACCACTAGCGTACTCTGGAGAGGTGGGGCTCTCGGGCATTTGGCCACAGACTGAAACCTGCACTGTAGTCTCCCCTGGTTTTGAACCTTTCTGACTAGGACTGAGCCACTACCTGCTTCTGTCTTCCCCAGCTTGTAGATGGCCTATGGTGGGACTTTGCCTTGTAATCATGTGAGCCAATTCTCCCAGCAAACTTCCTTCTATGTGTAGATATATCCTATTAGTTCTGTCCCTCTGGAGAACCCTGAGTAACACAATATCAAAGACATACCCTGTACCATTTAGAGAATTTTCCAAAGGTTTCACCAGAATATCTACTGATGAATATCACACAATCTAGAGCAAGAATAGAAAATTTCAGTTTATTGTTGAACTTGTGATAGTATCGCTGATCCTTCATTTCTTTTTCATTTATATATTCATATTTATACATTCAATGAATATATTAAGTGACTACTATGTGACTGACAATGCCCTTTCTATGCTGGGACTGTAATTTACAATAGTCTCTCACATATTTCAAAATAGCTGGAAAAGAATAATTTGAAAGTTTGTCATACAGAAAAAACAAATATTTAAGATGATGGATACCAATTACACTAATTTGATCTTTACAAACTATATAGATGTATTAAATTATCACATGTACTCCCAAAATACGTAAACCTATTATGTATCAATAACAAAATAAAATAAATTTTACGTAACCCATGAAAATAAACAAATAATATTTTAGATACAGGAACTATGAATAAAAATGAAAGCAGTGTATGAATATTATCATATAGAGAATAAAAATGTGCTTTTTTTGGTTTCATTTTTGATAATTTAACTTATGTGTAGTATAGTCATCTCTGAAGTATGGGAGCATGGACAGTGAGAGATCCAGGAAACTAATAATACAATTTCCTTGAGTTGTGATTAAAGAACAAGTAGAAAAGTATGTCTCAGTCAGGAAAGAAAAGTGATAGATGAGTTAAGAAAGAACAAAGGGTGAGACACTGAGGGCTTCATAGACAATGTTATGTGTAGTTTGGAGATTATCCTTAGTTTAAGAGTATACTCTGCGATGGGGGGGTTTGAGCAGGGATGTGCATCAGGTAAATAGGTTATTTTATAGAAAGTCTGTGATTATTTTGACAATCTCCAACATTTTTCGGAAGTACATAGCTCGTAGGTATGCCTCATGAATGAAGGCTCTGCTATAATACTTAAAGTACATTTTAAACTTCTACAAATTCCAAAGCTTTCTTTCTAGTTGTTTATAGCAGAGGTCCTCAACTGTAATATTCTGAAGGATCACAATATTTCACTTCTGCCTAGGATGTAGAAAGTTGGAAAGAGTACCTCTCCCTTCTAACAAGAAAAAAAAAAGTCAGCAAATGCAAAAGAATGAAAATCATAAAAAACATTCTCTCAGACCACAGTGCAATCAAATTGGAACACAGGATTAAGAAACTCACTCAAAACCGCACAACTACATGGAAACTGAACAACCTGCTCCTGAATGACTACTGGGTAAATAATGAAATTAAGGCAGAAATAAATAAGTTCTTTGAAACCAATGAGAACAAAGACACAACGTACCAGAATCTCTGGGAGACAGCTAGAGAGTGTTTAGAGGGAAATGTGTAGCACTAAATGCCCACAGGAGAAAACAGGAAAGATCTAAAATCGACACCCTAATATCACAATTAAAAGAACCAGAGAAGCAAGAGCAAACAAATTCAAAAGCTAGCAGAAGACAAGAAATAACTAAGAACATAGCAGAACTGAAGGGGATAGAGACATGAAAAACACTTCAAAAAAAATCAGTGAATCCAGGAACTGTTTTTTTTGAGAAGATTAAAAAAATAGACTGCTAGCCAGACTAATAAAGGAGAGAGGAATCAAATAGCACAATAAAAATGGTAAATGGAATATCACCACCGATCCCACAGAAATACAAACTACCATCAGAGAATACTATAAATACCTCTACGCAAATAAACTAGAAAATCTAGAAGAAATGGATAAATTCCTGGACACATACACTCTCCCAAGACTAAACCGGGAAGAAGTCGAATCCCTGAATAGACCAATAACAAGTTCTGAAATTGAGGCATTAATTAATAGCCTACCCACCAAAAAAAAAGCCCAGGACCAAATGGATTCACAGCCGAATTTTACCAGAGGTACAAAGAGGAGATGATACCATTCCTATTAAAATTATTCCAAACAATAGAAAAAGAGGGATTCCTCCATAATTCAGTTTATGAGGCCAGCATCATCCTGATACCAAAACCTGGCAGAGACACAACAAAAAAAAGAAAATTTTAGGCCAATATCCCTGATGAACATTGATGCAAAAATCCTCAATAAAATACTGGCAAACCGAATCCAGCAGCACATCAAAAAGCTTATCCACCATGATCAAGTCGGCTTCATCCCTGGGATGGAAGGCTGGTTCAACATATGCAAATCAGTGAATGTAATCCATCACATAAGCAGAACCAAAGACAAAAACCACATGATTCTCTCAATAGATGCAGAAAAGACCTTCAATAAAATTCAATGCCCCTTCATGCTAAAAACTCTCAATAAGCTAGATATTGATGGAATGTATCTCAAAATAATAAGAGCTATTTATGACAAACCCACAGCCAATATCATACTGAATGGGCAAAAACTGGAAGCATTCCCTCTGAAAAGTGGCACAAGATAGGGATGCCCTCACTCACCACTCCTATTCAACATAGTGTTGGAAGTTCTGGCCAGGACAATCAGGCAGGAGAAAGAAATAAAGGGTATTCAAATAGGAAAAGAGGAAGTCAAATTGTCCCTGTTTGCAGATAACATGATTATATATTTAGAAAACCCCATCATCTTAGCCCAAAATCACCTTAAGCTGATAAGCAACTTCAGCAAAGTCTCAGGATACAAAATCAATGTGCACAAATCACAAGCATTCCTATACACCAATAATAGACAAACAGAGAGCCAAATCATGAGTGAACTCCCATTCAAAAATGCTACAAAGAGAATAAAATACCTAGGAACACAACTTACAAGGGATGTGATGGGCCTCTTCAAGAAGAACTATAAACCACTGCTCAAGGAAATAAGAGAGGACACAAATAAATGGAAAAACATTACATGCTCATGGATAGGAGGAATCAGTATCATGAAAATGGCCACACTGCCCAAAGTAATTTGTAGATTCAATGCTATCCCCATCAAACTACCATTGACTGTCTTCACAGAATTAGAATAAACTACTTTAAAATTTCATATGGGACCAAAAAAGAGCCTGCATAACCAAGACAATTGTAAGCAAAAAGAACAAAGCTGAAGGCATCATGCTACCTGATTTCAAACTATACTACAAGGCTACAGTAACAAAAACAGCATGGTACTGGCACTAAAACAGATATACAGACCAATGGAACAGAACAGAGGCCTCAGAAATAATGCTGCACATCTACAACCATCTGATCTTCGACAAACCTGACAACAACAAGCAATGGGGAAAAGATTCCCTACTTAATAAATGGTGTTGGGAAAACTGGCTAGCCATATGCAGAAAACTGAAACTGGACCCCTTCCTTACACCTTATACAAAAATTAACTCAAGATGGATTAAAGACTTAAACATAAGACCTAAAACCATAAAAGCCCTAGAAGAAAATCGAGGCAATACCATTCAGAACATTGGCATGGGCGAAGACTTCATGATTAAAACACCAAAAGCAATGGTAACAAAAGCCAAAATTGAAAAATGAGATCTAATTAAACTAAAGAGCTTCTGCACAGCAAAAGAAACTATCATGAAAGTGAACAGGCAACCTACAGAATGGGAGAAAAGTGTTGCAATCTATGCATCTGACAAAGAGCCAATATCCAGAATCTACAAAGAACATAAATTTACGAGAAAAAATTAAACAACCCCATCAAAAAGTGGGAAAAGTATATGAATAGACAGTTCTCAACAGAAGACATTTATGCAGCCAAAAAACATATGAAAAAAAGCCCATTTCCACTCGTCATTAGAGAAATGCAAATCAAAACCACAATGAGATACTATCTCATGCCAGTTACAATGGCGATCATTAAAAAGTCAGGAAACAACAGATGCTGGAGAGGATGTGGAGAAATGGGAATGCTTTTACACTGTTGGTGGGAGTATAAATTAGTTCAACCATTGTGGAAGACAGTGTGGCGATTCCTCAAGGATCTAGAACCAGATATATCATTTGACCCAGCAATCCCATTACTGGGTGTATACCCAAAGGATTATAAATCACTGTACTGTAAAGACACATGCACACATATGTTTACTGCAGCACAGTTCACAATAGCAAAGACTTGGAACTAACAGAAACGCCCATCAATGATAGACTGGATAAAGAAAATGTGGCACACATACACCATGGAATACTATGCAGTCATAAAAAAGGATGAGTTCATGTCCTTTGCAGGGACATAGAAGAAGCTGGAAACCATCATTCTCAGCAAACTAACACAGGAAGAGAAAACCAAACACTGCATGTTCTCACTCATAGATGGGAGTTGAACAATAAGAACACATGGACACAGGGAGGGGAATATCACACACTGGGGCCTGTCGGAGGGTGGTGGACTAGGGGAGCGATAGCTTTAGGAGAAATACCTAATGTAGATGACAAGTTGATGGGTGCAGCAAGCCATCATGGCACATGTACACCCATGTAACAAACCTGCACGTTCTGCACATTATCCCAGAACTTAAAGGATAGTAAAAAAAATTCATTCAGAGTCATTTTTCTTTAAAAAAAGAAGGTACAAAATCATAGCTTTCCTGGAACTCGTCAGTAAGATGAAGTTTTAAGGCAACCAAGTGGCCTAAATTCTGGGAACAGGGAAGTGAAGCATCTTTTTGAGATGTGGAGTATGTAAACTATTTCACCTGTGGCAGAGTGCATGAGAAAGGAGAGACTGCTATACAAGTGTGTAAGAATAAGTTTACTAAAACTAGATAAATGTTAAAGGCCATATATGAGTTAGTGTAAGAGTATTAAACCACTGGGAGCTCAAAGTTAAGGGGACTTCCCAAGAGCTTCTAAACTCCTTCCCACTGGCTTCCACTGGTTTCTCATAAGAAACATGAAAGATCTGTTTTCATAGGCAAATTATATATTATTATCCATAATGCCTATATTTTATATAATAAACATGATAAAAATAAATATTGTAGTTAAAATTAGAAAATAATAAATAATAAATAAATCATTATATTTTATCATTACATGGTAACGACATGCCAGAGATCCATTTGTTTTTGACCATATTAAAAAAATTGACTTTGTTAATATTTCTTCAAATTCCTACCAAGATAAATATCATTAGTAACACCCAACTATTTTATTTTTACAATCTAGATTTAATAAATATTTAATTTTAATTCATTTTATTTTTACAATCTAGTTTTAATAAATATGTTATTTTTACAATATAGTTTAAATAAATTCTGTGGGATATGCCTCAGTCAATCTGCATAAATTCTGCATAATTTTAAGTGGTAAAGAGGCCTGTAGTATCTTCTTTTGATGTATGTTTTAAAGCAATATGACCCAAAGAAGTGTGGGCTCTCTGATATCCCTAATTCACCAACTTAAATAGTAATTTTAACAGTTTCATGGGAAACAAATGAAAAATCTCATTAAATATGTTTTAAGTACTTTTTTTCAGAAATAAAAAATATTCTGCAAAATATTCTGTAGTATAAGCAGATAATGCGCCATTATCCCTATTGTAATCAACATATTTCTTCTGAATAGTGGTACTGTGGTCATTTATACACTTGTATTTCTTAATATGTTTGTCTTTGCTTAACTTTGTCTAAGTCCATGATTATGATTATTTTGGCAATCTCCAAAACTAGGTCACTTAATATTCCCAGATTTACTTGGCCTTTCTTAGTTTATAATTGTTGTTACATCTGGGTATGGCTGATAAATTATATCTTCACTGAACACACAAAAATCTTTCAAAAATATCTATAATAGCACACACCATACTTTAAAAAATAATTATTAGTGTATCGATATGTACCGTAAGTCATTCTAGGGCGAGGTGCATGTTGTCAATTTTTTTATTCTCAAGATCAATGATAGTAAATGGTGGACACTCATAAACTAATGTTGAATTGTTAAAAATGTTTTATTCCTATATTTATATATGAAACTTCCTTAGGTCAAAAGTACTTTTTCTTAAGTAGCTCTCTCATTGTCTCATTAGCTAGCTCTCTCTTCAATTAAAGTTGAACAAATTTTTAAATATTAAATATAATTTTAATTTCGACAAAATACATTTCCAAGTCCATGGTTTGTCAGATGCTTTCACATAATAACTTATTATTGGTTCTCTACTTTCTTAACTTGTCTGTATTTTATGGGCAACATGAACCTTCTTAAGTTTCAAAGTATATGACAAAGTAGTTTCTGACTCTATTCTCTCAATTTGTTTTCTTTCTTTTGCTCTTCCTCACAATATTTCTCTTCTATCTTTTTAGTAGTTGTAGGAGCACCTCCAAAGCTTTATTTTTATTATGTTACATTATTTTCCAAAGTTTTTAAAGAATTTAATATACAAGCTATTCTAAAGGGGAATGAAAAGAGCTAACACCTTTTGAAAAATTTCATCGTGGCAGTAACATGAATATATCATGGGATTTCAAATTTTATAGTATTAATATAAATATACACTTCAGGATGCTGAAGGACAGAGATTGAAGTACTGTGGCATTTTCTGTCTTCTCTTTATGGGACCAGAATATTAAGTGACCTAGTACATGTACATTCAGTTAAGGTGTTGTTCACAGGTACAATTCAGAAAGGTTGACATAAGACACTGGTTAAACCACGTAGAAGCTGCAATAAATATAAAAGGATTGAAATCATATGAAGTGTATTCTCATCAAAATGATACAAAGTTAGACATTAATAACAGAAAGGTGTTTAAGAAGTATACAGATACATAGAAATGGAAAATCAAACAGCACACATACTTCTAAATAAATAATCTGGATAAATTAAAACCCTCATATACTGATGACAAAATTATAAAATTGTTAACCATTTTGGAAAAGCAATGTCAGTGTATGAAATTGTTGAAAATAGAGAATGCTCCACGTGAGTCAATGACTTAATTTCTAATTATATATCAAGACAAATGAAAACATATTTTCATATAAAACTTGTCATGAATGCACATAGCAGCCTTATTCATGAAAGCCAAAAAGTACAAACAATTGAAATGTCTATCAACTGATAAATGAATGAACAATATTGAATTGTATATATGTTCAGATGTCTAGAAGAGAAGATTTTAAATGTTCCTGCCGCAAATAATGATGAATGTTTGAGGTGATGGATTTGCTTATTATTCTGATGTGGTCATGTATCAAAAATCATCTTGTAGTCAATAAATATGTATAATTTTTAAGTGTTAATTAAGAATAAAATAAAACATTAAAAAGAGGAAATACTAATCCTACATAAAAAGAGCTTGACAATCTTGTACTAAGTGAAAAGGCCAGTCACAAAAGGACCATATATTTTGATTCCATTTACATGAAATGTCCAGTATAGGAGAATCCATAGAGAAAAAGTATGTTAGTGGGTGCCAGCGGCTCAGAGGAATACAGAAAGTTATGAATGCAGTGGGGTCTTTCCTAAGAGCAATTAAAACATTTTAAAATTAAATAGTGGTGATATTTGCACCACTCTGTTAATATGCTAAAAACTACGTAATCATAAACTTTAAAAAATGGAGACTGTCACAGTATGTGAGTTATCAATAAAGTTATAAGAAAAATAATTACAGGTAAAAAACTTTAACTGGAAGTGTCTTTAGCAGAAGACAGAGGAAACATGGCTGTATTGGGAGTGAGCCACACTCCCGCAGCATCTGGACAAAGGTCCTTCTGAGTGAGGCAGTAAAGACGCATGATAAAGAGCACCTACTCTCCCATCAAATAGCCCTAGTAAAAATTCCAAATTTGCTGTTTATTAGTATCATAAATTTTGCCTAGTTTCCTCATTTGTAAATGGGATGTATTGGATTGTTGTGAATATTAAATGAACTAGAACATGTAAAGTATTTAAGCATGGATGGCACATGATTAATGTTGGCTATTATTATTATTTTAGCAGACAGGATGTGAATCAATAGAAATCACCCTCCAATTTGGGACACCACCTTGCATTCAGTTATGATGTCTGTTAGTCTTCATTGTTCTGTGACAGCTTCTCAATCTTTTCTTATTTTTCATGAACATATGTTTTGACAAGTACTGGTCAGATATTCTGTAAAATGCTCTTAATTTGGATTTTTCTGATGCTTTTCTCCTGATTAGACTAGAGTTACCTGTATCAGAGAAGATTACCACAGAAGTGAGAAGCCCTCATAACATATGATATCAAGGGGTGCATGATATATATATGACATTACTGATGACTTTAACTTTGATCATTTGGTTAAAGTAACATCTGACAGGCTTCTATAGAAAATTACTATTTCCCTATGTATCCTTTATTCTCCAGAAATGAGGCACTAAGTCCAACCCATTGAAACGCTCCACCTTCTAGAGGAAAGGGAATCTACATATATTTGAAATTCTTCTGTAAGAAAAACATTTTTTCTTTTTTCCTATTTATTTATAAGTGTTCATTTATTTGTATCAATATGGAATCACATATCAGTATGGATTCTATTTATTTTATATTTTATGTTTATGGTGGGCAGGATAATGGCTTGCTAAATACATCCACGACTTAATTCCCAGAACCTGTGAATGTTATTTTACACAGCAAAATGGATTTTGCAGATGAGATTACAGTTAAGGACCTTAAGATGAAACAATTATCCTAGATTATCTCTATGGAGCCATTCTTCTCATATGAGACCTTGAAAGTACGTTTTCCTGATTCTGATGAGAAAGAGATAAGACTCGGGATGAATGGATTCTTTTTATCCTTATAATTTTGCCTTATGTTGAATATTATGTGAATCAAATACACAATATGTAGCTGTTTGTGTCTAGCTTCTTTCCCATAGCAAATTGTATTTAAATTCATCCATATGGTTCTGTGAATCAATAAGTCAGTCCTTTTATACCTCTGAATAATATTTCATTGTATAGATGTACTGCTTATCCATTTACTGGTTGAAGGGCATCTTGTTTGCTTCCAGTTTGTGATGGTTATGAGTAAAGCTGCTGTATACATTCATGTACAGAAATTTCTGTGAACATCAATCTTTTTAATAACAAAAATTGATAGAAAATGCCACAGTTGCTGCATGAGCTATTATCTTAAACTTGGAATGTGGTGCTCTCAAAGAAAGCAAAATTATGCATGTAATATCTAGTGACCTTCTGCCTATACATTTAATTATCAAGTCAATTTAAAAACCTAGTTTCATGTGCTATCTCATTTTATTTTCACAGCCTCAAATAATATATTACTAACCTCACCTTGTATATGTTCCTCTTAGAGCAGTTTTTATACCATATCTCCTTGTATTTTATAAATATATACATTTGTGCATGTGTATATGTGTGAAAACTTCAACTATTATCAACAATTGTGCTTAGTGGTTTTCATGAAATTATGTTGCTCCCTTTAATTGTGGGTGGGACCTGTGACTTCTTTCTAATCAACTGAATATGGTAGAAGTAAAAGTGATTAGGTTACACAATTTGTCTAAAGTGAAGGGATATCACTTCCTCCTGCGATTAAGTTATGTTTTGCAAGACTGTGTCTTAACCAATTGAAGGTAGAAGACTTCAGCTTTGCTGGCTTGAAGTAAGCTGCCTGTTGTAAAAGGGCTTATTAAGAAAAGCTCAAATGGCAAGAAACTGTGGGCAACTCCTGGTCAATGGGAGTGAGTCCAATCAACAGCCAGAAAGAAAATGGGACCTCAGTTCTACAACCCCAAGGAGGTAAATTCTACCAACAAGCTCACGGAGGCTGGAAGCAGATCTTTCCCTATTTGAGCTTCTGATGAAACCATGGTCCAAGTTCTACCTTGATTTCATCCTTGTAATTGGACCCTGAAACAGAGGACCCAGCTAGGTGAATCTTTGGCTCCTGGACCAGGGATACATTGAGACAATAAATATGTGTTCCTTTAAGCTGAAAAGTTTATGGAAATTTATTATACATGAAAGAAAACTGACATCAATTTGTTTATATAGTTTTTCCGGTTGTGTAACACACAAGTCTAGGGAATCCCATTCACACACTGTAGCTTTATGTAATGCACCACCGGCACAATGATATGACAGTTGTTTCTTCATACATTAAATTTACTGAGAGGTAGTGTTCAAATCTTGCTCCTCTGTGCGTCCATACAAGCCTTCTTATATGCTATAAATTTTTACTGAGTTGAAATGAAACAAATTACACTGGGGAAAAAAAGAAAACAGACAACCCTTTGTAAATGTCCAGCACACTTTTTATTTTTTATTAACTCTTTTATGTTAAAAGATCCTTGGAGATCATCTAGTCCATTTTTCATATTTTATAGATAAATGAAATAAAACACAGCTTTATTCTGTGACTTGTCAAAGGACACATTTTTAGTTAATGCTACAGCTGGGCAATATTTTATGCCCAGTCTTCTGCTGGGCATATGCACCTAGTCTTCTGCTCTGCCTAGTATGTTATTCTTCCAATTTTCCATCATGTGTATAATTAAATTATTATATTCTATTGATGAAAGTCAATGTAAAATACAAAATGTACTTGAAAAAGCTATAAATGTAATATTTAGTTTTTGAATAACATGATCTCAGAAGAAATATAGATATTTTGATGAGATTGTATTAACTTCAAAAATATTAATATATTTCATGGTTTAATGGAAAATCTTAATAGTTAATTTTTTTTTCAATGTATGGGAATTGTGGGACAATTGTTCATGGGTTCACATGTTTTAGCACTTATTGTGATAAAAACTACTGACTACCTTTACTATGGACTATCTTTATGAGTGTATTTGTATAGCAAACAGCTTGGAAGAAAGAGATAGTGTTTTCCTCCAGAAGGAAAATAAATAGTTAAAAAAAGAATAGGTTCCTTGGGCCAGGTGGAGTGGCCCACCTGTAATTCCAGCACTTGTGAGTCAGAGGTAGGCCAATAACATTAGTCAAGGAGTTCAAGGCCAGCTTGGGCAACATGGCAAAACCTTGTCTGTAAGAAAAATACAAAATTAGCCAGGTGATGGCATGCACCTGTAGTCCTAGCTACTTGGGAGGCTGAGGTGAGAGGATTGCTTGAGTCTGGGAGGTCGAGGCTGCAGTGAGCAAAGACCATGCCACTGCATTCTAGCCTGGGTGACAGTGGAAGACACTGTCTCAAAAAAAAAAAAAAAAAGAAGGGTTTTCTAAAATCAGGTTTCTCTCATGTAATGCCACCTACTGAGTGTATAGGTATCACCTTATCGTCATGACTCTTTATGAACATGTGGGCTTCAGAAACTCTAGTTATAGCTCTTTTGTGAATAATAATGTTCTTTTTGTTTTCTGAGCCAGGACTCTCCTATCTTCTGCAATTATCAATAAAATAGTGGCAAGCTAATTTATTAGGTTGCAAGTAGAGATGGTTAAAGATCCTTCACAATTGTTGATGGTAAAATACTGTATTTTCTACATAGTACATTTTCTTATTCATTCAAAGAAATGATAAAAATGAGTAAAGGAAAAAAATTATATGGTCAAGAAAAAAATATTCATTTTCTCATTTGGGGTACTATCTTTCATCATCCAATACATATATATTTATATATACATATATACACATATATATTTATATATACATATATACACATATATATTTCTATATACATATATAATACATAATTATATATATTATATTATATATTATATTAATATATATTATATTATATATTATATTAATATATATTATATAATATAAAATATATAAAACAATATATAAATAATATATAGTATATAAAATAAAATGCATATATAAAATATAATATATAAGATATATATGTTATATATTATATTATATCATACATACATATATTTATATATTATATATGGACAGAGTCACACACATATTTATAATGTTATTTTGTCTTCTAATTTAGTGTTGTTATTCACTCTAGCTTTAAGAATCCTTGCTTCAACAATTTCAATGTTTATATAAGGACATTTTAAGTAAATTTCTGTTTTCTCCAAGTGACCTTTCTTTAACGTCACATGAATTTAAAAAAAATGCAAGACAGAAAAAAATAGTTTGTTCTCAAAATTACTTTGTTGTTTATTTTTCAAAATTCTAACCACCGCAATTTTTGTTTACCTCATATACATATATATATATATATATATATATATATATATATATATATTCCACAAGGTAAAGTTTCTATGGAAATCTGTGTGCTAATCTGTTTTTACTAAAGTCAAGAAGAATATGTAGTTTATACTTTAGTAAGTGTTTCATGGTAAACTTTCAGAAATGTATGCCTAGATTAAAAAATTGGCAGATAATACATTTTTCATTCTGATACTAAAATTTTAATTCAGCTTTTTGTATTATGCAATGGCTTCCAGGCAAAGCTTGTTTATTTTTTTCCCCTCAGAAATTGCCTCCAGAGATATAATTCTTAAACTATACTAAATTAACGTTACTGCTGTTTTATGAAAGCCATGATTATTCATAATATACTTATTTGTCTGTTTGTGGTTCTATTGGGATAGAAATACTGTTGGCTTTAGAAAGACCTTCTGCCATGGTTACAGAGTCCTGCTGTGAAGTTTAAAATGTGTGTAATTCTGCAATATTTGTGAAAATAATCACACTGTTTACATGCAGTGATAATGTTAACAAAACTAGGTCATCATCTTTAAACAAATCTTTAACCCTATTAGCGGAATAAATATTCACTGTTGACATAATTTGCTAATTGCGTTCCCTTGATTCAGATACTCATTGGAATTTGATCTTTTATTCATTGTATACATTGCTTTATTTAGGCTTAATAATACTTTTACATTTAAATAATATTTATTCTTATGAATTTTAAGATAATATTTAAGGCAATACATGCTGGGCATGCATCAGAATAAAAATATATTTTTAGATATTTCTGAATACGCACACACAGATCAGATTATACTCACATATTATATTTTAAATCGGGTAATTTTATTTGATATGCTTTGCACATTATTCTAAGTACTTTGATAAAATAATTGTTAGGATTGTACTGAATTTTATTTTATTATTTAAGAATTGAACTATAATAGGATAGTTAAAAGCATAAGTTGTGGGATCTTAAAAACTTATAATAACCTTTTGACTCCAGCAGCTACATTTTAGACATGTAATTTACTTCCTTACACCTGTTTTCTTTTCTGTAAAATAAAAATAGTTATAACTACCTATGTACATTGTTGTGTTGACTAGTGAAACAATGCTTATAAAGTACATATGGAAATTCTATAAAATACAAAGTACTCAGTACACACTAGCTCTTCTCATAATAGTAGCTATTATTTTAATCAATTCCTACCATTGTACATGGCACTGTTTAAAATTTCTTACAATTTTAGGTAATCTTTTGTCATAAAATGTTGAACATGAAACTATAGAAATAAAAATCGTGGTTTAAAGCATACTACTAAAGTCTTAATTAATTATGGAAGGTTACCTTTGATACATGCTGCAATGATTTAGAGTTGTCTCTGACTGTATAGGAGTGATATGGTTTGGCTCTGTGTTCCCACCCAAATCTCATGTTGAATTGTACTCTGCATTGTTGAGAGAGGGGCCTGGTGGAAGTTGACTAAATCATGGGAGTGGATTTCCCCCTTGCTGTTCTCATGATAGTGAGTTATCATGAGATCTGGTTGTTTGACAATGTGTAGCACTACCCCTTTCGTGCTCTCTCTCTCTTTCCTACTGCCATGTGGAGAAGGTGCTTGCTTCCCCTTTCCCCTTCCGCTATGATTGTAAGTTTCCTGATGCTTCCACAGACATTCTTCCTTTACAGCCTGTGAGTCAATCAAACCTCTTTTCTTCATAAATTACCCAGCCTCAGGTAGTTCTTTATAGCAGTGTGAGAATGGACTACTACAGGGAGCTTCCTCCATCTGATATGATAAAGGGTTTTGACATTTTAAACAATACCATTGGAAATTTGAGCAATATAGTGTCTCCTTATTTAAACACTAATTTCTTTTATTTTGAATGAATAAGCTTTTATGTAATTACTTTCCATGGAGAATTTAGTGTTTATATGTGAACTGTCTAGCTTGTATACATAGTTACTATTTTTATCATCATAAAAATATCACTTATTTTATTATGTTGCAAATAGTTTCCCCAATTTATTTCCTCGTGAATTTTTTTCTGATATTTTTTAAAATGTGGTATTATTTAGGCCATTTATTATTTTATTACAAAGTACACATGTACTACATATAGTTAATTATAAAAATAACATGTGAAAAATCAAAATAAATACCTTTATTAAGTGATAATAATTGTTTAAATGTAAATAATTTTCATTTCAGACACCCCCAGGTGTCCATTGGTTATTCTGATATACCTAGAGGAATCTAGGTGGAATGAATGCTCTTCATAATTACACATAGTCTACCCACTAGTTTTATATCAATTTAAAACATTACTATGAGGAATTTAAAAAGAAATGAGTATGTTTTTTATTCTTAAAATTTTTTAAAAAGTCAGAGGCACTATTATCCTGTACTACTGATCTTGTTGATTATCCTGTATTTATAATCATGGCCCTACAGCAGCCTAGCCACCTTCATGGGACTATTTGGAATGAATGTCTATGGATGGAGATGAAACTAATGGCTTCTATGCACCTCGATGGCACTGCTTTTGAACAACCTTGCCCGGTTGCCACTCATTTGGAAATGGAGGAAGGGATCAAGTTCTGTCTGAAATTGTATACAGTTCTAAAATTACTCCTCTGATTTAAGGCTTGGTCTTTTAATATACTTGCCTTCTGTTAACTAGTGCACAGTCAGCTCTCCTCCAAGACATTTGTAGAAACAGTGTTGACACACACACACACAGTTTTAATGTGTGTATATTTTAACTTTAATAACAATCACATATTGTGATACCAACATATATGTACCTATGTGCCTAATATATATACATGAAGTTTAATGTCATAAAGTTCTATGAAATTAACATACTTTGTTTTACCTAACCAATAATTTAATGATAAACACTGTTTCAAAATTATAAAGATCCTCATATTTTATGCAAATTATAAAAATATAGGCATTATTTTATGATATTTTTATCTGAATGTATCCTTGGGGAATTTGTTCAATATTTTAGATCACATGAAAGGAACATTTAAAATGTGATAAATAATAAAACAACTAATGCTTCTAATAGCTAACACTAAGAACGTGCTGTTTTAATCCTACAGCACTATTATAGCCAAAACCATTCCATTCATACACTCTTTAAAATAAAATAAAATAAAGGAAATGGAAAAAAGAAAGAAAAACCTGTGATAAATTGATTTGCTTTATTAATATGGCCTCCAGAATAATTGCAAAAATTGCATGCTAGCCAGTGGTTGTTTGATAGTCTATGTAGTTGCTATCAAAAGTTCTTTATGAAACCATTTCATTTCTTCAGATATGATACATTATTTTTAAATTGTATTTCTTGCATAAGTAAGGATATTGAATGTATTTTATACTTTTTAGTCATTTAAATTTCTAATTTTTGAATTACTGATATTCTTTAACCATTTTTCTTTATATTGTTGATAATCTCTTCTGTACTTGTAAATGATCCATGCACAGTAATGATTTATCCTGCTGAATATCAAACCATAATAAACACTTTACTAGTATTTCCAATGCATTGCAAATCTTATTTCTAAATCTTAGGTTAATATTTTTATTTCTACTCATAAAGCTTTTTGTAAAATTCTTACTTTGGCAAAATTATTACATTTTATTTTTATCTTGTGATTCCTAGCTCTGATGTCTTATATAGGAAGACTTTTCCACATTTTTTTTTTTGTTTTTTGCATGTGTATTTTTGTGTGTAAGTGAACACAGAGAGAGATAAATATTTGTAGAGAGATTAAGCTCTTTGTGGTTAGTTTTCCCAGTGTGATTAATTGAATAATTATTAAAAACAATGTAGGAAAACGGGACAACGAGAAATTTTAAAAATTAAGTGTGTCTGTAGGATATCTTGACTTAAGACTCTATGGTATCTCTTTATTGTCCTTGCAAATGTATTTTATTTCCAGTTGAACTTCTCTGCTTTTCCAATTTCTTGGTCTTGAGTCTGTTTCAAACTGGATCTCTTGAATGGTAATTTCCATACGCATATCCTTCAGGTGCTATTTTACCCACACTCCATAATTGTCAACTAGGTAATCCTAACTACACATAAATTCATCATCTGCCTCGCATGACATCTACTCATTCCCACAAAGCCCAATGTCTGCCCATAAGAGGCACCCCACTCAGCTCAGCCACAGGGTATGTAGCAGCTCTCCCTGCCACTTGTCATTCTTGCATAATCAGATAATTTTTTGCTTAATGGATGGAGGTAATATGCATGTGTGCTGGGTCTCAACTGGGATCTGAATTATGACCCAGCTTGTCCTTCAGATTCAACTGTTTTTTTTTTTTTTTTCCAGCCTGGGGACCTCTATTATTTCCCACAAAAGAAGGTTACATGAGATTACTCCAAGCATCTGAAGTTCTAAAATAAAAATACTGTTTTTCTTAATGGATCAATGCAGGATTAAATGCCTGTGTTTTGCATAAGTGAATGATAAACAATAGTGTTTGCACTTTCCTGAAGTTTTAGAGGGCTTCTTAGAAATAGTATCTGCCAAATCTAGGAAGTCCAATCTCTAGAATTCTTATGAAGTCTATTATTTCTGGAAGTGTAGCTGGGCACCCTCACAAGCGTGGTAGATTTTTGCTGTTGAAAAACAACACACAGTGTCTCATGCACTTCTGTAATTCTTATTAAGAGACATTGACAACTTTTGTTCAAGAATGCTTGTATAGCAAACACCTTTGAAAAGTAGAGATAATGTCTTTCTCTAGGGCCGAGGACATAGTTTTGTTTTCTTGATGAAGACAATAAACATAAATCTTTCTCCAGGGAAAATATTGAGTAGGCTTGCTAGCATTCCCTTCATAAAATTGAGGTTTCCTAAATTTCAGGTTGCTCAACTGTGACCTAAACCTACTGTGTGTGCAGCATCTACCATTAGAAGCAAGGGAAATTGTTGCAAATGCAAATGTCATGGTTTCTGTTCTGCTGAGAGAAATGAAATCCTTTGTTTCTGACACAGGAGTCTTATGTCTTTTGCCAGCGTCTGTGAAACTGTGCTACTACTTGCTATTGTAGAATTGAATGGTAGAATCTGAGACCATTCAAATAATTAACTGATTCAGATGATTGGAAAGGTCTCAATTGAAAGACAACTAATTTCTACATCATCTTTGGGAATAAACCCCCGATTAGCATGCAAAGTAGAGTGGGCAAAAATACTTTGGAGGAGCCAGGTATATTTAAAAAGGCAAGTAAACTAGGTTACATAAGATTTAAAAAATCACAGAGAAAACAGGCAAATGTGAGAATTCTGCCTGCATATTTACTTCTTAATAATCTGCTTCTATTTATTTTCTTATTTATTTAACATTCTTCCCGTCCAAGAAACTGCATAATTAGGCTGAACTTGGCTTAAACACTGGCAATTTTTGAATTTACAGCTGAAGTTTTACATTGTGTGATAAGTCCTTATGTTTCCTAGCTAAAAGTGCTTAATTTTTGCTACTAGAAGAAGGAGATCCTAAGAAAGCATTTTTTAAAAACTGCTTGCTCCTACTTCTCTTTCTAGGTATCCACCAGAAAACCGAGAGAATTTGAAGTGCTCAAAAATTGTTTAAAAGCTTTCACTAACCCACTATTTTTTCCTTCTTCAGGCTGCTACATTTGGTAAAGACTATAAATATTCCATATTGCTTTTAAAATTTAGTCTCATAGGTTTCAATGATACTGCTGAAATCAGCAGTCAAGCTTGAGAAGACATCTACCCCTTGAACATCAGATATTCCATAAAGTCAACATATTTGTATCAATATTATTGCTAAGTTGTTAGTTTGTAATCAAGTCATAGCATAGTTCATGTACCACATAAAAGTCATTAGTAATCTGTAATAAATAAAAGTCTAAGCCCAGAAATTGTCTGGAAGGAAAAAAATTATTCTATTTTACATGACTCAAGCTAATTTTGCTTGTATGCCTCCTCCACCAATTTGATGGAACATT
The DNA here is from genome assembly GCF_029281585.2 of Gorilla gorilla gorilla. Taxonomy (NCBI): domain Eukaryota; kingdom Metazoa; phylum Chordata; class Mammalia; order Primates; family Hominidae; genus Gorilla; species Gorilla gorilla. The sequence continues at coordinate 70,180,850 of NC_073238.2, forward strand.
TTAAGTTCAGGCATTCTTAGGGATTCTCTCCTTCCCATGCACTTAATATTTCCCAAAGTTCCAAAGTGTTATGCAGTGCTCAAGTGTTGGAATGGCTCCCAGTCATCTGTCCATATATTCCATAGATTTCTGAAGTGCCCATTTCCCAGATCAACTCAGGCTTTTATGTCTGGCGACTCCTTCCTTGATGTTACTTTGACATGCTTGGAAATAGACAATCTATTTCCAAGGCTATCATTTGGGTAGAATGCAACATTCTTTTCTTAGGCTTTCTTCAGGTTTCTGAGGAAGCCTGAAGACCATATTTTTATCTTCTGCACTCTTATTTCATGCTTCCTATTTGCTCTCCTATTTGCTAATGCTTCCCCCCCTTTTCTTTCAATGAGTAAATGAAATTTTACATTAAATCTACTTCCTTATGTTTGCACCATTATTTTTTCTCTCACAATTCCCCAGATTCTCTTTTTACTTAGGTTTCAAATCATCTAAGTTTCTCTTTGAGCAGACACAAAATGTTGGGTTATGTTTGGTTTCCACCTATCCCTGAGGAGCTGAACAAAGGGTTTACTACCTATTCAAATGGGGGTCAGGTAAAGGCAAAATACAGAAAGAATAATTATGTAAAAGACTGTTAGTATCATCCTTTTATATGTTTATTTTCTGTATTATTTAATGATTACACAGACACACATACACACACACACAAGTTCAATTATCTTTTCTCTAAATGCTACTTTGGCAGTATCCCTTAGATTCAGAATTGATGTAGAGTAATTTATTACCATAGTATTTCAAATATACTGGATTCATGGGTTGAATTCTCTCTTTGACCAAAAAGCTGGTTGTAAAAGAGTTGATTTTAAGTTAGTATTTATAGACGCTCAAGTGCTTGTTCTTGCTGCTCCATTTACATATTTTTATATTAATATCCAGTTTTGTTGTATTGAAAATATATTTTGATTATATCTTCCTTAAAAATTTTACATTTTTTGGCCTATTACTGAGTCATTTTTTAAAAAGGTCTTTGATGTTCATTAGAAGAGAAAGATCATTTTCTGGTTATGAGACAGAGAGTTTCAGACATAACCAAAATGTCTAGTTTTTTGTTGTTGGTTTTTTGTTTTTTTTGTTTTGGAGAGACAGGATCTTGCTCTGTCATTCCAGCTAGAGTGCAGTGGCACGATAATGATGATGTGTCACTGGAGCCTCAACCTCCCGGGTCAAGCCTCAAGCACTCCTCCCATCTTGACCTCCCAGATTCCTGGGATTATAGGTGTGAGCCACCGTGCCCGATACTACTTCCTAACTCACATTTGTTTCACTGTATCAGTATGCTTACTTCCTTTGGGGTATTAAATTTATAAAGCCTGAGATATATGAATCAAACATTCCCCCTATTATTTTATTTTGGTATTTTTAAATTTTATAAATTGAGCATTGCATACTCCAACTTCAATGTTGCAGAATAATTTATACATCCTCTGAGAGAAGAGTCTTGCATTCACTTATTTCAATTATATAAACAATGTTCTAGCGAGGAAGATGGCATTCCCTTAGGCCCTTTTACTTATGTTAGACTCTACTATTCTGAGATCAAGTTGGAAATTTGTTTTTATTAAATTTGCATTACAAGATGAGTAAGACAATGGAGTGGAGAAAGGGAGAGAAAAATGAAGCCGTAGTGTGGGCAGCCCTGTAAGTGGATTGTTATCTTTGTAATGTTTTACTTGGTCTGTATTTAACCTGCCACTTATCAACTGTCTGTTTCTATCTAGCCTCTGTACCTCTTCCTTATTTGCACAACCCAACAGCACTCTACCACCAGAATCTTTTGTCTTTGTGTATTGTAAACTAAATAAATTTGAGATGCTTTGTTATCACTTAAAGGTTCATGTCAGTATGATATCTATAGAACACACAAGTGCACATATGTGTCCAACAACAAACTGGATCTCTCATAAAACATACATCTTTACGACAGTCCTACAAAATGTGGAAAAAAATTACATTGCAGAAAACATAGTTAAACTCAATTAAAATTCTGTTTCTCTATCTGTCTGTAACAAATCACAGTGGCTCACAGCAACTCTCCAGATCTCATCTCTTCCAGCTTACAACCTGTGTTGCTGTTCTCTTCACTTTTTAAAGCCTCTCATTTCATTTAGTATTCTTTTTTCTATATTTTATTTTCCAGAAAATACTGCTTGTGGTTTTTTTTTGGTAAAATGATATTTTTCCACTTCTTTCTATTTTTTTGTGATATCACATGTCTATTAACTAATTTTGGTGTGTAATGTAGGTGGTCAGTAGACGTATTTTTCTTCGCAATTCATTTACTTATTAAGTAAATCATAATAAATAATTTCTATTGCCACTGCTTTCACACATTATATACTACTTTGAAACAAATACAAGTTCCATAATTATTTTATTAACTGAACAAATACGCGTTCAGCCATTACTATATTCCAGATTTTATAGTGGAATAGGAGCTAGGGTTATAACATTATAAGTAGGTAGCATTAGTTATGTGTTCTTCTGAGGATAATAGACAATACCAGGCAGAACAAATAATAAAATAATTATGTATGAAAACGATGGATATGAAAGAATAACATGGTTCTATGATAGGAATAAATATAAGAGTGAGGGGACTATGACAGAAGAAACTTTGACAAGTGCTAAGAATTCACAATAAGGGCACTTTCTTACTGTCTATAAGCTCCAAAATCAGCCTTGTCCTGGGCTTTCCCTTCTACATTAAGACTTGATAACCAATAATTAATTTTCATTTTAAACACTTTGATATCCTTTCTCATTAATTATGAAATAATATCTCAAGAACTACTAATGTATATAAGATGACTTATTTTGAAGGAAATCTGTAAAGTATGTTGTATCCGATTTAACTACTTTGACAATTTTTAAACCTTTAGGTATGCAGTTTAAAATAGTGTCATACGCAATTATTTTGAATTGCATATTAAAAATATGATAACATTTATTTTCATCTAAATTTATCATTTAGATTTCAAAATGTCTTTTAGAAAATGTGGCTAGAATTTCATTGAGGGTAAGTTGATTATTTTTAATCTGGTAACAATACCAGAATAGAGGTTTTTCTGCACTATATATGTATATTGTTATTCTTTTGCATCTGAATCAAAATTTTATAAATTATTACTATTTCATAAATAGAATAAAATGTTATATGTAATGTTAATATATAATTACTCTTCATAATGTATTGAGTTTTAGAATTTTTTTTTGTCAGCATCATGGACAGTTTTAAATAATTTTATAATGAATTAAATGTATGTGTCACTCATAAATTCATATTCGTACAGTGAACTTAATGTGTGTGCTCTGCTACACTGACTGGCCATTCGTCTGTCTCTTTCCCTCTATTCCGGCCTCCCTCTTTGATGAAACACAAAAGTACATCAATTAATAAACCTACAATGGCCTTCAAATGTTAAAGAAAGAGTCAAAATCTTTCACTTTGAATCAAAAGCTAAAAATGATTAAGCTTAGTAAGGTAGGCATGTCAAAAGCTGAGACAGGTCAAAAGCTAGGCTTCTTTTATCAAACACTTAGCCAAGTTGCCAATACAAATGAAAAGTTCACGAAAGAAATTAAAAGCACTATTCCAGTAAACACATGGATGTTAAGAAAGTGAAATAGCCTTACTATAGATATGGAGGAAGCTTTAGTGGTCTGAATTAATATAAAGTCAGCCACAATATACCCTTAATCCAAAGCCTAATCCAGAGCAAGGCCCTAATTCTCTTCAATTCTTTGATGCCTATGAGAGGTGAACAAGATGCAGAAGAAAAGTTTGAAGCTAGCAGAGGTTGGTTCATGAAGTTTAAGTAAAGAAGCCATTTTCATAACATAAAAGTGCAAAGTGAAACAACAAGTGCTGATGTAGAAGCAGCAGCAAGTTATCCAGTGTACCTAGCTGAGGTGATAGATGAAGGTGACTGTATTAAACAGTACAATTTCTATGTGTAAGAAACAGCCTTATATTTAAAGAAAAAGGATCCAGGGCTTTCATAGCTAGAGAGGAGAAGCAAATTCCCACCTTCAAAGCTTCAATGGACAGGCTGATTTTCTTGTTAGGGGCAAATGCAACTAATGTCCTCCAGTTGACGCCAGTGCTCATTTATCATTATGAAAATTCCAGGGCTCTTAAGAATCAAATACACTCAGCCTGTGCTCTATAAATGGAACAACAAAGCCTGTATGAAAGCACATTTCTTTACAGCGTGGTTTATTGACTATTTTAAGCCCACAGTTGACACTGAAAAAGTGTCAGAAAAAGCTCAGAAAAAGAAGATTCCTGCTTTTCTTTTAGCAGTAACAAAATATTACTGCTTGTTGACAACACATATTCACCCAAGAGCTCTAATGGAGATGTACAAGAAGACTGATGTTCTTTCCCGCCTGTTAACATAACATTCATTCTGAAGGCCTGGTGAACAAGAATTCATTTTGACTTTCAAGTCGTATTATTTTTAAAAAATGATTCGTATATAGTAACTATAGTTACCATAGACAAGAATTTCTCTGGTGGATCTGTGAAGAGTAAAGTGAAAACATTCTAGAAAGATTTTACCTTTCTAGATGTCATTAAGAACATTTGTAATTCATGAGAGGAGGTCAACATACTATTAACAGGAGTTTGGAAGAAGTTGATTCCAACCCTCATGCATGACTTTGAGGAATTCAAGAACTTCATGGCAAAAAATAAATAAACAAAGACTTCAGTGGCCAATGTAACTGCAAATGTGGTGGACATAGTCAAAGAACTAGAATTGCCAATGGAGCCTGAGGATGTGACTGAATTGCTGCAATCTCATAATAAAACTTGAACAGATGAGGAGTTGTTCCTTATGGATAAGCAAAAAAGTCATTTCTTGAGGTGAAATCTCTTCCTGCTGACATGCCATGAAAATTATTGAAGTGACAACAACATGTATAGAGTATTTCTTAAACTTAGTTGATAAAGCAGGAGCAGAGTTTAAGAAGTTTGACTTCAATTTTGAAAGAAGTTCTACTGTGGGAAAAATGCAATCAAACACTACTGCACACTGCAAAGAAATTTTTCACGAAAGGTGAAGTCAATAAATGTGGTAAACTTTATTGTTGTCCTATTGTCATAGCCACCCCAACCTTCAACCACTACAACCCTGATAAATCAACAGCCATCAACACTGAGACAAGACCCTCCACACGCACAAAAATCACAATTCACTGAAGGATCAAATGATCACTAGCATTTTTACTAATAAAGTATTATTAAATTAATATATCTTTTTTTGAAACATAATGATATTGCACACTTAATAGACTGCCTAATAGTGTAAACATAACTTTTTGTATACTGAGAAACCTAAAAATGTGTGTGACTCTCTATTCTGATATTCACTTTTTTGCAGTGGTATTGAACTAAACCTGTAATGTCTCCAGGGTATGCCTGTATGTTAGCAGATGCTGAAATGGCATTTGGGAAAAACTGAAATATTACTTGTATACATTCAATAAATAATGCAAAAAACACTATTTGAGCTTGAAGTGAATAAATAAGGTTGGGTTTGAGTTATTTTGGTAAATTTCAAGTGATTTTTGGTTGGTGGTTTGTCAGCATGTTTTTAGTTGATTTAATATTCCCAGAGGACTAGAGCAGCTTAAGGAGGAATGAATTAAAAAAGAAACATATTATTCTAGGATATGAAATACAAAATAGATTTAAAGTTATATATCAGTGATAAAATAAGAAGAATATTAGAGCATGCAAAAACTAGAGATGAAGTGAAGTGAGTGCAAGCATTTCAACAGTAATCCTGGAAGCAAAATAAAATAAAAAGTGTATACAAATCTATCAATTGTGTTATACTCTGTTTAAAAATCACCTTTTTAAACTGTTACAAATGAAGAATATTCAGTAGAGCTCAATATGCAACCTCATTTGTGAAAAGGATGGGGATCACAAAAGACTGGCAAAACTATTTCTATTCTACACAAGATAACCTATTTAGAAAGTGATTATTCACAATTATATAAAGAGGTTTCTTTTAAAGATTCTTTCTTCAAAACTTCTGAAGGAAATAAAAGGAAAGGGTTTCTATGACAGTACATAAAATGCCCATTGTGTGAAACATACATATTTTCTTTGAAGACATTTTCTGCCATGATGATCAGACAAATATTTTACATGATAACTTGGACAAGAGTTTACAGAAAGTAATTACTTTTTGAGCAATATGAAACTTTGTAGCTATTTATATAAAAGGCTATTTGAATGTTACATATAAAATTATTGCAGGTACACTTAATCTAATACAAGGATTACTCTGTTTTTGTTTCCATGCTATGGAACTTACAGATGTATAGGTTTCTATAAAAGTATTTATTGATTGTAGAGTGTAATATTCACTCATGAAAATGGAAACTTGAACAGAAAACGTGAAAATAAATAAAAGAATAATATTAATCACATTGTGAAAAACCTATTTAAGCTATTATTTTGTTTTTCTTTCTTTAAAATAGGGAAGTAGGGATACATTTTTAGACCTTTTAATTATTTATCCTTAAAATAAAACACCAGCAAATGAAATCTATTGCATATTTATAGGCGATGTCATAAGTATCATCTGAGAATTTTATGTCTACTTGCAGCTATACAAATGATTAAAATGGAAGGATTCCTAAAGACAGTGCAAAAACATTCCAGAGACATTCTATAGGTAAAATGCAGTCAAGACTTGAAATTGAAAAGGCAGATATACTTTATTTTTAAAAATTTAACATTTATGCTTCCATTCTCAATATTCCCTCTTTTGTTTTCTAGGCATTTTTCAATCTCTTTTAGAAAACAGTAAGAAATAGTGGTCAATTGTGTTGTAGGTGCCATACTCAGTGATGTTTTCTTAGTTATTTCTTCATGTTCATTGATGATCACCCTTTCCACTATTTTCCTCTCTTTTCCTACTGTGCTTCATCTCACAGTTGCTCTCATTACCTCACTTCCAAATACCTTATTGGTACTTAACATAAGTCAACCATTTGAAGAGGAAAAAATGTGACCTTGTCTTGTCAGTAACTGCTATATCTAATATCTAGATATGAGGCATCCCATTCTCTGCTTATCATATTCTATCATTCACTTGCTTTAGGACTCACTCCATTCCTACATTCTTAGCATCTTCTCACTCTGTCTCTCCATCTCGCACATTGGATAAACACAAATATTTTTGCAAGTTAATCTCACAAAATCATGTGTAATATTGGATTGATTATTGTACCTTAGTATGTTGTTGTTGTAAGAGAGTTTATATATTTAAAGTGTATAATACAGTCCTTGATAGAATAATTATTAGTAATTATTAATAGTAATATTAGTTGAATTTTCACCAACACCTGAGCAATTGATTGCACCTGGAGAAAGCACATATTTATGTTGAGTGATCATCCCTAATTTATTATGAAAGATCTCAAACAGTCACTCAACACAGCCTACCAACCCCTACTGCCCTGCACGAGGGTGTATGCTCTCCCAGACGCTCCAATAATTATTTGTACTCCGTCTCTTTTCTCCTCAAACTTCCCATACATTTTATCACTTCTTACGTTGAATGATATTGCCTTTCATTTCTTTCAAATATAGATATTATAATAGGTATCTGCATAGATATTGATAACATGTAAAAACTTAGATAGTAATGTCCTCTTCCAAGCACCAAATGTAGCAAACCACCTGCATCTCATTCATGCTCTGCTGCACTTCCTGTGTCCCTTAACTCATGCCACATGCCAGAGGCTATCTCTTATTCATGAGCTTTGAAATTATCTATTTTCACCTTCTCTGGGACATTTAATTCTATAAATATAGTCCCTTCTCCTAAATCACCCTTTAATCCTCTGTGCTAGAGCAATGACATCAACAAATTTCAAATATTACATGGATTTCTAAAAGTGCAGGTGCACAATATAATTTAAATCACTCCTTTGAATTTTTCCAACTTTTAGGAGGCATAGTCAAGATTTATGAGGTTTTTAATACAAAGATGCTGAGTCTGGATTGGGGCCAGGAAAAAGGTCAGCCTTCCTTCATGTTTGTTGGATACTCGTGAATATATTACCACCTTCTCACTATGGATCAGGGCCGCACTTTCAAATTCCTTCTAATGTATTCTCAACTTACTTTTAAAAACTGTCAGAGTATTATATTATCTCTAAAGTAGGTTACAAAAATACCAGTGCCAAAGAGTATTTCAAGTTGATCAACCTCTGTTCATGCTTTCCAGCCTCCCAATCCTACTTCTCTGCTCCAGGTTTTCTTGTTCAGATTTTTTTAAAGCCCAATCACTAATTAAAGACAACAAGACTCTTTGTGATGTTTTAGATTTAAGTAATCTAGAGAGCTGATGTTAACTAATAAACTGGCAAATAAATTGAATTAAAAAACAAAAAATAATTATAAATACTACAAAAATATCCACACTAATACAATAAGAATACAGTTCTATCAATAAATAGTTATATTTCATTATAAAATAGAACTAATTAAAACCAATTCTTCCAAAGAGATTCTAATACTTAGTGAAAATAATTTTTTTATTCTTCTCAAGTTTTCAATTAATTACAACAGAGATTGCAAACTAAAATATGAAGAAAGCCAGTCAAAAAATTTAAATGAATAAAGAGAGCTTGGGAAGAGGTCTGTTTTTAATTATGAGCATATGCCCTCTCTAGAAAAAGCAACTAATAGTTGATTATTAACTGATTATTTTTATAAGAGAAAATAGACCAGGTTTACTATTAACGTATGGAGCTTAAATTCAAATATACTTATTTTTAAAATATTGGTTAATATCCTGCAGTAAGAAAGTTGTATGTGAGGTAATGCACATATTAGTTGGCTTAATTTAAGCATTTTACCATGAATATATTTCAAAACATTATGCTGTACACCATAAATTTATATGTGTGTATATATATATAAAATTTACATTTGTCAATTTAAATAATAATAATTTAAAAATAAATAAAATTTAATCTATTTCTAAGTCAGTATTACCAGAAACAAATGAAGCTCATAACTGGACCATGTATGATGTCATGCATGTTTGCAGGGTCTGCCACTACAACTCAAAGATTAAACAATTATTTACATGGGTATTAAAAAGCAAATACTAAGTCTGAAATAAATGAATAACCAACCTAACAGCCTTATCTGCTGGACATTATTAGTAAGAAGGAGATGGTTGCAGGCATACAATTATTATAAAATGTAAATATATTATTTTAATCAGTATTTATAAGACCTCAACTATGTGTGGTAATATTAATAGAGGTGAGCAAAAGAGATAATATCTTTGTGCTTATAGCATTTTTATATAGTTCAATATCTGGAATATTAACCAACATATGTAGGTTCTATGAGAAAAATTCCTATGTTAAAAAAATCTAGAAATGTGTATAGAATTTGCTACGTCAGGGTGGGTACTGGTTGTAACATTAAATATGTTGTTCATAGATGGTTTCTCTGAGGTCAAACTTGATAAACACAGAAAAATCAAGTCATGAAATAAACAAGGAAACAACATTTCAAATAGAATGAACAGCAATTGTAAATGCCTCAATAAAGGAGATGACCGATCTGAGCATAGATCAGAAACAAGATTAGTGTGGCTAGAAAAAAGTGAGAGAAAACCCGGTAATGTGTGTTTCCACAAGCCCTTCATGTAATTATAAAGTGTGTCAAAATTTGATAAACATGGTTTTAACAAGATGGCATTCTTGATGAATTAGGTAAAATTAAATGTGGGTATGTATATCTTGCAGAAGAGGGTATTCTATATAGCTAATAAACATCCAGTAAAATTTAAGAATGTTACAGTAAAAAAAATTGGGACTCACTCCCTATTTCAGAGAAAAAGAAACCTCATAATTATAATTAGACAGGAGTTCCTGGAAATAGCTACAACCAAGATTGTATATAGGTAGATCATTTTGTTACTGATAAGCATCTCATAGGTCTTTTATTTCAGTAAATGAAAAGAGGTATATAGTACATGGTGTATGATTAAAAAATGCCAAAGCTGAAAGTATTAAACAGATATTTAATGGATTAGATATTACTTACACTATTTGTTCTATATGCATGCATGAATGCACAACTACCAATTTAAAATAAATGGAAAATGTTTAATTATCTTCATATATATTTGCTAATATTAGTGTATGACAATAATGTTTTTTCAGTGTGATTTTTAGGGTAAGAAAGCAAATCACTAATAAAAAAAGTATAAATAATAGAACATCCCAATTTTCTGTGATTCCTGGCCAGAATGTATGTATTATTCTAGCATTATTGAAAATACCTTCTTTTAACTTCCGTGTCATCTCACACTTCTGATGATATTTTTAGCTCTCTAACTTCTACAATTGGTCCTTTGCTAAACTGTTTTTCTTTCCCCATTTCATTGGGGTTTTTCCATGCTTAAGTCTTTCTTTTTGTATTCTTTTTAATTTTTATACACATGTTGTGACTTAATCCAACTATAAAACAACTTTTTTTTGGAAACCTCATTTTTATATTCCCATTTCAGGAACACCTTCTAAAGTTTAAAATTTATCTCCAATAATACAATAGTTACCACTTATTTATATCTACTATGTTGTGAGCAATATCTGTATTAAGTATCTGCATTATCTCATATGAGCCTTAAATATTACAAACCTTACACAATAGTGGTATATTAGGCCTACAACTCATTGTGCTTTCCTATCAAGGAAACTTGGATTAATAATTGCATCTCTATACATTCACTACCAGGTTTCTGGTATGCTCATTGATATTATTCTTCAGTCATCACAATTCAGATGTGAAATATCAATAAACACACAGAAATGTCTAAGAGTGCTCTGTTTTTCTTTAGAGAGACATTTTTTATCTAGCACAGTTGTAGATATTGTCTTTTGCTATTCTATTTACCAAATAGTTCCTTATAAGTCCTCTGTTAAAGAAGAAAACCTATTTGCTTAAGGTTAATTATAGTAAAACTTCATGGAGAAACAAAAGATTGTAAAAAAGAAGGCATATGTTTCCCATTTCCTTTGAGATTTATAACCTAGAAAATATATATTTGATTTAATCACAGAGTGCTCAAATATGAACCATTTTTAATAACAAAGATTTAAAACTCAAGACAAGATAGCATCAAAACACTTTATATTTGAGACTTAAATAAATATGGTCTACTTCCCTCAACTTTGGGGATGTCATGTTGCCAAAATGTTCATATGATTGTTGTCATGTATAAGTATAAGATTAATATTAATTGGTCTATTGAAATCCTGTGTTATATTCAGGATGCTTGGAGCCATGTTTCTGACTGATTTATGGCCAAAGTTGAATCATTAACTAGTGACTAATATATTCTAGGGTCTAAAACAGACAAGAGGACAGTCTATACCAACTTTCTACATTGTTTATGGAAAGTGTACGGACTAACAAGTTGGATCTCTTTTCAGTTATTTTCTCTTGATTTCTGTTATTGACCCTAATCTGGTAGCCTGGTGAAGGCTTATGTGTCCAGAGATGTACAAACTACTCTTCCTCATATGACCTGTGTGTTCCCTTCGTCCCAGATATTTCTTATGTACATGGGTGGTTTGTGTTCCAAATATGAAGCATGTCCTCTGTTCCTGAGAAAGAAGCTTGGCAGGTTTGCCTGGAATTCTTGGGCCTTTCTTATATTTGCTTATGCTCATTTATTCTGCTGTTATGTATCTTTTAACTTAGTAAGGTCTTATGTGAGTATATAATGTGAAGTCTCATGAGTTATTTCAATGATCCCACCTTGTGTAATGTCTGCAGCCCACCAATCTCTATTTTAATTAAGTTCCTCTAAGATTCTGAAATAAAGTCAGACAGAGAGGTGTATGTTGAGTACATTGCATCTGTTGCTTATTATCAGGAGTAGAAATCGAAGCACTTCTGCACACCATATCTTCATATCAGTGTGGCCAAAAAGAACCATAATACTGTCAAGGACTGGATGGGAAAAAGCTTTAGTCTTATAGAGAATAGACAACTTAAGATCAGTTTCAGATGTGGGCATAAGCCTCCCATGATCCGCGGGTCCCTCCTGGCAGCCTACAAAAGGCAATTGTACAGCACACATTTCTCTTGTGCTGCAGCAGAAGGACCTGTCTCCTTCTGACAAGAGACACATATAGCAGTGGGGTTAGTCACATGCCATATGACACAGGCTTAAGGAGAAAAAAGCCACACACATTGAGTCTAACACAGAAAAAGTTATTTCCACACAAGGTCATAAGTTCAGCATAGGCTGTGAGAGCTCTATCACTTAGTAAAAACATGTTACAGTCGCCTGTCCTCATGTGGCTAGAGAGGGCTGAAAGACGATGCAAGTGAGAATGCATTTAACAACAGTGTGGAGATGGAGATCAGAACCAAATAGTTTGATAATTTTCATGGCAATACTTACACTATTATCAGTGTAACTAGTTTCCAACATGCTATCCTATGTATCCAAGTTTAGCTTTCTGAATCAGACTTTTAAAATCATTTCAATTCCTCACGCAAAGAAAATGAAACAAAAAGTATGCTCTTTGTTAGTTAACTTGTATATTAAAAGATTGTAAAAAAATTTAAAAACAATATTCACCCTAAGTGTAAACTCAAAGGTACACTGTTGATACATTTTAGATTATATCCCGTTATTCAAAGTAAATATTGTCACCCTCATCACTGGATGGAAAGTAAGAATTCTTTAGTCTAGATGTTCCATACATACATGCATACAGAAACACACAGAAAGCTTCTAAAAATTGAACACTCATGAACTCACATGCTATACCAGATTATTATTATAAGGACAGTTTTATTCAAGGGAGATATAAATACCTTTAATTTGTATGTATTATTAGCTTTGAGATTGTTTTCTTCAAAAAACTCTTCAGGAAACATATTGCTATGTATTTTGAGTATCCAGGAATTGGCTTTAAAACATGATTTCTTTAAAAAATTACATTATATTAGTATAGGTTAGGCAAATACCCAGCATTATTATTGTTATTATTTCTGGTACGCTAATAAAAAGGACTAGGCATGGCTTTTTAAAATTTTGATATGGACTTTCCAAATTATGCAGGAACAAATGCCAAAGTCTACCCAAAGATGTTACTTACTCAACATCACTCATAACTCTTTTCACCTTTCTTTTTTGTTTCACAGAACTAGATATTGTAAATATTTATTTTTAGTTATTCTCAAAGAGCTATTTTCATTTGCTTCAACTTCTTTGATGATACTTGGATTCAGGTGCTGGTCACACGTTTTCCAAAGTTACTACCCTAGGAAGAGAACATTATTTTTTATACCTATATAATTTTCTCCCTTCTACATTACAAATGAACAGAAAAAAATTTAGTCTCTCTTAGCTTATCTAAAATAAGTAAAAATATATTTTCCATTTATTCTCTCAACTTTATCTTCTATTTGCTGACAGCTTTTCATGAAAAATACAATCTATGAAAAAGTTGATATAGTAATTGTTAGTACTATACTTCTATTGATATATTTAAAATAAAATGCATTGCAACACCTAAAAAGAGACAGATGTCTTTTCATGACAATATTTTTATTGAATATACTTAAAATAATTTTATTCAGTAGTATCAATGGAAATAAATTAGGAAAGGAGGCTACTAACATTAAAAGTATTGCATGAATCTATATGAAGAGTTCTAAACTTATTGTAATTTTTTATATTTGTATTTTATATATTTCTGCTGTTGTGAGTTGTAAGTTTTAATAGAGTTTGGTAAGAACACTTGATTTTAGTAAATGCAGGTTTAATCTGCCACGTATGCTGACTAGTTCCTTAACCAAAATTATAGCTGCTGCTCTATAACATCTAGACACCACTTTTCTGCAGCATTAGGTTTACATCTCTCAAATACTTGCTTTTATTTTTGTTTTAATAAAGCAATAGTTGAATTTTTTTCTCAGTCAATAATAAGAATAGTGCTTATGAGACATTCCAAATAGGTAATATTACTGATGATAAAAAAAATCTGTCATGTTGGCATCCCCTATAAAACAATAAATGAATGAATTATTTTGAATTATTTAGCCATGTGTGAAGAAAATGAGACTACATAGAATCAAGAAGTTTAGAGGAAGTCTAATAGTTTTTCCTTCTTTCCTTCCTTCCTTCCTTCCTTCCTTCCTTCCTTCCTCTCTCTCTCTCTCAATTCTTTCTTTTAGTGGGGTTTCCCCGTGTTAGCCAGGATGGTCTCGATTTCCTGACCTCGTGATCTGCCAGCCTCAGCCTCCCAAAGTACTGGGATTACAGGCATGAGCCACCGCGCCCAGACAGAAGTCTAATAATTTTTCTAACAAAATATTCTGGAAAAAATATTAAACTGTATAGGTTTAATATTATTATTGATGAAGTTAAATGATTAGTATAGATTAATATAATCATTTAAATATTTCTAGGAACTTCATTAAGTAAAATATGATAAGGAAAGAGGTAATAGCATAAATAATACAGCCAAACAAGAAATTGACATTAGGTAAAGGGAAGTACAAATCTGATGCTATAGAAATGTCTTTTGAGAAAATCAATCAAAATACAACCAATAAACCACAACAAAAAGGAAGTTAAAATATCTCACTTATAAATTATATACAAAGAAATATGAAACTAAACAGCTTACATGAAAAATAATTAAAAGATACATCACAAGACAACTTTTTATAAACTGTTGGAAATTCTTAATATGCAAAGAAAAGTGTGTAATATTTACTAATTAATACATATAAAGCTCAGGTAAAAAGAAGAAATATTCTAAATAATTCAGAGAATTTCATAACAAAATTAATTCCAACATAAAAGGGAGAAACAGAACAACAACAAAGAAATAATCCAACTTCAAAAAACAAAATTTCAGAATTTAACAAAGGCTGTGTTTAAAATAATGAGGAGAAAAGATAGAACTGTGAATTTTATACTAGCAATGATATCATTTGCACATAATTTCAATAGAAATATATTTTGAAGTATCCAAAAACTTAGTAGATACCTCTTTAAAATGTGTCAAGATGAAAATCACAGTACAGCAATATTTTATAGTAAAAGAGTACAGCCATTGAATTAATTGAATGACACAATTTTCATGATGTTGGAATTGATGATAGCAAAAAAAGTAATAGTAAGCATCAAGTTAATTTATTCATAGACTAAAACTTAATGTTATGAAAAAGGTAATAAATTTTGTAAGAGTATAAGAATAATCTGTGAAGACAAAAATTTGTAATTTTAGTAGAAAAAAAGCAGGTGTAGAAAGGTGTAGGTTGTGAGGATTAGCTTGTATATTAATTTTTATCTTTCCATTACTTGGAATAAATAAATACCATTTTATTTCTGAATTAGGTGTATTGATTTATCTAGGATAAGAGCAAAATTATTTGGAGTTTAAAACATGAAGAATAAAAACAAAATAAAACGTGAAAAAGAAAAAAATGACTTTCTACATTATTATCATAAAAAAACGAAATTTTAAGCAAAGGACCATAAAACAACACCACCAACCACAGCATTGACAATAATAATTCATACAATTAAAAACCACTTGGGCAGAATAAATACCAATTTTATTACTTACTATATATGTGTGTGTGTGTGTGCATGTTCTCATCCTGGATAATAATAAAACAATAGAATAATCTATTTGATATCTGCAAGAACAATAACAGAAATTAAAAAAATAAAGATTGATAAATGTACTACCACTAGACACATTTCAAAAAATTAGTTGTAATTAATATCTGAGATATTTGATTAAAATATAGAAACATCTACAGAGACAAAATAGGACATTATTTGTTTATAGTATTGAATCATGAAAGCTATTTTATTGATAAATAATATTTGTACATGTATGTGTGGTACATGTGATAGTTTGTTATATGCATAGAATGTGTAAGGATTAAGTCAGAGTAGGGTATGTATCACCTCAAGTATTTATTTCTATGTGTTGTGAATACATCAAGTTTTGTCTACTAGCTATCATGAAATATACAATACATTGTTGTTAACTATAGTTACCTTACTCTACTATCAAACATTAGGACTTAAAATCACAATAATTTGTCTTGAAATTTTTATAAGGAATAAACACACACACACACAAACACATGCACACAGAGTAAAAAACTGTATGTGTATAGTGCATATTCCATTTTTTCCTTGAAATAGAAAAGAGATACAAATAAATACAGTTGCATGTAATCTCAATATATAGTAGATTTTAGATTTGTTATATACTGAAATAGATTGATATCACCTTGCAAAGAATAAATTATACAGTTATGTTTAAGTGAAACATTTTACAAAACCAAACTATGTGTTGATGCCTGAAAATAGCATTAACAAATTCCAAAAAAAACTTAATAAAATTAAATTAGAAATTAATGTATAAAAAAGAAGCAAAAAATCAATATTCATATAAATCATTTAGATATTACAATAATTTCAATAAACCTTAAGTTAAGGATTAAATTAAAATTATAATTCTGATGTGTTTTATAATTAAAGATAATAAAAAAGATACTTATGATAAAATATGGTCTGTGGTCAAGCTGTAACAATGGAAAATTTCAATATTGTCTTACTACAAAGAAAATTGTTGTTTAAAATAATAAGTAAAAAATAAAGACATAAAATGTTTACATAGAATGATTGAAAATAAAATAACAGGTTATAATTTTATTACTAAAATTATTTTCATTTTTAAAAATTTGTTGTGTAGTTTCAAAGTGGCTTTTATAATGTGCCTGTCTTTAAAAATCATTACTTTTGATATTTCCATAGTTTCATATTTAAGGTGTTAACAAAATATAATATTGAAATCATTTTGAAACTATATAATAAATTTTCAAATGTAACGGTAATTTCAGTAATGAAATTTATTTCTAAAAAAGAATTATAGTTTTTTCAAGTGATAAACCATAGTCTTAGAGAGAAGAATCTCAAGCACAAAATAAAGTTGAAAAATATTACAAAGTGAGTCCCCATTTAGATTATGCATGACTTCTTCTCTGAATCTGTTTAATATGAGCCATAATAATTTTAGAAACTATTTAAAAATCAAATATTTTTATTTTTGTAGTAATAGATATTTTTCTCCTTGAGCAACTTGCTTTGCTAATCTACGAAATCACTAGATGTATACCTAAATAGATTTGTGTTGAAGATAATAATAACATTTAAATTAAAAGAGAAATGATAGAAAATATGTCTATAGTTATTCAATTTCCCCAGAGATAAGCAGATAATTATAATTGTAAATGTATATAATAAGATGTTATAAATTAAATTTTGGGGGGATTAAACTTTGGAGTATAAGTCAATTATACATTAATGTATATTCTTGTCCCATGCAAACCATTTATAATAAGAATATAGCATTTTATTGTGAAAAAATAAAGCTATAAATGAAGCTTATAAATAAGAATGTTGCTCTTCAGTTTATTCCTTTATAATTTTATTGGTCAAAAGTATTTTCTTAAAACTTTGTATAAACCACAAATAACATGGCTTTGTAATTTGTTTAATTCACATTTTATGGTGAAATTTTTATACAATAAGTAGCAACAAATTCAGAGAAATAAAACATGCTTTGAATATTAAGTACAGCATTCATTTCCAATTTAGTGTATACATATATATGTACATAAACACATGTGTAATAACATGTGTACACTATTGGATATATACACAAACACACACATATACATGAACAAGGATATGCACATGTACACACCCATATAAGCAAATCTAAAATAGACAAATTATAGCTCATATTTTTAGTTAATGTGACTTCCTTTTGTGGATTGAATTAACAATTTTACGCCAATATTAATATATAATACTTCTAATTAACATTTTCATGTGAAGTAGTTTGCCAAAAAATGCTGTATTTAGAAAACAGATTATAATTATTTACAGCAAACAATAGTTCAAACCCACTTTTTGTTACTAAAATATAATAATTATCATGGAAATGAGTTAAGAAGTAAAGCAAAATACAAATTGGCCCTAAATTACCTACTACATCTCAGTCTTTTTAAAGTAGTGATAGGAGGGGAAGGGCAATTAATGTAATGGACATATCAAAAAAAGTACTAAAAGAAAGCTAAAGCATAGTAAAAACACTACAAAAATATATTGGTGAAACAAACCTGCAGTTATTGGAAGAATGCTGAATAATACCTAACCTGCAACAAAAAGAAGATTTTATTGATTTTACTCCTTCCTATCGTGATTCTCTGACTTTATAAAACTGAGTTTGTGGCCTTCAGTGAATGAAGTGAAGAAATCCGATGAGAAAAAGATATGCCAGTTATTTTATTTTTGTTTTTTTGTTCTTTCTATCTTATTTTGGCCTGGAGCTTTATTTTCTCTGCTTACGAAGAACTATTGATTTAGGAAGACTAAAGGGGTCACCTGGGATGCAGGGAGAATCAGCAAGGACCTAACTGCTTAAAGCATTAGACTAGAATTTCAAGTGAGAAGAGAGCCAGCTGGCATCACCAGGTAGGAGTTGATCCAGGATTTCATGTGGACCTTTGCTTAAACTATCTCTGAGTTGAAATTTATAAACTCTAAGTATGACAATCATGATACAAGACAGTAAGGAATTACCAACTTTTCCTGGGTATGTATAGTTCTACATAAATGAATCATTTGAAAAAAAATATTTTATCTTCAAGAACAAAAACTCATATGGTTTGGCTGTGTCCCCACCCAAATCTCATCTTGAATTGTAATCCCCTATAATCCCCCTTGTGTTATGGGAGGGACCCAGTGGGAAGTGATTGGATCATGGGGGCAATTTCCTTCATGCTGTTCTTGTGATAGTGAGTGAGTTCTCACAAGATCTTATGGTTTTATAAATGTCTGGCATTTCCCCTGCCTACACTCGTTCTCTCTCCTGCCACCCTGTAAAGAAGGTGCCTGCTTCTCCTTTGCCTTCCACCATGACTGTAACTTACCTGGGGCCTCCCAGCAATATGTAACTGTAAGTCCATTAAACCTCTTTCCTTCATAAATTACCTAGCCTCAGATATTTCTTCATAGCAGTGTGAGAATGGATTAACACAATAAATTGGTACTGGCATTGCTATAAGATACCTGAGAATGTGGAAGTGACTTTGGAACTAGGTTATGGGCAAAGGTTGCAACAGTTTGGAGGACTCAGAAAAAACACAGAACGATATGAGGAGTTTGGAACTTCCTAGAGACTTGTTAAATGGCTTCAACCAAAATTCTAATAGTGATATGGCCAATGAAGTCCAGGTGGAGGTGGTCTCAGATACAGATGAGGAACTTCTTGAGAGCTGGAGTAAAGGACACTCTTGCTATGCTTTAGCAAAGAGACTGGTGGCATTTTGCCCTTGCCCTAGAGACCCATGGAACTTTGAGATTGAGAGAGATTATCTGAAATTGGAACTTATGTTTAAAAGGGAAGCAGAGCATAAAAATTTGGAAAATTTGCAACCTGATAATGTGATAGAAAAGACAGACTCATTTTCTAAGAAAAAATTCAAGCTGGCTGCAGAAATTTTCATCAGTAACGACGAGCCAAATGTTAATCCAAAAACAATGGAAAAATGTCTTCATGGCATGACAGAGCTCTTCATGGTAGCCCCTCCCATCACAGGTCTGGAGGTCTAGAAGGGAAAAATAGTTTTGTGGGCTGGGCCTAGGGCCTTGCTGATTTGTGCAGTCTTGGAACTTGGTGACTTGCCTCCCAGTATGGCTAAAAGGGGTCAACATACAGCTCAGGCCTTTTCTTCAGGGGGTGCAAGCCCCAGTGCTTGATGGCTTATATGTGGTGTTGTTCCTGCAGGTACACAGAACTCAAGAATTGAGGTATGGGAACCTCCACCTAGATTCCAGAGGATGTATGGAAATGTCTAAATGTTCAGGCAGAAATTTGCACAGGGGAGGAGCCCTCATGCAGAACATCTGCTAGGACAGTGTGGAGGGAAAATGTGGGGTTGGAGCCCCCACACAGAGTCCTCACAGGGGTATTGCCTAGTGGATCTGTGAGAAGAGGGCCACTGTCCTCCAGATCCCAGAATGGTAGATCCACTGACAGCTTGCACCATGCATCTGGAAAAGCTGCAGGCACTCATAACCAGCCATGAAGGCAGCTGGGGTGAGGGGCTGTACATAGAAAAGCTACAGGGGCAGAGCTACCTAAGGTCATGGGAGCCTGCCCTTGCATCAACATGCCCTGGATGTAAGAAATTGAGTCAAAGGGATTATTTTGGAGCTTTAACATTTAATGACTGCCTCACTGGATTTCAAACTTGCATGGGGCCTGCAGCCTCTTTGTTTTGGCCGATTTCTCCCATTTGGAATGGAAGCATCTACCCAGTGACTGTACCCCCTCTGTATCTTGGAAGTAACTAACTGGCTTTTGATTTTACAGGCTCCTAGGCAGAAGGAATTTGCCTGTCTCAGATCAAGCTTTGGCCTTGTCCTTTTGAGTTAATGCTTTAATGAGTTAAGACTTTGGGGCCTGTTGTGAAGGCATGATTGTATTTTGAAGTGTGAGAACATGAGATGTGGAAGGGGCCAGAGGTAGAATGAAAGGGTTTGGCTGTGTCCCCACACAAATCTCATCTTGAATTGTAATTCTCATAATCTGCATGTGCTGTGGGAGGGACCTGTGGGAAGTGCTTGGATCATGGGGGTGGTTTTCTCCCATGCTGCTCTCACGATAGTGAGTTCTCATGAGATCTGATGGTTTTATAAGCATCTGACATTTCCCGTGCTTGCACTCATCTCTCTACTGCTGCCCTTTGAAGAAGGTGCCTGCTTCTCCTTTGCCTTCCACCATGATTATAAGTGTCCTGAGGTTCCCCAGCAATGCAGAACTGTGAGTCAATTAAATTTATTTCCTTTATAAATTACCCAGTCTTGGGTATTTGTTCATACCAGTGGGAGAACAGACTAATACAAATGCATATATCTTAAATGTCTATTGCAATAATAATCTCTAAATGAGTTACAAGAGAACCTTAGCACTTCTGAAAGTGGCCTCTACTTATATCTGATGACCTACCAGAGAGTGTTTGTTCCACAAATAAATCTGAAGTCATCTTTTGGGAGTTCTATCTTCTTTCTCTTTGACTTTAATGAATGGCTTAGAGAAGTCTCAGTGTTTTCATGCTCCCACAGAAGTTTGCCAAGTGTCCATGGCTATGGTTTCTGTATTCTGATATTCCCAGAGCATTCATCTCAGGCTGTCTGAGGTGTGCAAAAGTAGTTTCCACCATTTGGGCCTGAAGAAGTTCTGTCTTTGTTCAAAGTATGAGTGTCTCCTCAACATTTTGATTTGCTTTAAACATAACTACAAAGGTGATATTCAATAGGAAAAGAGCTTTTCACAATTATATGCTTTCCTTCTTTTTCTACAACTCTGATAATTCTTTCATATATACATACTCAAGAGAAGTTTTGCAGCAGCAGTCAAATCATGAGGATGTGGTGTTACATTGTGTATGTGTGTGTGTAAGGGGAAGGAGACGTGGAAATTGAATTTATTACAAGACCAGGGGAAAATATATATATATATGATGAAATTATTTCCATTAGAATTTAATTCACTAATTTTGTTTCAATTTTGTTGTTTTCTTATGTCATGGCTTATTTTATAAAGTTATATATTAATATGATCTGTAGTTATACTTTTGAGTTGCTTAAGTTGCCACTGTTAGTCTTTTTTAATTAAAAACAAAACAAAAATTAACAGTTCTTATTTTGCTTTTATTTAGCAGCCTGCTCACTTGTGAATTACAGCCTTTAATTTCTTGAAGTATTGGAAAATAACTAACCAAGCAAATGGGATTATGTGAAAATTGGCTATGAGTGAATAGCCTATAGGTAAAGGTTTAATTTAAGAACTGCTAAAATTAATTTATTCTTTCTTTCTAGATGAAATTACCAAATATGAGCCTATGTGTAGAGTGTTATGAGGTGTGATACAGTTTAAAACATTTGTCAGGTGGTATACTTTTTGAAAACTGAGATACAGAAATAAAAGGAAATAATTGAATGCTATTTGTCAAAATACATAATTAATCGGTGTTGGCACAAGTAAATGCTGTTTACATTTAGTCAAAATTTATACTTAACGTTTATATATAATTTGTATTATCTTCATGGCATTAAATTATTTAATTAATACCACATTTATTATGACCAGTAAACTTAAGATGCTTCCCTTCAGGTAGAAACAGCCCAATGGTTATCCCATCAAACTGAGTAAGACCAATATACATTCATACTCAGGTACACATTCTACTGTCATATCCTACAAAATAACTTGAAGTTTTACGATTACTCTTGGATTTTTTGGGGAAAATAGGTTTCAAGTATTCTCTTTTTCCCTCTCTCCAGGATTCTCTTTTATCTCCTCTTACATACATGTCTCTCAACTACTTGTAATATATTTAGAAACCTACTTTTTAGACTATTCAAACAGACTAGGCTTTAAAAACAAAAGACATGGCAACTTGTATATACACATTCCCTCAGATAAAAAGCAGTAGGTTAAGAAATTGCCCAAATTGATTTAATAAAATAATTAATATATTCTAACAATATTATTTTCAAATATTATTGTGTCATATTCAGATCTTAAATGACATTATCTCATATTTGACTGGCCTCATTTTATAATTTCTTAAACATTATTTCTAAATTTTTTTAAAAATTACTGAGCATAACTGAACATCATTTTGACAAATTGCATTAGAATAAAATTAATTTTAGGATAATTGATATTTAGAATCTGTATCGGCTACAATTTAAATTAATAAACTATATAACACACACATATATAAAACTTCAAGGGTAACCATGATTTTTCTTGAATAGTATATTTCACATAAATCAGAATACAAAAATTTTATCTTTGAGCAATTAGTTTTGAGTTCAATGGGTTTCCTGAAAACAGACTAATTTGTCAAACTAAATAATGTTTCCTAGTACAGTGTAATTGCTTGTGTACTAGGTAACCCATTTAAATAGCAAGCTATAAAGGTTAGAGACATAAAATTTTATATTTGAAATGAGGGTGATGGTTTGAAAAGAAAATTATTAACAATATAAATATCACTTAAAAGTCACTTCTTAAAACATTGTGATACATCTTTTCCTTGGCCAATAAATATTTCTTAAGTAGGTAAAGAGGATAATTTTTTTTGGAAACTATTGTTTCTGTTTCTTCTCCTATGGGTTTCTGTTCAAAACAATGACAGAATTAAGTCTTATTTACTGTCTCTCCCTATTCATTTCTACTATAATGTACAGAAATGATACTAGACATGACATTGTCAACTGTGAAATATCTATGGTTCCAGCACAACCATTAGCTTAGGTTAATTTTCATATATGCTTTCTTTCTTTCATATTACATTCTTTAAATGTGCAAGTGTGTGTGTGTGTGTGTGCACGCGCACGTGCGCGCATGTGGTGTGAGAGAGATATATACTTTTAAAGCTGCTTCAGTATATTAAAAGTAGTATGATGGTTAATACTGATTGTCAATTTGATTGAATTGAAGGATACAAAGTATTCATCCTGGGTATTTGTGTGAGGATGTTGCCAGAGGAGATTAACATTTGAGTCAGTGGGTTGGGAAATGAAGACCCACCCTTAATCTCAGTGGGCACCATCTAATCAGCTGCCAATGTGGCGAGAATATAAAGCAGACAGAAAAATGTCAAAAGACTAAATTGGCCAGGCCTCCCAGTCTATATCTTTCTCCCGTGATGGATGCTTCCTTCCCTCAAACATTGGACTCCAAGTTCTCCAGTGTTGGGACTCAGACTGGCTCTCCTTGCTCCTCTGCTTGCAGACAGCTTATTGTGGGATCTTGTGATCAGGTGATGTGAGTTAATACTTAATAAACTCTGATAGATAGATAGATAGACAGATAGATAGATAGACAGATAGATAGATAGATCCTATTAGTTCTGTTCCTCTAGAGAACCCTAATACAAGTAGTAATACAGCTCTATTAGAAAAAAAACACAGCTGTAAAATAATTTTATAAATATTTGTGATGATTAATACTATGAACTTGATTGAATTGAAGGATACAAAGTACTGATCCTGAGTGTGTCTGTGAAGGTGTTGCCAAAAGAGATTAACATTTGAGTCAGTGGGCTGGGGAAGGCAGGTCCACCCTTCATCTGGTGGACACAATCTAATCCGTGGCCAGCAAACATAAAGCAGGCAGAAATACATGAAACGGAGATACTGGTATAGCCTCCCAGTCTACATCTTTCTTCTGTGCTGGATGCTTCCTGCCCTCAAACATTGGACTCCAAGTTATTCAGTTTGGGGCCTCAGACTGGCTCTCCTAGCTGCTCAGCTTTCAGACAGCCTATTGTGGGACCCTGTGATCATGTAAGTTAATACTTAATAAACTCCCCTTTACATATATATATATTATATATATGTATATATATAATATATATGTATATCCTATTAGTTCTTTCTCCCTAGAGAACCCGACTAATATAATATTTAAGCTAGTGTATTGAGGAATCTCAAATCAGAGAGTATAAATGAAATATTTCATTACTAAATGTATCATGCTCTGTCAAATTTTCATGTTGTATCTCTTAACGGTATCTTGAGCAGATTTCACAGTTTTGTGAAGACTTTAAGGTTTTTAAAAGTCAATCAAGTTAAGGATAATCTAATTTAATCTTTCCCCTTTCTTCATGTCCAGACCCCAGTTCATGTTTTATCTGAAACTCTAAATTGTAGAAATAAAAAGGGAAGTTTATGCTTAGTTTTGAGTCACGGTTTCCATTTTATCTCTTCAAGGCTACGTTCTTCTGAAGTATTACAGAGAAAGGGAAAAACTGGGGAAGAAGGCATGTCTTTTCACCGAGTTGGCACTAGCTTCTTTCTACTTTGCTGTTTTTGACTCTCTTTCTGGTTGACACAGATTGCCATTAATGTCCCCTCTGTGGAACAAGGCCCAGGGTTACCTCTTTCAAAGGTTTCATGTGTGAGTTCTTAAGTGGCCCTGGGTATTCCTGGCTCTGGAGACCCAGTTCTACCTTGTCTTTTTCAACAAATTTTCCTTGCTTCTTACTAACTACTATATCCCACAAGTCCGTGCTGTTGGTGTTCATTATATGACAGACAACCTTCCTGGAGAAATAACGGCAAAGCAGCACAAGCTCTACTAATTTCTGGGGAGTCCATGTACCCTATGAAAAACTTGCTGTTTCTGTTGTAGTAACAGTGGGAATTGTTGCTACTTCCTTATCACTTTTCTCTCCGCTCTGAGATCTCTCTCCAACTCTCTTCTCCATTGCTTACAGGTGCACAGGGGAAGATTAGCAAAACTTTTGTTTAGCAGAGACATCAATGACAAATGAAATGTTAGCCCCCTCACCTTTTCTTTTCAGAGTATAAATATCCTCTCACACCTACATATAATGGGCTAATGGGAGAAAAAAAACATATTAAAGCTTTAATATTGCCCTCCTCTCAACTTGACATACTGATGGTGCATCTGCGTCTACCTCTCTTCCACACTCTCCTTTATCCTTTGTTCTTTCCTGGTATTTTTATAGAGACTGGGAATTTGGGAAATTCATCATGACCACCTGTTAGTCCTAATAAAATCCCCTGACTAGCTCTTTATAAATGTGTCTTAATTTTGGTATTTCCTTCACTGTAATTCTATTTAAATGGGAAAAGCAATACTCAACACCCTATTTTCTCATAAAGATCAATATATATTCTGGCTTTTACTTTGGACTATTCTAATTTAAATTTATATTCTAACTTTTTGAGTTTCTTATATCCCAAGTAATTGTAACATATTGTACAATTTTTTTTTAGAAAGTATGTGTTTCATGTAAGAATGAATACATAATGTATAACCTATGAATGGATTACTGCATTAAAACTTAATTATAGATGATCAGTTTGAATTTATATTGCATTATTTAATATAATTGTGCTTTTTCTTCCTTCTAGTTATGAGAATTATTATAGTAAATAACTTAGTTCTCTCTTCTCTTAAACTATATTTGACATTCACTTAGAAACTTTGATATAACTTTTACTATGCAAAAGTTATCAGTTATTTTTATAAGAAAAGTGACAATTATATAGTATTTAGTTTTCAGAAATTATATATGTATATATTTATATATAACTGCTTTTTGTATAGATATATTTTTCTTATTGCAATTAATTTTAACTTTCAGTATAATTTTAGGGTAGCAATATACAGAATCATATTTTCAATGTGCTGTTATTTATTCTTATTTTTAGGACTTTTCATTGAAAATAACTTATTTAATAATACGGAATAAAGAAAAATTTTAATTTGAAAAAGTTGATTTATTTTGGGTAAGTAATAAAAGATGGCTACATTTAGGCATCCGAAACTCCTCTCCTCCATTAAAAACACTCAAACTAATAAGTAGACAATCACACTCTGAATACATCATCCAAGAACACTGAAATTCAACAGAGAAGTGACAGAAAACACTTAAGGCAAGGCAAGAGAGAGAAGAGATTAACTGGGAGTCTGGAGCTCCCCAATGCGAGGAAAGGGTAAGAGAGTGGCTCCCAGTGGTTCACATTTCCACCGAAGAGCCCTGCAATCCTAGCCACAGGAGAGCCACTTGACCCTTATGGACCTTGAAACTAACGTAGGGAGCTGTCTGGACACCACATGGAGGCATTGCTCCAGAGAGGAAGCTCATGATGGGTCCTACAAGTTTTAAGGAGCTACAGCAAGGCATCATTTTGAAAATCTATCTCCCACCAGACTGCATTCTGTTCTTGGGCTCAACAGCCGCTCTGTCTTGTCTCTACATCCCTGAAGACCCACTGACAACCCCATCCATAGCCACTGTCATTGATGGCTGCTGCCACCAGGACTAAAGTGTGAGCCACTGGCAGTGACCTTCCTGCTCCCAGCAAAGAGGCTGCAATGCATTTGCACAATCCCTAAGAATATGTTCCTTGACCTGAAGCCACCACTGCTACTGGCTGCTGCTCCTGGGTCTAAAACACAAGCCATTGGCAGCATCCCTTCTGCCCTCAGCAATGGGCCACCATGTATTTATAAGTGCCCTGAAGACAGGCTCCTCCACTTGCAGCTGCTATCTGGGGACAAAGTGTGCACTCTCCAGCTGCTTGCTTATGGTTGCTCTCACTTAAAGAACCCCTCCCTGATCAGCAGCAAGACTGCAGTGCAACAACTACTGCCAACACCTGAGCACTCTATTAGGGGCCTGGGAATCACCCAATGTTTGCCCAAAACAGCCAGCATCAACATGCACCACCAGAGTGCCTGACAGTAGACCCACCTGGCTCAGCAATGCCTGTCCTCTGCCCAGTGCCCAAGAATGCTCTTCAGGGGCCCGGGGATCACCCTGCCCTGTCTACCATTGTTGGCACCTAAGCACTCCCCTTGGAAGTCTGAGGATAGGCCCACCCAACCTTTGACTACTACCACATTTGGTACTTCCTGACATGTGTCATTTGTGAGCCTGAGGACTGACCTGTTCAGCCCATTTCAGCCACTGCTAAAATCAATGCAGACTACTTGGGAGTCAGAATGTTAACCAGCCACTGCTAATGTCAATATCACAAGCTAGACCAACCAAGAATAAAATAAAGAAGACCAAATAAACAAAATCCAAAATGAAAAGGGAGACATTACAGTTGATACTACAGAAATAGAAAAGAATCAGAGATTATTATGCATAACTATACCCCTCACTGAAAAATCCAGGAAAAAAATGGATAAATTTCTGGACAATTGTTATGAACAACTATATGCTAACAAATGGGAAAATCTAGAAAAAAATGAATAAATTCCTGGACACATAACACCCTCCAAAAATGAATCAGGAAGAAATAGAAAATCTGAGTAGACCAATAATGAGTACTGAGATTGAATCAATGATAAAACAAAGTCTCCCAACAATGAAAAGCCCAGGACCAGATGGCTTTATTGCCAAATTCTACTACACTTACAAAAAGCTAACACCAGTTCTCCTCAAACTATTCCAAAAAGTCCAGGGGGAGGGAATTCTCCCAAATTCATTCTATGAGGCCAGCATTACACCGATACCAAAACCAGACAAGGAAACAAAAACAACAATGACCACAAAACTATGTTCCTGATGAACATAGGCACAAAAATCCTCAACAAAGTTCTAGCAAAGCAAATCCAACAGCACGTTAAAGAAAAGTTTACCGTGATCGAATGAGAATTATCCTAGGGATACAAGGATGGTTTAACACACACACAAATCAGTAAACATGATAAATCACATATACAGCATGAAGGAAAAAACCTTATGATCATTTCAATAGACACATGAAAAGAATTTAATAAAATTCAACATCTCTTCCTGATAAAAGCTCTCAACAAATTAGGAATAGAAGAAATATACACAGAACACATTAGTAGTAGTATAGCCAACTAATCCTATACAACATTTTCCTAGAAGTTCTAGCCAGAGGAATCAAGGAAGAGAAAGAAATAAAAGACATTCAAGTTGAAAAAGAGGAATTCAAATGTCCTCTCTTTGCTAATGACATTATTATATACCTAGAAAAACTTAAAGATTGGTTCTCCAAACCCTAAGATTTAATAAATAAATTCAGTAAAGTTGTAGGATAAAAAAATCAATGTACAAAAAATCGGTAGCATTTCTATACATCAATAATGAACCAGCTGGGAAAGAAAGCTGAAAAGGAAGCATACTTACAATAGCTAAAACAAAAAATACCTAGAAATACATTGAAGGAAGTAAAAGACATTTTAAAAAAGGTAAAGATCTATTAAAAAGGAGGTAAAAGACTTTCAAAAGGGAAACCTACAAAACAATGACAAAAGAAATTGAAGGAGACACAAGGAAATGGAAAAACATTCCATGCTCATGAATTAGAAAAGTTAATATGGTTATAACGACCATACTACTCAAAGCAATCTACAAATTCAATAAAATGTCTATCAAAATACCAATGACATTCTTCACAGAAATAGAAAAAAAAATAAAATTCATATTGTACCACAGAAGAGCATGAATAGCCAAAGTAATTCTGAGCCCAAATAACAAAGCTGGAGGCATCACATTACCTAACCTCAAAATATATTTCAAGGCTACTGTAACAAAAACAGCAATAAATTGGCACAAAAACAGACACATAAACCAGTGGAACAGAATAGAAAACCTGAAAATATATCCATGTATTTACAGCCAATATATTGTCAAGAAAAGCATCAAGAACATCCACTGGGGAAGGGACACCCTATTTAATAAATAGTGCTCAGAAAACTGGATAAACACCTGATGAAGAATGAAACTGGACCCATATCTCTCACCATATTCACAGATCAACTGGAGGTGAATTGAAGACTTAACTGTGAGACCTGAAACTAAAACTACTAGAAGAAAACAAGGAAAACACTTCAGTACATTGAACTAGACAAAAATTTTTTGGCTAAGATATCAAAAGTACAGACAACAAAAACAGAAACAGACAAATCACAGTATATTAAACTAAAAAGTTTCTACAGAGCAAAGAAACCATAAACAAAGTGAAGAGACTACCTGTTAAATGGGAGAAAATATTTGCAAGCTATTGATCTGACAGATTAGTATCCAGAATAAATGAGAAACTGAAACAATTCAACAGTAAACAAACCAATATTTCCATTAAAAAATGGGCAAAGGACAACAATAGTCATTTGAAAAATAACTATTTATACAAAATGGTCACCAGGTATATGAAGAAATGCTCAACATTACTAATCTTTACAGAAATGTAAATTAAAAATACAATGAGATATCATTTTAGCATAGTTAGAATGCTATCACTAATAAAATAAAATATACCAGATGCTGATGAGGATGCAGAGAATAGGAAACTTTAATACACTGTTGGTGGGAATGTAAATTAGTGCAACCACTATGTAAAAGTAGTATGGATGTTTCTCACAAAACTAAAAACAGAACTACCATATGATCCAGCAATGTCTCCACTTGTTTTTTAACCAAAGAAAAGAAATCGGCATATTGAAGGTATACCTGAACCTCCATGTTTATTATAGCACTAGTCACAATAACAAAGATATGGAATCAATCTCAGTAGCCATCAGTGGACAAAAGGATGAAGAAAATATGGGTACATATACACGATGAAATATTATTCAGTCATTAAAAACTAACAAAATAATGTCATGTGCAACAACACTGATGGAACAGGAGGTCATTATGTTAAGTGAAAAAAGCCAGGGACAGAAAGACAAATGTTACATGTTCTCACTCATAAGAATGTGAAAAGTTGATCTCATGCAGGGAGAAAGGACAATGATAGACACCAGAGTCTGAAACGCATGTGTGGGTGGGGGTGAATGAAGACAAGGCAACTAATGGGTGCAAATATATAGTTAGATAAAGGAATAAGTTCTAATGTTCAATAGCAGAGTAGTGCATGAAACAATAATGTACTATATATTCCAAAATAACTAAAACAGAGGACTTGAAATGTTCCCAACACATATAAATGATAAATACTCCAGGTGATGGACACCCTAAACCCTCTCACTTGATTATTACAAACTCTATGAATGTAATAATATATCACATGTACCTCATAAATATATGCATTTTTGTATATCAATAACAAATAAAAATAACCCCCAAATTTAAAATACTGGATGTAAACAAAAGAGAGTATTTGGTGACTTGATGTTTATTCTAAGTGGGTAGAAAGTTGAGAAACTATCAAAATGTCCTAATTATAATTTTTTTGTTAGTTAATCACTATTACCACCTTATCGCTTAAAATTAACAATGCCTAGATCGAATATTCCTTGAAACTTTCATACTCAGAGATATACATAAAAACCATAACCCTGAGCCAATTATCCTGTGATTCCTGTGAATTTAGTATTAATAATTTAACTCTATGTTCTATATTCCTTCTGTATGCCAGTATTCTTACTGGAATGAAATGATGATTATTTCTGTGAGTGAGTAGAGTGATAATATGTTTAAAATCTCTTTGTTTTTTCAAAATAGAAAGTAGAACATTTCAATGAGATTAGATTAATGAATGATTTCTTGTTACTCATGACGGTGTTCGATTTTCCCACTACAAGAACTTGACGTAAGATGCCTGTGCATTTGAGTGATCTATACCCAATGCAAATGTAGACTCAGAAACAGAGTCAATCTTCTACTTCTTCAGTGATTTTTGCATGTTCATATGTTCATATGCAGTTTTGTGTTTTAGGATGCAGCTTTTAATTTTTATTCTACTCATTTTTGATATTTCAAATATCTTGAAAACCAATAATCTATTTACCTGTCTATAAGCTATTTTGCTTTGTAATTAGAAATACTAGTTCGACAATGCAGAATAAGAATGAGAATCATTTTTATATTACTACTTTCTTAATCTTGTAAATATACCTATTTCAGTTTTATCATTATATTATAAAGTCCTTAGAAATACCTTTAGGTACAAAGACAATATTATTCCATCTGTTTTCTTTTAGACAAATAGTTTTCAGTACACTATTCAATTATTCACATTGTAAAGCAGTTATACTTTTTTAAAGAAATTCTTTACTTGTATTTGAAACCTCTTTGAAAATAATATCCAAATCATTACATTGCACAGTAGTTTTTTATATGCTACACAATTAAATAATGCTGCCTATAATTTCAAAAAATCCATCATGATAGAAAGAAACCCTAAAATATAGATAAATAAGCAAGAACTAAAACGAATAACTTTGAAAAAGACAGTATAATTAAATGTTTAGTGACCAATTCTTAGGAAAACATATTTATATTTGCTGCAATAAGGAAACATGTCATATTTTAATACCAAAAATTTATGATATGCCTGGCTCTGTTCTCAATTTTTTACATACATTAATTTATATAGCTTTTACAATAATCCAGTGAAGTCCGGTGAAGTAGATTTTATGCTCTCCTTTTTACAAATGGGGAAACTAAGACAAATGAGTTATGCAACTTTTCCAACTTCATATAGGAAGAAAAAGAAAGTTGAAAATTATACCCAGATGGTGTGTGCTCTTAACCATTACTCTGCATTGTCCTTTATGAGGTGCCTAAATACGTTTTATTCTTCATGCACTTCCCTTTATTTTTAAATTGTTGCTTGGTGTATGAAAATGTGTATTCTTAAGCTTGAAGTTACATAATTAGTTCAACTGCAGTTTTTTAACAAGTAAAGTCTATTGATCGTACAAACTGATATAAAAACTATAAGCTTGGAATATTATATGATTGGGCTCTGTGTTCCCACACAACTCTCACCTTGAATTGTAATAATCCCAACATGTCAAGGGCGTGAACAGGTGGAGATAATTGACTCATAAGGGCGGTTTGCCCCATGCTGTTCTCGTGAAAGTGAGTGAGTTCTCACGAGATGTGATGTTTTATAAGGGGCTTCCCCTTTCACTTGACTCTCATTTTGTCTCCTGCCACCCTGTGAAGAGGTGCCTTCTACCATGCTTGTAACTCTCCTGAGGCCTCCCCAGCCGTATGGAACTGTAAGTCAATTAAACCGCTTTTCTTTATAAATTACCCACACTTGGGTATTTATTCACAGCAGCATGAGAACAGAGTAATACAGCATAATATATATTAAAATAAATATATGCAATTGGAAAATTTATTTATGTATCTATTATTGTTTTGAAGGTTTACCTAACACTTTACTATAATTATTAGGAAAACATTGTGCCTCATTAAATGTAAAAAAGTTTATCAAGCCAATGTCAATCTCCAGTGAGCCATTTATTGTTTGTTATTTAATTTGGGAGTTCATGGCAACACTGTATCTTATATTTTTATTTTTTGTTTTAATTTTCTTTTGTACTGTCTTGACAATTGACGATCAAATGACAAAGAAAAGCTCTGTTAAATGTAATTTATATCTGTTATGTGTTTACCTGTTTGTTCTCTTGGAAAAAGACATAGTCCTTACTAAAATGTTTGTAGCTTGTAATTCACTGTGTAATTTTTGGATTGTATTTGTGCTACATGCCAATAGTAGATGGCCCTCTGCTCTCAATCACAGTGCAATTTTACATGACCTTCTTTTAGACCCCTCAAAAATATCTTTTTCTTTCTGTACTTAAATTAAGTCAAGATTATTTACATTTTTCACTATGGATTCTGCATAAGGTGATAATAAATACAAAAACTTTTCCATTTCAGTGTCTCAATCCCCAGTTTTAATTTTAATGGAAATTGTGTGCTTGTTTTCTAGATATAAGCAAAAATAGGGCAAATTTCAGCAGAAAATGGCATGGTGTATATCCCAAAATTCTTGGACAATAAATAAATAAATACAAAAGCAAGGTAAAAAATTATATTTCTATTTTTAAGACACAGAGTCAAGATAAGCCAGTGAAGCATATTGAGCAGTGCACAGAAGGTTGCTTTCTTTTTCCTTTCTCTTTTTCCTTCCTTCCTTCCTTCCTTTTTCCCTTTCTTGTTTAAATTTTGCTTTGTGAAATGTTTCCTTAAATACTTAAAAAGGAAACCAAAGCTGAAATATGAATTGCTAGTTAAAGGCTTTTTGAAAATCATTAATAGCTCTAAATGTGGCTAACAGTGTATGTGATCAAGTACACAGACATTGGTGAACTTTTAGCATATGATGAAGGGATTTTAACTTTTTTCCTTGAGTCCCAGAGTAATATCTCTTTTCTTTTTATCTTCGTAGATTTTGCTCCTTGTGTTTTTTTCTGTAAACACCAATCACATGAAATTGAATATCCAGAAGATTAGCCATTTCGAAAGTCATATTTCCTGCGTTACTAAAATATGCTAATATAGAAAATTCTAAGGGATGTAGTTTTTTTCTTTTGTAATCTTTTGTTCTTCTCCATTCAAAGTAAATGTCACCACTAAATATTGCAGCATTATTGCAGGTATATTTTATGCATATAGCAAACATTAAAAAATGTGATTTAGTTGAACTTTTCCTAGACTTCCAAGATTGCTTCTAAAGATTGTATAAGGTGAACTCACATTCATGACAGATTTATTAAAGACAAATCATATATTAAATCCTTGGAAGTTATATTTTACAATAAAGGTAAATTAAAACCATAAATTAAATGTGTGCACAGATGAGCCCAATCTTAGCAAATAGTAATCAGGTACTGTTTAATTTTCCTGTACTGGATAGATTCATTAGGATTCACCGAGTTTGTATAGTAATTTTCCATATCCCCCATATATCTAACATTTGCTTCATTAGATTAGGTCTCCTTATAATCATCAGGCAAAGCACATTCTTACATTTAGGAGAAAGGATGACATTGCCATCCCAATACTTTAATGTGGAAAACATATATCTGCTATTCTCTATAATAACATATTTGGGAAGTCAAATAACCTTAAGAGAGTAGTTCACTATAATCAACGAAATTCAGTCTGTTCCTTAAATACTTAAATAGAGATGTATTTGTGTGTAAATGGGTATGTAAGTTTTAAATGTATAGATTTTTGTTCAACAAGTGAGGTCTCCAGATGTATAACAATGTTCTAAACACATTTTTGAAATAACTTATGTTCCTAAAAGGTTTTAATATATAATTCAATGATTATAAAGCATGGTCAAGCATTATTTGACATAGGTGCCTTTTAATGCTTTACATATTATCTGTATGATCTTTAAATTATTAAATCTGTTATCTCTTTATATTTGTTTAATTGATTAATTCTGTAACCACTGTATTATTTCCGATTAAACATTATTGTATATATTTTTATCAGAAAGTATGATTGAGGTTTTGCAATTTTGTTTTTTGTTTATTCTATCCTGAGTTAGAATGTTAATTATGGTATACAATTATTTCTGAGATAAGGCATAAACTTAATAACATTTTTGGCTACCAGGCAAGAAACTATGAATTCACTTACTGGCTTATAAGTAGTACAATACTATAATGTAAAGCCAAACCTATATTTTCTAGAGATTGTTCTGAATTCTAATTTTGATCATAAATGGGTTTGTTTCAAATATTGTGTGAGTTTAGAATCACAACTACACGGATATAGGAATATATTATATTACACAAAGAAAGAAACATAATGGCTAATACTTCTTGACATGTTCACAATTAAATGCTGGCAAGTTTAATGCAAACTTTCCCTCTCCATATTAAATACTGCATGTAAAACACATGGGTAAATGCTACAGGTCAATAGATTTCCACAATCCTAATTCTTTAAGAAAATTTCAATGGATTTTGTAGTACAAGTGGTTTTTGGTTACAAGGATGAATTATATAGTGATCCATTCTGAGATTTTAGTGCATCCATCACCCAAGTAGTGTACATTGTACCTAATGTGTCTTTTTGTATCCCTTGATCCTCTTCCAGCCTCCCCTGTCTGAGTCTGTAAATTCCATTGTAACATTTGGTATGCCTTTGCCTACTCATAGCTTAGCTCCCACTTATAAGTGAGATCATACAGTCTTTGGTTTTCCACTTCTGTGTTACCTCACTTAGAATAACGGCTTCCAGCTCCATCCAACAAAATTACTACAAATAACATTATTTTGTTTCTTTTTAATGGCAGAGTAGTATTCTATTGTGTATATATAGCATATTTCCCTTATCCACTCATTAGGCCACAGGCACTTAAATTGGTATATTTGCAATTGTGAATTCTGCTGCTATAAACATAAGTGTACTAGTGTCTTTTTCTATAATGACTTATGTTCCTTTAGGTAGATACCCTGCAGTGGGATTGCTGAATTGAATGGTAGATCTACTTTTAGTTCTCTGAGGAATCTCCATATTGTTTTCCATGGTTGTCATACTAATTTATATTCCCATTGGCAGTGTATAAGTGTCCCCTTTTTACACATCCATGCCAACATTTATTGTTTTTTTGACTTTTTAATAATGGTCATTCTTGCAGGAGTAAGGTGGTATCTCATTGTGGTTGCATTTCCCTGATGATCAGTGATGTTGAGCATATTTTCATATATTTGTTGGCCATATGTATATCTTTTTATCTTTTTTTATTTTTTAATTAATTATTCTTTTCTTTGCTTTTTTTTTTTTTTTTTTTTTTTTTGAGACATAGCCTTACTCTGTGACCCAAGCTGGAGTGCAGTGGCACAATCTCAGCTCACAGCAACCTTCGCCTCCCGGGTTCAAGCGATTCTTTTGCCTCAGCTTCCCGTGTAGTTGGAACTACAGGCATGTGCCACCACACCTGGCTAATTGTTGTATCTTTTAGTAGAGACAGAGTTTCACAATGTTAGCCAGGCTGGTCTTGAACTCCTGCCTCAAGTGATCTGCCTGCCTCAGCCTCCCAAAGAGCTGGGATTGCAGGTGTGAGCCACTGTTCCCAGCCATACCTTGAGAAATGTCTGTTAATGTCCTTTGCCCACTTTTTAATATAATTGATTGTTTCTTTTTTTGGTGATTTGTTTGAGTTCCTTATAGATTCTGGATGCTAGTCCCTTCTTGGATGCATCGTTTGAAAACATTTTCTGCCTTCTGTGGGGTGTCTGTTTACTTACTCTGTTGAATATTTATTTTGCTGTGTAGAAACTTTTCCTTTTTTTTTTCTTTTTTTGAGATGGAGTTTCACTCTGTCGCCCAGGCTAGAGTGCAGCGGTGCGATCTTGGCTCACTGCAAGCTCCACCTCCTGGGTTCACGTCATTCTCCTGCCTCAGCCTCCCAAGTAGCTGGGACTACAGGCACCTGCCACCATGCCCGGCTAATTTTTTCTATTTTTTTTTTATTTATTTATTTTTTTTATTTTTAGTAGAGACAGGGTTTCACCGTGTTCGCCAGGAAGGTCTCGATCTCCTGACCTCGTGATCCACCCGCCTCGGCCTCCCAAAGTGCTGGGATTACAGGCGTGAGCCACTGCACCTGGCCAGTGCAGAAACTTTTCAGTTTATTTAGGTTCCATTTATTTATTTTTGTTTTGTTTTACTTAATTTGGGGGTCTTAGTCAAGAATTCTTTGCCTAGGATAACTCTAGAAAAGTTTTTCTAGCAGTGTCTTTTAGAATTTTTATGGCTTCAGGCCTTATATTTAAGTCTTTGATTCATCTTGAGTTGATTTTTGTATATGGTGAGAGATAAGGATTCAGTTTCATTCTTCTACATGAGGCTTGCCAGTTTTCCCAGCCACCATTTATTGAATAAGGTGTCCGTTCCCCAATTTATGTTTTTGTATGCTTTGTTGAAGATCAGTTGGCTGTATGTACTTGGTTTTATTTCTGGGTTCTTTATTCTGTTCCACTGGTCTATGTGCCTACTTTTATAGCAGTACCATGCTGTTTTGGTTAACTATAGCCTTGTAGTATAATTTGAAGATAGGTAATGTAATGCCTCCAGATTTGTTCTTTTTGCTTATTATTGCTTTTGCTTTTGGGGCTCTTTTTTGGTTCCATATGAATTTTAGGATTGCTTTTTCTAATTCTGTGAAAAATAGTGTTGGTATTTTGATAGGAATTACATTGAATGTGTAGATTTCTTTGGGAAGTATGGTAATTTTCACAATATTGATTCTTTTAATCCATAAGCATGGAATGCATTTCTATTTTTTGTGTCACCCATAATTTCTTTCAGAAGTGTTTTGTAGTTCTCCTAGAGCTCTGTCACCTCCTCACGTAGGTATATTTCTAGGTAGTTTTTTTTTTGGCAGCTGTTGTAAAAGGGATTGAGTTCTTAATTTGATTCTCAGCTTAGTGATTGCTGGTGTGTAGCAGTGCTACTGATTTGTGTACATTCATTTTGTAACCTGAGACTTTACTGAATTCATTTATCAAATCTAAGAGTCTTTTGGCTAAATCTTTAGTTTTTCTAGCTATACAATCATATTACCTGCAAACACCATTAGTTTTACTTCCTCTTTTTCTAATTTGGATGCCCTTTATTGCTTTATCTTGCCTAATTGCTCTGGCTAGTACTTCCAGAACTAAATTGAATAGGAGTGGTAATAGTGCACATCCTTGTCTTGTTCTTGTTCTCGGGAGGAATGCTTTCAACTTTCCTCCATTTAGGGTGATATTGACTGTGGGTTTGTCATAAGTGACTTTTATTATTTTGAGGCAGGTCCCTTCTATGCCTAGTTTGTTGAGAGTTTTTATCATAAAGGGGTGCTGGAGTTTGTTAAGTGTTTTTTTCTGCATCTATTGAGATGACTATATAATTTTGAATTTAATTTAATAATAAATCATTTTAATTATTTTTAATTATTGAAATAAATTATTAATAATTAATGAATTAATTTATTTGATTTATAATTTTTGTTTTATATTCTGTTTAAATGATGCATCGAGTTTATTGTCCTGTGTATATTAAACAATCCTTGCATCCCTGGGATGAAAACTGTCTGATCATGTTGAACTACATTCTCTCATTTCTTCCTTTCTCCTTCTCTTCTTCCTTCTCTCCTTCCACTTCTCATACCCTCCTCCAATCCCCTCACTTTTACTTTCTCTTCCTTCTTTTCTGTTTTTATTAATTTAAAATAATAATCTGAAGCAAATACAGGTGGTACACACTACAAGGTCTGGTTTTTTCTAATTTTATATATCCCTCAATATAGCATGATTAGAAATAAATCATCAAAATTCTAAAATTAGAACAATGCACCCTAATTAGTAACTATGAA
The DNA here is from genome assembly GCF_029281585.2 of Gorilla gorilla gorilla. Taxonomy (NCBI): domain Eukaryota; kingdom Metazoa; phylum Chordata; class Mammalia; order Primates; family Hominidae; genus Gorilla; species Gorilla gorilla. The sequence goes on from NC_073238.2 coordinate 70,219,675, forward strand.
AACTGGCAGATTAGTAAAACTATCTTAATATAATTTTAGGAGAGAAACTCAGAAGAGATAACCTTTGAAATGTACTTTAAGTTTATATTCTGAACCTTAAACCTCCAAGTGAAATATCACAATATTCTTCTTTATGGCTACTTAAATAGATAGTAAACATTCCCCAAACTGTATAGTGTTAGATGTAATTGGGAGAGACTAATGGCTCCTTGAACTGACTATTTCTCCTAAACTTAAAAAGATGAAAAAAATAATTTTTGATTATCAGTCTGTTTTATTATGGGCACCTTTTTTAAAAAAACAAACAAACAAACAAACAAAAAAAACTGAGTCTAGCTCTTGTTGCCCAGGCTGGAGTGCAGTGGCACAATCTCGGATCACTGCAATCTCCACCTCCGAGGTTCAAGTGGTTCTCCTGCCTCAGACTCCTGAGTAGATGGGATTACAGGCACCCGCCACCATGCCGAGATAATTTTTGTACTTTTAGTAGAGACGAAGTTTAGCCATGTCGGCCAGGCTCCTCCAGAAATCCCGACCTCAGGTGATCCTACTGCCTCGGCCTCCCAAGGGCACCTCTTTAGTCTCCTGCGTTATCCTTCCTTCTTTACTTCCTGTCTTCCTATCCTTTTCTTTCTTTCCTTACTTCCTGTCTTCCTATCCTTCCTCCCTCTTCCTTCCTTTCTTTTCCTTCCTTCCTTCCTTCCTTCCTTCCTTCCTTCCTCTTTCTTTTCTTTCTTCCTTTCCTTCTTTCTTTCTTTTTCTTTCTTTCCTTGTTTCTTTCTTTCTTTCTTTTCTTTCTTTCTTTCTCTTTCTTTCTTTCTTTCTTTCTTCTTTCCTTCCTTCTTTTCTCCTTTCCTTCCTTCCTTTCTCCTTTCTCTTTCTTTCTCCATTTTTTTCTTTTTGTTTCCTCTTTTCCTTCCCTTTTTTCTTTTCTTTCTTCCTTCCTTCCCCTTACTTTATTATTTTTATTTTATTTTACTTTATTTCACTGATCCTGCCTAAAAATTCATTTTCAAAACTAAAATCTACGGCATGTGAGGACTAATAAGCATTTAGTGTTTTCTACAATAAATGTTTATACTATATGCACACACATCCTTTTACTTGAGAAAATATAATTAAGGATTATTTTTGTTCCTTTAATGTGGTTTTACTGTCTTCTGTTTTATAGAAGATCACTGAGTTAATCACATGAATTGTCTGTATGATAAAGTCAGTATTGATATCTGTTTTTTACACAGTAAATGAGCACAAAATTATAATGTATTAATAATTTTTCTGAGGTCAGGTATAAGGTTTGAGTGCCAGTTGCTAACATAGTAGGGATTAAATTTATTATAGTCTTCCTAATAAACATCTACTTCCTTTTAATATGAATACACAACTGACTTAGACTCCCAGAATTCATGAATTATATACTAGCCTGAAAATGGCTATAAGAATTATGTAACATTAAAACAATTTACTGAAATTTATACTTCACCTACTTTTACTCAAAAATGCTAGAGGCTTTGGGATTTGATTTGTATTTGCCTTAAGGTTTCCCCTCCCTCTCTGAGGGTTTCACATGTATTAATTCAACCAGTGGTGGACCAAAAATGTTTGGAAAAATAGTGGGTGGTTGTGTTTGTACTGAAAATATACAGATTTTTTTCTTATCATTATATCCTAAAAAAAAGTACAAAAAACAATTTATATAACATTTACATTGTGTTAGGTATTATAAATAATCTAGAGATGATTTAAAGTATAGAAGATATGCATAGGTTTTATGCAAATACTGCATGATTTCATGTAAGGAAACTTATCTGGATTTTTGTATCTGTAGTGGTGCCTGAAGCCAATCTTCCTTGAATACCTAGGGATGACTGAACTTGCTTTCCCATGGGCAAATTATTTTACCTCTTTGATTTTATTCTCGGTATCTCTGTGTAGTATATTAGGTTATTTTTTTCCTGGCATAATTGTTATGAGATAAATTAGAATATATAAATACCAGAATTGCAGTCATATAAATGATATTCAATGATGGCAAGATTAGGTTTGCCTCTCTGTAATGATCTATATTTATCAGCCTACCCCAAAATTAAATATGGTCGTATTAACTATATTTTTAGTTATCCAAGTTATCCACTGGTAAACTATAAGCACTTGAAAAAGACATCTGCCTGTCTAACTCATCCTTGAATCCCCAGTGCTTGCATTTTAGTAGATATCTGACAACCAGTGAAAATGCAATGAACATTTACTAAATAAATAATAATTATAAATCATATATACTTTCTCTATGTTCTACAATACAAAAGAGGCAATATCCTACTTACAAATCCAAGAATGAATGTAATCCTATAAACATTAAAAAGATAAAACTGCTTAATATAATATCCAATTAAAGCAATTGAAAATCAAGTATAAACAAATTTAATAATATATTGAGATGGGCATTTGAAATTTACTTTTATAACATTACAGCTACTTTTATACATTTTACAATTACCCCTGTTTTAAAACATCTAAAGAAATTGACAATTCTGATGTTAAAAATACATCACTAGGAAGTGGCAGAGCTGTGGCTATATAGTCCAAAATCTGTGTTCTTATTCTCCATACTAAACTGTGTCTCTGCCCACCGTATTGCATTGGGTCCAGTGAAGTGACTAAATTCATATGCTCATCCTAAAATGTAACCAGTTTTCTTGGCTCCTAGGTCAAAGATAAATTGTGCTCTCTCTTCTGAAGTCTTAAATACTTCAGAGATTTAGATATTTGATATTTAAATACTAACTGTTATTTTAGTAGTTAATATTTAAATATTTAGTTTGATATTAACAAGATATTGTTCTGGGGTTTAAGATTTGAAAAAAAATTTTACTTGGGCATTTTATTTATGAATAGGTATTTTATCAGATATACCATTCACTTGTTGCTTTTTTTATATCTATAGTATAAACACTATAACGTCTAAATCTTTATATCACACATTTCCATAGAACAAAATTTAATAAAGGTTAAGTTATTTTTGCTTCTGATAGAGTTATTCTTATGATAAGATCTTGCCTATAAGATGATCTTTGGAAACATAGCTTTTGGGATTTTTATTGATTTTATAGCAGTACTATTCGTAGTAAAAAAATAGTAATGTTAAGTAGAAGAAGGAGCAGAAATAGCATGATTTAAATTACAGTATTTTTGTGAGGATCCAGATTAATATATGCTGATTACCTCTGGCATTTATTTAGTTTATTTTATTTCAATGCCTTCATTACAAACGTGATGTTAATGTACTATATTCCTTCAGATTGCCAAATATTTATAGAACAACTTTTGAGAATTGTGACAATGCTAAGCACTAAAGATTTAAAAATGAATGGCCTGTTTTCTCCATTTTTTTCCTGTTTTTGTTTTTGTTTTGTAGAATGTAGTAGTACATTCTATTGGGGTACACATTAGCATATAATTATTACCTAATTGCATTGTATAAAATATATGAATATAGATTATCAATAACACATAAATATATTTAGAGTGATTGGAGTAGCACATAGGGGAGAAGAGACTTTAATTGTGAATCAGCAGAACTAAAACTTAGTCGCTTTCCCTTTAGCTTGTTGTGAAACTTAACAAATATTTTCAGTTGATCAAATATCTTTAATCATTAAACATTTGTCCAATACTGAAAACAGCTAATATTTCTTTGGAAGCTTTACTTTATATGAAAACCTACTCTTGCTTCTTCCATGAATATGAAGATCTGAATTAGTGAAAAATAAAGCCTCAGAGGTAGTACATAAAGAGAGCATAGCATCACAAAAATCATATTAGTGTGTTCTACCCCCTGATAGTTAATGCGTTCAGTACAGAAATCACAATACAATTTTCAAAGATCCCAGAGGAAAAAAAGGCATAATTGTCTGAAACATGATTGAAAAATGGAAAAGGCAGCACAGGAATTCAGCTACCTACATGAGAAATATAATTTTTTAAATTTTTTTCCATTACTAATTTTTTCCCCCACATTACTAGTTTTTGTTAAGGTAGAAACTATCCATGAAAATAAAGTGTCAAAACATTTCAAGGTGAGATTTTACAATGCAAAACCAAACTGCCCTGGAAAATGTTGACACTTTTGCTTCTGCCTTTGATCTAGATGGGGATAAAATAACATGGATCAGGGCAATAGGAGTGGGGGTGGTGAGGCACTTCCACTGAAGTAAGTGAATGAAATTGTGGAGTAAAATCGGAAAGCTTTCCCCATGATAAATTAATTCCCTTGCATTGAAAGGGTATAGACCTGCTTCTACTGAAATAACATTTTAGTATATTTATCACAAAGTTCGGCAAAGATATTAAATTAAAATATATTTTCCCTAAATAAATACCCCTTCCCCCTCTGAATTAGATTTTTGAAGTCACTGGCAAACTATTTCTTTTTTTTTTAAGATAGAGTCTAGTCTCACTCTGTCGCCCAGGATGGAGTGTAATGGCATGGTCTCAGCTCACTGCAACCTCCACCTCTTGGGTTCAAGCGATTTTCCTGCCTCAGCCTCCCAAGTAGCTGGGACTACAGGCATGTGCCATCACATCTGGCTCATTTTTGTATTTCTAGTAGAGACAGGGTTTCACTATGTTGGCCAGGCTGGTCTTGAACTCCTGACCTCAGGTGATCCGCCCACCTTGGCCTCCCAAAGTGCTCGGATTACAGGAATTTTCTCTTACATGTACTTTCAAACAATGGGGGTGGGAAATGGACAGGATGTTAGATGTGGTCATGAACACATACAGTTCATATGAGAGTAAATATTTTATCTTTTTTAAAGGTATTATCCAAAAACTTAAAATAGCTAACCTTGTGACAAGTAAATGAACCATATGAAACACATAAGACCTTGATTACCTAACAAATAAATGCCATTCATTCTAGAAAATGTAGCACTAGAATGTTCTTAAAAAAGTAATTTTTGTGAGTTTATATTCTCTGCTAATATTAGCGGAATTATTAGGACACATAGCTATCCAATAGGAGACATATGATGTTAAGACAGAGTTCAGGAAACACTTTTGTAGCTTATCAGTGAGTAGAATACTTACTGCCTGCTGTTTAAGAAAGTTGTTCCTGAGGACATACAAACAGTGAGAACTTGAAAAAAATGGTGTCAAAAGAAATATGCTGTTATTCCCATAGGTAGCTATATGTTTCTTCTTGGTGAATTGAGCTGTGTAAATTAGTATGTGGTCACAACCAAGACCAAAATAAATCCAAGTAATGAGAAAAAGATATCAAGCAGGGAGGATGAGAGTAAAGTAAAGAAGAACCCCTGTCTCTTTTTCCAATTCCTTTCCTATTAGGTTTCAAAAGAATCTGTGTTGGACAAAAAGGATTTTGATTTTCAGACCTACAGATACAACTTTTTATCTATACAAGAAACAGTGTGGGGTAGAAAAAAACATGACTTGAAGATGGGAAGAAAAAGCCAATACAGTAGCACTTGAAAGGTTCCATGAATTGGTAATAACTGTCTACTTTTAAATGACTATAAGCTTCACTAAATTAAATGTGTCTAAAGGTAAATTATAATTCTTTTATTTAGGAAATGTTTAATAATATAAATGAATTTAATTCTTTTCATTTTAAACCTAACCATTAAATCCCTAATGATAATATATTGGATTATTTATTATGTGTCATTGTTATATTCTGTATTTACCCTCAGTGTGTATAAATCACACATACACAAACATTTGCATTTAATTTGCATGTAGAGACAGATAATGACATACATGTACCAAGAAGGTATGAAAAAGTTTACTATTAACACAATCAGATTTTTTTTATTACACTTTAAGTTCTGGGATACATGTGCAGAATGTGCATGTTTGTTATATAGGTATACACATGCCATGGTTGTTTGCTGCACCCATCAACCCATCATCTACATTAGGTATTTCTCCTAATGCAATCCCTCCCCACCTCCCACCCCCACAACAGCCCCCCCGTGTGTAATGTTCTTCTCCCTGTTTCCATGTGTTCTCATTGTTCACCTCCCACTTATGAGTGAGAACATGTGGTGTTTGGTTTTCTGTTCCTATGTTAGTTCGCTGAGAATGATGGTTAAATGCCCATCAATGATAGATTGGATAAAGAAAATGTGGCACATATACACCATGGAATACTATGCAGCCACAATGAGATTTTTGAAGAAAGAGCAGGGATGACTCCTCAGAAGCTCCAAAAATGGTTTGAAAAAGTGAGAAAGGGACACTAGCTTGGGTATCTCTGGTGGTCAAGGGCTTAGGTGAAAGTGTTTACCCTATGACAGCTGGGTTCCTGTGTTCTAAACTTCCCATGAGTGTCAAAGGACCACCCAGGCTCACTTAGCAGCTTGCTCAGATATGGTCTAAAATGGGAAGAGGGAGAGGTGAGAGGCTTAAAAGCTATCAGAAATCAAACATAACATGCAATCAGACCCTTTATTCCATTTTAATTTTAAAATACTATCTAAGCATTGTAGAGTTATTTGGGCTTTATTTTAATTGACAAGTAAAAATTGTATATATGGTGTACAACGTGAGTCTTTGATATATGTATGTGTTGCAGAATGGCTACATTAAGCTGTTTAATATATGCATTATTTCACATACTGTCTTTTGTGGTAAGAACACTTAAAATCTATTCTCTTAGAAATATTTAAATATACAATATTTTGTTACTGGTTGTAGCCACTATAATGTACAATAGAGCTCTTGGAATTATTCCTCTTTTCTAACTGACATTGTGTGCCCTTTAACATCTCCCAACCCCCTAACCCCCACCCTCTAAAATATCATCCTATTCTGTTTCCATGAGGTTGACTTTTTTACATTCCACATGTAAGTGCGAACACGCAGTATTTATCTTTTCTGGGCCTGGCTTATTTCACTTAACATAATATCCTCCTGGTTCATCTATGTTGTCGCATGTATTATGGGATTTTCTCCTGTTGTAAGGCTGAACAGTGTTTCATTGTGTATATGTATATACAACTCATAAACAAAGAAACATCTATGTAGAAAATATAAAAGATTCTACATAAAATGTCCCATAACTAATACGTAAGTTTGATAAAACCGTAGGATACAAGGTCAATATACAAAAGTTTCCTTTTTGTTCTTTTCTAAGAATTTTTTAATGACTACATGCAATAGTGTCTCAAATTCTTGTTCAGCATCTATAAAATTGAATGAGTTTTCTTTTTTTAGTCAATTAATATGGTAAATTATATTGTTTGGTGTTCAAATGTTGTAGTAACCTTACATTATTGAAACAAACAAGTATTGATCAGGATTAATTACTTTTGTTACTGATTGAATTTAAGCTACCAATATTTTATAAAACTATTTACATATTATGTTCATGAATAATATTATTCTGTAGTTTTATTTTCTTGCTAGATCTTTGCCTGAGTTTGGTATCGAGATAATTCTGGTTTCAAAAAATGAGTTTGGAGGGTTCATTTGCCTTTTATTATTTGGAAGAGATTGTATAGAAGAGGTGCATTTGTTTTTTCAATATTTGGTAGACTTCAATAGTAATGATATTTGGGCCTAGAGTTTTCTTCATGAGCATGTATTTGATTGTGAATTTAATATTTCAAAAGATATAGAGCTATGAAGAATACCTGTTTCTTTTTCAGTGATTGTTTTAGTTTGAGTCTTTCAAGAAATGAATGAATTTTATTCAATTTGTCAAATTGGTTACCATAAAATTGTTCTTAATATTCCCTTATTATTCCCGTAACATTCTCTTAAAATATTTTACTGTCTATAATATCTGTATAAATGTAGCCTTTTTATCCATAGTATTAATAACTTATGCCTTTTTCATATTTTATTAATATTTTCAGTCTAGCTACAATGTTATCAATTTTATTAATCTCAAAATTTTTTGGTTTTAAATTTTTTAAAATATTTTTATAATTTTAATTTTGTATGCATTTATGTTTACTCATTCCTTCAATTGGCTTAAATTGCTTTTGTCTTATGTGCCTATTTGCTAATGTTTAAGCAGGAATCATTACTTTAAGAGCTTTTTTGTCTCATATAAGCATTTACTTCTATGAATTTCTATTTAGAATGACTCTAATTGCAACCTACAAATTCTTATGCTTTGTTTACATTTTCATCCATTTCAATTCTATTTTACTTGTGATTTCTTTATTGACCAATGGGAAATTTAGAAATTTCTTGGCTATTTCATATTGTTGGTTGTTAATTTCTAAATTAATTATTGCATTCAGAGCTCATTTTCTTTTGATTATAATTATTTAACATGCAATTAATTGTTTTTTATGGTCTATCTTTTTGAATGTCATATATGCCCATGAAAAGAATGCATATTCTGCTGATGCCTCTATTGAATGGGGTGTTTAAGTGGCTTATGGTGTTGCTCAGATTATCTGTATCCTTTTTATTTCCCCTCCACTTGTTCTGTCAATCATTAGGGCAAGATATGGAAGTATCTAAGTACAAGTGTGAATTTGTCATTTCAGTTTCATCAGTTTTGTTTTTAGAATCCTGAAGGCGTCTTGTTACGTGTATGTTTTTTAGACTATTATGTCTCTCTTAGAAATTGACCAGTTTTTCATTATTTAATGTCCCTTGTTATCCCTTTTTCTGAAGTATATTTAATCTGACATTAATGTAGACTCTCCAGGTTTCTTTTGATTAATATTTTTGTTTTTATTTTGTGCTTTTAAAAAATCCCTTTAATTTTTCTTTTTTCTTTTAAATTATACTCTAAATTCTAGGGTACATGTGCACAACGTGCAGGTTTGTTAAGGCGGTTTTCTTGGAGACAACATGTATGTGACTGTGTGTTTTTATCCAATATTAAATTATTTAGCTTTTAATTGTGGTAATTAGATAGTTTTAATTATTATGATTATTGATATTCACATTGAAGTCTCATAGATATTTCATTGGTTCTATCTTTCCTTTTTTGATTTTTTTCTTCTTATTTTTAATTTTTAGGTTCAGGCTTACATGTGCCTTTTCATGTTTGTTATATAGGTAAATTGTCTGTCATGAGGTTTTGCTATGTAGATTATTTTATCACCCAGGTAATCAGCATAGTATCCTATAGGTAGTTTATCAATCCTCCCCATTCTCTCCTTCTCCACCCTCAAGCAGGCCCTAGTGCCTATTGTTCTCTTCTTCGTGCTCATATGTACTCAGTGTTTAGCTTCTACTTATTAGTAAGAGCATGCAATCACTGGTTTTCTCTTTCTGCATTAGTTTGCTGAAGATAATGGCTTCCAACTTCATCCATGTCCCTGAAAAGGACAGGATCTAATTTCTATTTATTGCTGCATAGTATTCCATGCTGTATATGTACCATATTTTCTCTATCCACCATTGATGGGCATTTAGGTTGATTCCATGTCTTTGCTGTTGCGAATAGTGCCGCAATGAACATATGCATTCGTGTGTCTTTATGGTAGAATTATTTATATTCCTTTGGGTATGTACCATATAATGGGATTACTGGTTCCAATGGTAATTCTACTTTGAGTTCTTTGAGAGATTGCCAAACTACTTTTCACAATGGCTGAACTAATTTACATCCCCACCAGCGGTGTATAAGTTTTCCCTTTTCTTCAGAACCTTGTCAGCATCTGTTGTTTTTTGACTTTTCAGTAATAGCCATTCAGACTGGTGTGATATGATATCTCATTCTTGTTTTGATTATCATTTCTCTAATGATTAGTGATGTTGAGCATTTTTTTCAGATGCTTGTTGGCCATGTGTATGTCTTCTTTTAAGTGTCTTTTCATGTCCTTTGCCCGCATTTTAATGAAGTTGTTTTTTCCTTGTTAATTTGTTTAAGTTTCTTATAGATTCTGGTTATTAGATCTTTGTCAGATGTATAGATTGCAAATATTTTCTCCCATTCTTCAGGTTGTCTGTTTAAACTGTTGATAGTTTCTTTTGCTGTGCAGAAGTTCTTTAGTTTAATTACGTCTCACATGTCAATCTTTATTTTTGTCGAAATGACTTTTGGCATCTTCGTCATGAAATCTTTGGCTGCTCCTAAGTCCAGAATGATATTTTCCAGTGTTGCCTTTCAGGGCTTATATAGTTTTAGTCCTTTCTTGAATCATGAATTTTTGTTTTTGTCTTTTTAATGCCTTCTTTAGATTACTTAAGATATATATACACACATATATATACATATACATATATACATATATATCTTAAGCATATGAATATATATATAAACAAATTATATAGATATAGTTCCATTTTATTTCCATAATTGGTTAATGCTATTGCTCTTCTAATAAATGTGTTCATCGTTTCTCCAGGGTTTATATTATATATGTTTAACTTACAGCTTGTTTTTAAACAGTATTTTTTCATGTCTGATATTAGATTTTTACAACAATATACTTTTATTATTTTTATTTTTATGCTTTTTGCTAACATTGTGATGCATTCTATTTTTGTTTTACATGAATAAAAACTTTATTTATGGTTTTCATTCTAAAATTTATTGGTTTTTCTGTCTCAGTAAATTATATTTTGAAGTTTTTTATTTAGTATAAATCATTTCTATTTACCTGCATTTTTACTATTTCCAATGCTGTTTCTTTCTTCTTTTTTCAACACCCACAGTCTCACCTGTTAACATACTTTATCAGCATAAAGAATTTCCTTTAATATTTCCTGTAATATAGTTTACTTGAAAGTAATTATCACAGCTTTTGTTTGTTTAAAAATCTTTTTTTTGTTATTTACAAATGGTATCTTAGAGAACTATAGAATTCTGGCTTGGAAAGATTTTCTTTTCTTTCTCTTTTTTCATTATTTTCCAGTGACTATTCCATTATCTGTTGGATTACATATTTTCTGAAAAGGAGATAGTTGTAATTATGTTTTAGCTGTTATTTATTTTAAGATTTTTTATTTCTCTAGCTATGTTCAAGATTTTCTCTTTACTTTTGATTGTGTACAATTTTACCATGACATTGTCTAGGTACTTTAAAAAAACATTGTGTTTGCTATTCTCTAGGCATCTTGGATCGAGGTTTTCTTTGCTTCTCTCTCTTCACTCATTAATTACTCATTTGGAATATTCTTGGCCATTATCTCTTCAATTATTTCTTTTGCCTAATATGCTAAGGTAGACTACTTAAGCTTGATACACAGTATTTGACATGAAATAGGAGAAGGATAATTCTCTGCCTTCCTTGTCAGTCCTCAAACTTAGTATGGCATATAAGCCTCAGGAATAAGATCATCTCAGGATACTTGTGTCTTCCATTGTGGGAAGCAGTGCTTTATTTATATACCGGATTATGCAGAGGAGTACATTTTTAATTTTTTCTGCAACCCTAATATATATTTTGTCTTGCAGGATCTTTACTAAAGGTTTCCTCCTCTTCCTCCAGGGCAATGGTTTTGTGCCTGTTGCTTTGTTTCTACCTGTTTCCCAGAAGCATTAGATGTTTTATGGACACTGGAAGTCAGAGGGTTTGTTACCCCATCCTAGCACATTAAAATTTTTCCTTTGTAGGATGCAGGGATCACACAAGAAGTGGTATTTTGCTAACATCTCTTTGGGCAACTGATCACCACTGTATACGTTCACAACTTATGGTCTTATCTCCTATCTCTTTCTCTTATCTTTCTCATAAGCTCCAAGTGAATGCCCATAGAAAAGAGTTTATGAGTGACTGCCATCTTCCCTTTTCTCTGGAGCGAGGAGGGTTCCAGCAATTTTAAAATGACACCTGAACCCATATTTGACTTTTAAGAATTTGTCAAAGTACTAGCTGATTTATTTATATTCAACTGTGTGGTTTTTCCGTCTTTTCTTGTTCATTGTTCCTCTAATCATGAAAATGATTACGTATCTCATCTCTGTGGAGTGACTATCACTGTGGAATTTGGTTTAGCTGTGTACCTTGTTTCATACTTTGTGACTTGAACTTTCTGACATGCTAAAAAATATGACTTCCTAGATAATCTGATGTTTTCTCATTGTTAATATGCATCAACATTGTCTTGCTGAGCATATTCTAAGTGAAAACACAGGGCCTAGTGTCAGGATTTTATATTTTTGGCATCTAGTACATAGCAAATGATCAGTCTACTGATTACTATAAAATTGAATGTGGGTGGCAGGAAAATTCACACAGACCCATGCACACACATTGTAGCATAGATACAAAACACACCCTTATTTATACAAATATATTTTAAAGAATGGATCTTAAATTTGGTGAGACAAGCAGAGGAAGAATTCTGAAGATTGTTTGTTAAATATCCATTTTATTTATAAGCAGATGATAATTTTCTTAAATATCACTTTCCCAATATATTGTCAAAATTAATGCAATTAAGTATTACAAAATGTTGCAGGTTAAAATATATTATGCTTAATCCTTCATATCTTTTATTTTTACATACTTATATAGTATAATTTTAAGGATATAAACTTGTACCGTAACATTCCTTTTGTGCATTTCCTAAGTATTTTTATTGTTTTAAAATAATATTCAAAAGAAAATGCTGATATGTTATGGCTCCTCTGAAAACAATAATAGGGATAACCAGTAGAAGAGACAGAAAGGGTCTATATTCTTTTATTTCATTCTCTTATCATAAGATACCAATCTCAGAGTATATATTTTACTATATTTTATTCTCATAAAGACAAATGTGCAGCATTGAGAAGAAAATAAAATTTAGATAACTTAGTAAGTCAATCATTGTTGTTTCAAGTTCATACAAATTAAATAATAAACATGAGCTTTTGACAGAAAAGTAAGATATATACCAACTAAGACATTTAAACTCAAAAATCAGGTTGACTGTCTATGAAAGTATATTCAAAACCTATGGTCTTTGACTAGCAGAAGCTTTGCAGTGACTCGTGCTGAGCAGTAGTCTTTCCACTGACTATATAAATTATTAAAAAGATTATTATAGTTAAGTTTAGAGAGGTTCTAGTTAATGATGGAAAAAATCAGCGTTAGTAATACATCAATCATTGAATTCAGGTCTTTATTTCTTTACTAAATCATTATACTGAAAGATTGCATTTGTTACATATTAAGATAATATGCTTCAGTGTTTGATAGTATAATGACAAACCTAATAGAGAATAAGAAGTCAAGCAATTATCACTACAAATCCCAGTATAATTTTAATTTTCATGCCGGAAATGTAGAGCAATAAATAAATAAGATAGATAAGTAGATACGTTGACAGAAAAAAAGTATCTTTAATTGACCCTTACGTCTTAGTCACTTTTGCATAAATACTACACCAATTTCAAGTATTTTATATTGTTCTCATAAAATATTAAAACTTTATTTTTAAAAAATATTGCATATAATTATTTATTTCAAACTGATAAGAAAAATTTCTAGATAGATTTTATCCCCTGTGAAAGCTTTAACTACAAGGGACTCGCTTTGCTACTCAAACCAAATAAAAGCAACTTATTAATTATGTTATAAAAAATTATTTTTTAAATATGGGTAATTTAATTTTAAAAGTCATAGCTTTGAATATGGAATCACTATATTTCTTCTAATATTCCATTTATTTTACTTTTATAACATTATCTGACTAAACTGCCTGATGTTCAGTGCTTTTAAAATGCCACTATAAAGTCACCGGATGAAACCAGTTGTCACGGCTAACCGTTTGAATATTAAGGAGAAATATTGGAAAAAAACCAAAAAATATAAAACATCACCCCTCCATCCCCGTATTTTCCAAATCCTTCTGCAGTTCATTTAAATACCTGCTATTATATTCATTATTTGGAGAATCTTGGTATAGCCAAAGGGAAAACATGTACATGTCCATATTTTTATTTGCTAAAAGAACTTGGGGGTCAGTTTCTTCTGTGCCAGCATTATATATTGCCAGGCTCATTCAATTGGGGGTTCATTGTCTTCCATAATTCCCTCTCTTTTAAAAACAAGTTGGTGTACTTATATAGATGATCTATGAAAGAGAATGCTGGCCACGAGGCCTCACACACAGGAAGCACAATTGTTCTGAATGAGTGAGTAAGCTGGGAATATTTAATTATTACAGAACACTCATGATTAGCAAAGACACAACAGATTATCAGGCGTAAGGAAAAGGATTTTGGAATGAGGCTGAGGGAAAATTTGTCAAAAGCGGAGAGCTAACTAAGCAGCAAAGAAAGAAAGAGCTGCGTAGTGAAAGAGTTTAGTTTTTTAAAAAGAAGGAATAGCAGAAAAACCACTATATATAAGTACAGGGAAAATAATGTGTCCCTCAGCAAAAGTATGTATTGATCTGAATTCAAATATAGAGGTACACATAAATTTTGATACCTTATTTATTTTGTTTTGTAAGTGAATAAGCTTATAAACCACATATTCTTGTTTCAGAAGTTAAAGCTCAATAAGACAGACATAGTAAAATAACCAAACTAATTTTTCTTAGTGAGTATAACTTAAACATTTCAAATATATGTTAGTGTAATTACGGCCTCCACATTTGGTAGTATAGATTTAATGTCCAGTGACCTTTTATTTCTGCGAGTGTGGAGAAATAGGGGTTTAAATTGTCAATGATATCAAATGTTACAATTCAGTTTCAACTCATTTGTAAAACTATAAGGTCGTATTACATGCTATTATTATCTAACAATTTATTTCTTTGGCTCCATTAAAGCAATTATATTTTGTCCTTCTGAAGAGTGGAAAAATTCATCTCTCTATATGTAGAAGCCTCCTTTGCAGTCTTCCATATTCTTGCAGATGATACATAATTAGTTATAAGAAAAGGGAAACCCATAGATAGCAAAATAAAGTTGTCATAAATTAACTAGTTTCATCTTGCACCACTACAGAGACCACTGATATAAACATATTTTCCTCTTTTTTTTAATGCGAAGTATAAACTTATGGTAAGATTAAATGAAGTGAATTGCCCAGAAGGTCAATATCAGTGTTTAGTTTATGAGATGATTGAAGATCAATTGATTTATGTCAACAATTGGAGGTAAATAGTTCCTTTGTAACTTTATTCAAAAGACAAATAATATATGGTGATTATTATAAAAACTTGAAATTTCAAGTAAGCTGAAGAATTGAGAAAAATTGAATGAAAAGTTACTGGAATAGGGTACATGACAAAAATAAGACTTTTCTCCTTTATTCTACCCTCTTAATATATAGCTTTTTGGTTTGATGTTTGTTTGTTTGTTTGGTTTTAGACAGAGTCTGGCTCTGTCACCCAGACTGGAGTGCAGTGGTGTGATCTCAGTGCACTGAAACCTCCACCTCCCAAGTTCAAGTGATTCTGTTTGTCAGCAGACTGAGTAGCTGGGATTACAGGCATGTGTAACAGAGATGGGGTTTTGCATTGTTGGCCAGGCTGGTCTCGAACTCTTGGTCTCTAGTGATCCACCAACGTCAGCCTCCCAAAATGCTGGGATTTCAGGCATGAGCCACCATTTCCAGACACATACAGTTTTTTTAAATGATAAATTAATTAATTGTAGACAAATTCAGTTTGAGGTAATGGAGGTAATTATTAAGAACTCTTCGTTGAGAAAGATGTTTGAAAAATATTAGTGCAGAGCTGGTGTTTAAAGATATTTAAATAATTGTATTCACTTTACTGTCATCAAAGAAAGCTAAATATCATTTATTGTTTATTCCTTTCTATCTATGCAAGAGTGCTTGATGTTCTGTGAACATACCAGAAATGATACTAATTTAAAGCCTTTGTGCTTGCTATTCTGCCAACTTTGGCTGTTATTCCTCAGGATAGTTGTCTGACAAGTTCCCTCATGGTATTCCATTGTTTGCTCATATGTTTCTTACTAAATGAAGTATACAGTAATCATTATTATAAAATTCTATGTAACACTTTCAGAATGGCAGTGTGAGCAGCTCCATGGACCTTCTCCCCAGCCAAACAATGATAACTTATAAAAAATATTTTAAAAGACAAGCTTTTAAAGTCTCTGGAAATTGTCTTATGTGCTATATACCTAAATGAGTACAGTAAGTGGAGAAACATTTATTGCAGAACATCTAATACATCTTAATAAAAACTGTAAAAGCCTATACCATTTGAACCAAGATACACTTTCTCTCTACTTCCCAGATTACTGTAATAGAAACATGTGGAACAGAAGATCATAAGGTCCCTCTCCGATTAACACCTAGTTCTATTCCAGAAAAGAGTACCTGAAATATGCAGGGATTCCTTCCTGCAACCATCCTACATATAGGACAGACCACAACCTTAGGGATGGAAAATTGAGAATATTAGGACTTCATAACCTTTCTTCCAGGTTTCTTATAGAACAGAGGTTCCATGCTAGGAAAAGCAAGCCAAGAAAGTCAGATACTATTACTCCCATCCAGTACCTCAATTATAAAGAAAGGTGTTACTTTAAGACAAGTGGTTGCTGTTCCTTTTCCTGGGTCTGGAGACTGGAAGAGAGAGAAGATGCAGTCCATAATTACAGAAAATTCTATTGCTGTCCTTTCAGGAACTGACTTCCTTAGGAAAAGAGTTTGGTTAAGTTCAAGTCTTTTTTTTTTTTTGGTGGTGGTGGTGGGGGGACAGACTCTCGCATTGTCACCCAGCCTGGAGTGCAGTGACACGATCTTGGCTCACTGAAACCTCCACCTCCCGGGTTCAAGCGATTCTCCTGCCTCAGCCTCCTGAGTAGCTGGGACTACAGGCGCCCACCACCATGCCTGGCTAATTTTTGTATTTTTAGTAGAGATAGGGTTTCACCATATTGGCCAGGCTGGTCTAGAACTCCTGACCTTGTGATCCACCTGCCTCGGCCTCCCAAAATGCTGGGATTTCAGGTGTGAGCCACTGCACCTGGTTCAAGTTCAAGTCTTATAGTACTGTTGAAAACAATAGCTATGTTGGTAGTAAGCAATTAACAGGAGGCTCATAGCTCCATGGGACAAACAATTGAAACCATATGCCATCAATCTTGAAATTTAATTAAAAAACAGAGAAAACAACAACTAGAAGAGCCCCTTTGAGACTGAAACATTCAAAGATTACCCTCAACTACTATCTCTGCAAAGGAGTTCAGATTTAATCGTATCAGAATATAAAGTGACTTACGACTGTATGATTCCATTTTCAAACTCCTATAAAGAAATGGCCGAGACTGGGTAATTTATAAAGAAAAAGGTTTTAACTGACTCACAGTTCTGCATGGCTAGAGGGGCCTCAGGAAACTTACAATTATGGTGGAAGGCGAAAGGGAAGAAAGCACATTCTACACAAGAAGGCAGGAGAGAGAGAGATCAGGAGAAACTGCCATTTGTATACCCTCAGATTTCCTGAGAACTCCCTGACTTTTATGAGAACAGCATGGGGGAAACCACCCCCATGATTCAATCATGTGTCACCAGGTCCCTCCCTTGACATGTAGGGATTACAAGTTGGGTAAAAATTCAAGATGAGATTTGGGTGGGGACACAGCCAGACCATATCACTTCCCCCAGGTCCCTCCCAAATCTCATGTTCTCACATTTCAAAATGCAATCATGCCTTCCCAACAGTTCTCCAAAGTTTTAACTCATTCCAACTTTAACCCAAAAGTCCAACCAAAGTCTCATCTGAGACAAGGCAAGTCCTTTAAACTTATGAGCCTGTGATATCAAAAACAAGTTATTTACATCCAAGATACAATGAGAGTACAGGCATTGGGTAAATCTTCCTGTTCCAAATGGGATAAACTGGCCAAAACAAAGGGGCTACATGCCCCATGCAAGTCTAAAACTCAATAGGGCAGTGATTAAATCTTGAAGCTTTGAAATAATCTTCTTTGACTCCATGTCTTAAATCCAGAGCGCACTGATGCAAGGGGTGGGTTCCTAAGGCCTCGGGCAGCTCCAACTATGTGGCTTTGCAGTGTGCAGTCCTCATGGCTGCTTTTAGAGGCTGGTGTTGAGTGCTTCTGGCTTTTCCAAGGGCCCAGTGTAACCTGTTGGTGGATCTAACTTTCTGGGTTCTGGAAGAGAGAGGCCCTCTTTTCACATCTCCACTAGGCAATGCCCCAGTGAGGACACTGTGTGTGGGCCCCAACCCCCTATTTCCCTCCCACACTGTCCTAGTTGAGGTTCTCCATGAGGGCTCCATCCCTGCAGCAGATATTCAGACATTTCCATACATCCTGTGAAATTTAGGAAGAGGTTCCCAAAGCTCAACTCTTGTCTTCTGTGCACCTGTAGGCCCAACACCATGTGGAAGCCACCAAGGCTTAGGGCTTCCACTCTCTCAGGCACTAGCCTAAGTTGTACTGTGGACCTTTTTAGCCACGGCTGGAGCTGGAGCAGCTGGGATGCAGGGCACCAAGCCCCAAGGCTGCACAGAGCAACAGGGTCCTAAGCTTGGCCCACAAAACCATATTTTTCTTCTAGGCCTCTGGGCCTGTGATGGGAGAGGCTGCCATGAAGATCTCTGATATGCTGTGGATACATTTACTACATTGTCATGGTGATTAACACTCAGCTCCTTGTTGCTTATGCAAATTTCTGCAGTTGGCTTGAATTTCTCCCCAGCAAATGGGATTTTCTTTTATACCACATAGTCAGGCTACAAATTTTCAAACCTTTATGCTCTGCTTCCCTTTTAAACATAAATTCCAATTTCAGGCCATCTCTCTGAAGTTCAAACTTACACCAATCTCTAGGGTAGGGGCAAAATGCTGCTAGTCTCTTTGCTAAAGCATAGCAAGAGTAACTTTTGTTCCAGTTCCCAATGAGTTCCTCATCTCTGTCAGAAACCACCTCAGCCTGGACTTCATTGTTCATATCACTATCAGCATTTTGGTCAAAACCATTCAAGAAGCCTCTAGGAAGTTCCAAGCTTTCCCACATCTTCCTTTCTTCTTCTGAGCCCTCCAAACTGTTCCAACCTCTGCCCGTTACCCAGTTCCAAAGTTGCTTTCACATTTTCAGGTTTTCTTTGTAGCAGTACCACACTGCCCTGGTACCAATTATCTGTATTAGTTTATTTTCACACTGCTATAAAGAAATGCCTGAGACTGGGTAATTTATAAAAGAAAGAGGTTTACTTCACTGCAATTTGTGCATGGCTGGTGAGGCCTCATTACAATTATGGCGGAAGGTGAAGCGGAATAGGCACCTTCTTCACAAAGTGACAGGAGAAAGAGAGAGAAAGCATGGGAAACTGTCATTTTAAAACCATTAGACCTCCTGAGAACTCCCTGACTATCACAAAAACAGGATGGAGAAAACTGCCCCATGATCCAGTCACTTTCCACCAGTTTCCTCACTCAACACATGGAGAATACAATTCAAATTACAATTTGAGAGGAAATTTGGGTGAGGACACAGTCAAACCATATCAATGCCATAAGGCATTGTTAAAGAAAAAAATATATATATATATAGCAAGCAACCAGTAATTCATAGAGGTGAATAGCTACACTTATTAATAACAGAAGCAGACAGTTAACAGGAAGATCAGGGAAAGAGACAAAGAACCTTGGGGAAACCACTGTCATCCCCAAATAGCTGCGCATACACTCAGGACTGTAACATTGGAGAAGCAATATTGGAGACTGCAAATTGTGGAAGTAATCTACATCATTAAAGCAGTCCAGTCAAGTTGCCAAACATATAAGCAAGCAAAAAATAACAGAAAAAGTCCCAAGGTCAGTGGGTCAGTATATACAGTTGTTATTACAAATTGTCTAAAATGTCATAATAATTATGAGACATTCATAAAAATAGGAGAGTGTAACCCATAAATGGACAAAAGCATGCAACAGAAATTGCCTTACAGAAGGCCAACATGTTGGATTGAGCAGACAAGACATAAAAGCCACTATTATTAAGCTAAAAAAACTAAAAGATATTAGGTATATAATGGTATTTTTGGTTCAATAATGTATATATAAATATAACATATTTTGACAAAAGCAGCACAAGGGAGGTAGGTGTGAGTACAAATGCATTGGAATGAGAAAATGCCACCAGATGGTAACTTCACACCACATCCACAAAAATGAAGAGAACCAGGGATAGTAAATAAGAAGGTTAATACAAGGAACTAAAAAAAAAAAAAAAACTATTTGATTTTATTTCTTTTCCAATCTCCTTTAAAAATTCTAGTAAAAATAGTAATAAGGTATTATTGGGTTTTTAAAATATATAGATGTAATATATAAAAATAATAGTGCAATAAAGGAGGTGAGGGAATATAAGTATACAGGAGTAGCATTCACATATCTCACTGAAATTAGGTAAGTATGAGTCTAAAGTGGATTTTGATGATATTAGGTATATAAGCCCATTATATTACCATTAAGGAAATGACTAAAAAACTGTAGCAAAGAAGTCATTAAACAGAATTAAAATGTAACATTAAAAATATTTATTCAGTGCAGAAACAAAAGTCTATAAAAGATGTACAAAATAACAAAATACATTAGATATTTCTAAAACAACAAATAAAATAGCAGATGCAAATAAAACTATATCAATAATTAATTATGAATGAACTAAAAGGTCCAATTAAAAGATAGAGCAGTCAAATTTAATAAAAATATAAAACTAATTATATGCTACATATGCAAGACACACTCCAAAGATATGAAAAGGTTGAAAATAAATGGATAGAACAAAACATGTCATGCAAACTGCAACTGTAAGAAAGCAAACCATGTATCAGACAAAATAGAATTAAACTAGAAACTGTTACTTGAAAAAACGGGGAACATTGCAGAATGATGAAAATAACAATCCATGAGGAAGATATGGAAACAAAAATATATACACCTAACCACAGAGCCCTAAAATAGAAGCAAAAACTGAAATAATTGAAGGGAGAAATAGACGATTCAGAAACAATAGTTGGAGACTTTAATACTCCACCTCCAAAACTTGATGGAACAACTACACAGAAATGAACAAAGAAGTAGAAGACGTAAATAACACAATAAACAAACTAAGGCTTACAGACATTACAGGACATTCTGCAGAAAGAGCACAAAACAAAACAACAACAAAAAAAGAATACACTTTCTCCTCAAGTACACATGGAATATTTTCTAGGATGCATCGCATAATAGAACATAAAAAAAGCATTTGTACATTTTACATTAGTAAAATCATACAGATCTTCTCTGACAACAGAACAATGAAATTAGAATTCAGTAACATAAAGAGGTTTGGGAAATTCACAAATTTGTAAGAATTAAATACTGCACTCATAAACACCATCCCTATGGTCAAAGAATAAATCACAAGCAATACTGGAAAATTAATTGACATGAATGAAAACAGAAACACAACACACTTATAGGATGGAGCTGCAGCAGTGCTTTGAGAGAAATGTATAGCTATAAATGACTATTTTGTTTTTTGTTTGTTTGTTTGTTTTTGAGATGGAGTCTTGCTCTGTTGCCCAGGTTGGAGGGCAGTCACACTATCTTGGCTCACTGCAGCCTCTGTCTCCCAGGTTCAAGTGATACTCCTGCCTCAGCCTCCTAAGTACCTGGGACTACAGGCATGCACCACCACACCTGGCTGATTTTTGTATTTTTAGTAGAGATGGGGTTTCACCATGTTGGCCAGCCTGGTCTCGACTGGTGATCTGCCCGCCTTGGCCTCCTAAAGTGCTGGGATTACAGGAATGAGCCACTGCACCCAACCATAAATAACTATTTTTAAGAAAGAAAATCTCAAATTAATAACCAAACCTTCTACACTAAATGCTGGAAAATAAAGAGCAAACTAAAAAAAAAAAAAGTTTAGAATGAAAATGAATGAAATAGAGAATATAGAAACAAAATAAATAAAACCAAAGTTGTTTCTGTTAAGGGATTCTTTTTCTATAAAGGACACATGTTTACCTAGACTGTTCACAATACAGAAGACTCAAAAAATTCAGGAAGGGAGAAGGGACATTCCTTTTGACTAAGAAAGAGCAAAAAATTAGTTTTCAAAAGAGTACTATGAGCAAGACAATATGCCTAGATGAGATGCACAAATTCCTAGGATGCAAATTACCACTACTGACTTGGGAAAATATTGATTATAGGAATAAACGTATAACAGTTAAAGAGAATAAATTAATATTATCCCACACAGAAAAACTCAGTCTCAGGTGGCTTCACTGGTGTATGTAACCAAATTAAAAAAAAATGGGGACTGAGTACCAACTTTTCATAAAACCTTCAAAATATAAGAGAGTGCCTCATCAATTTAGCATCCAAATATCAATTAATGTAATTATCATGTAAATACATATTTATATGAAATAAACCTAAAAGGTACATGATCATCTCAATAGATACAGAGATGACATTTTTAAAAAATCCAGTATCATTTCATGATAAAACCATTGGTATGTTCATGGATTAAAATGCTTAATATGTTTATAATGGTTATAATTCCTAAATTGATCTAAAGATTCATAGATATTTGAGCTGGTTTTTGAAGCAGTTTTTTTGGGAGGAGGAGTCTATCGAATGTGTATATGTTTAACATTTATACGTTAACATTTACGTTCAGTTGATTTTTACAAGACCGTCAATACAATTCACTTGGAATAAAGTTTTTTCAGAAACCTCTTTCTATCACCATACACAAAAAATAACCTAGTCATAAACTTAAATATAAAAGAGCTAAAATTATAAAACTCTTGGATGAAAACACAAGGATAAACCTCAGAGACCTGGGTTTAGGCAAACCTTCTTAGATATGATACTAAAAATAAGCGCAACAAGAGATACAGAGAAAAATTGGACTGCATTAAAGTGAATAAAAAAGGTTTTGCTTAAAAGGATATTATTAAGAAGGTGAAAAGCAAATCACAGAATGGGAAATAATATTTGCAAATTACATTTATATAAGGGACTTGTAACCAGGACATACAAGATCATTTAGAATTCTGTGATGAAAAGGCATCCTAATTTTTTAAAAGTGAAAAGTATCTGAATGCACATTTTCCACACGATGTTTGCAAATTGGTAATGAAAACCTAAAATGATGCTTCATCTCCTTAGCCATTATGAAATTGTAACTCAAAATCAAAATGAGATACTATTTCACATAAACTAGGATGTGCATAACAAAAAAGGACAGAAGGTATTAAGGCTTGGAAAGGAGGTGAAGAAATTGAAATGCTTATAGATTACGCTTGGGAATATAAAATGGCACAACCATTTTTGAAAATATTTGGCAGTCCCTCAAAAACGTAAAGCTATCATATGACCCAGCAATTCTGCTCCTGTGTATATATCCCAGAGAAGTAAAAATGTATGTCCACACTAAAACTTGCATGTACAACAATGTTTATAGCAGAATTATAGGCAGAGAAAAATTGGAAATAGAGCAAATGTCTGTTAACTGGCAATTTATCAAATAAAATACAATAAATCCACAATGGCATATTCATCAACAAAATGGAATGGGTTACTGGTACATGATAAAATGTGCATGAACCTTTAAAACATACCACTACATAAAAGAAGCCACAAAAGACCACATATAGCATGAATTTATTTATATGAAATGTGTGGAATTACAAATAAATACAGAAAATAGATTACTGTTACATAGAGCTGGGTGTGTTTGGAGGGAAATAAGGAGTGACTGCTAAAGAGTATGCAGTCTCTTCTGTGTGAGGCAATGTTGTAAACTTGATTGTGGTGATATTTTACAACTCTGTGAATATACTAGGAAACAATCTTATACTTTAAATAAGTTAATTTTATGGTATTGTGAATTGCATCTCAATAAAGCTGTCTAAAAAATAATTTAAAAATACCACTCAACCTTGGAAACCTGTCTTATATCCATCAATTCCACTTATATTTACCTGTTTTTTTTAACTTAAAAAGATCTGATGTATTAAATAAAGTACTTATTTAGATTACAGACTTATTTTTCCTTAGTCATGATTTAACTCTTGTGGGGCAGGAATTTTTCATTCTCCTTTTTTCATTGATATTGTTGCAGGAATCAAGGGACAGGAGAGACCAATGGGTGGGACAGGAGGATTTATTTAGGTGCGCACCAGCCCAGCAGATTAACATCCAAAGCCTGAGTCACGAACAAAGACAGGGCTTGACTTTTATACATGCATTCAAAAGGGGGTTGGGCAGCTTGATGGCGCTAAACCTGTAGGGCTGGCAAGCAAATTTACAGAAGCAGAACAAAAGCAGTTTGTTAAACAGTGACAGGTTTTGCAACTTAGGCATATCTTGTGACCTTGCTGTGCCACCCAGAAGGGGAAAGACAGGAACTTACAAAACTTGCAAAAACAATTATGAGAATGGTAAGGGTGAAAGGGGAAGCTGAAAGAGGAGAAAAACTTGTTTTTCTCATCCTTGCTCTGAGATGGGAGGGAGAGGCTCTGGAACCCATCCCTTAAGGGCTCTGGCTCTGCAGATAGTGCTATCAAAGCCCTGCCAGAGCCATGCCTATTGCTGGGCCTTGGAGTGAGTCAGCCTAGTACAAGAAAACTTGTTTTTCTTTTTTCTTTTTTTTTGAGACGGAGTCTCGCTCTGTCCCCAGGCTGGAGCGCAGTGGTGTGATCTCGACTCACTGCAAGCTCTGCCTCCCAGGTTCACACCGTTCTCCTGCCTGAGCCTCCTGAGTAGCTGGGACTACAGGTGTCTGCCACCACACCCAGTTAATTTCTTTTTTTTTTTTTTTTTGTATTTTTAGTAGAGACTGGGTTTCACCATGTTAGCCAGGATGGTCTTGATCTCCTGACCTCGTGATCTGCCCACCTCGGCCTCCCAAAGTACTGGGATTATAGGTGTGAGCCATTGTGCCTGGCCAACTTGTTTTTCTTTATATTTTCTGCTTCAATATTTTTTAAGAACATATAAAAAAGCTATTATACTGTAGAAAGTTATACACATATGTGTATGTGTGTTAGTGTATCTTGCATAACTCTATATACTGTGGAGGGAGGAGAGAGAGAGAGATGGGAAGGAGAGAAGGAGGATGATATGCTAACAGTTGTGGTGTTTGGGATAGAAGAGTTGTAAGTGTTCTATTGCAGCTGTTTTGTAGAGTTGAAACCATTTCAAAGTGAACAAAATATTATAATGGCAATACAATGATTGAATGTGTGTTTGAATGAAATACAATGCATGATGGAGTGCAGAAATGGGAGT
Organism: Gorilla gorilla gorilla; assembly: GCF_029281585.2. NCBI lineage: Eukaryota > Metazoa > Chordata > Mammalia > Primates > Hominidae > Gorilla > Gorilla gorilla. The sequence goes on from NC_073238.2 coordinate 70,244,852, forward strand.
GAAAATAAACAACAGAATATGAGGAGTGCCCATGTTTATGAAAAAAAGTTGGAAAAGTAATATGAAATTACACAAACAAGAATATTTATCAAAATAGAAGACTGCAAGATATTTTCCCCAGAACATGAAAGTAATGAAAGTTATAGAATCTTACTGAGATTTCATATGAAATATTGACAGATGATAACCTTGATAATGTTAATCTGTATTTCTATTTTTTCACTTGATCCCTCCATGTGTTTTACAGGTATGGATCTAGGGAAAAAAAATAAGGAAAATTCTTTAATACTTCATCAGAATAGAGATATATCTGACAATAGCTCATGAAAACCAGTGCAATTGTGTAGTATTTCTCATTCCAAAAAGAGTATGACATGTGGTATACAGGGAAGCTTTAATAAAATAGATGATTTATCTCCTTTCATCATGTCATTTATTAATTAGTTTTCAGAAATGAGATATTGGAGTTTCTTCACACCTTTAAAAAGCACAGAAGCAGAGATAATGTCCTTTTCCTTTTCTACCCTTGATGAACTCCAAGTCAGTCTTTAATATTTAACCAGTATTTATTTTTCTAAGATTTTCCTGGTTCAGTCTGACTGAGTTCTCCATGTTCTGCTCTGCTGCATGTCTCTGTACCTGTAATGTAGCACAGATTGGATTGAAGTGACAATATTCCCATACTTCACTGCAAGTTTCTTAAAGATAGATAACAGGGATAAGCTCAGACATTAGAATACGGCTGATGCATAGTAAGCGTTGAAAGCTTGAGGAGTGAATGAGTAAATAGAAAATGAATATCTAACACACTGCTCCATTCATGGTCTTTGAATCAATACAACATGTTGACTGATCCTAAATTGATTTCAATTATGAGCAAATAAGGCTCAAAAGAGAGACAGCAGCACTGTTAACTCTCTACTTCTCACATTAAATAGCTTTCTTGTTCCGTAAGTGAGAATATACATGGTACGCTGACCTTCTTGAAAAAAAAAAAGAAAAAAAACACTACAATATGTTAGTTTGATTTGTGGTTTTGTCTCTTGCTCAAAAACTGATATTCAATGTCTGACACAGAATAAGGAGAGTATGGGGTCAGAAAAATTGAGATGCTTGTATTTTTGCTTCCCAACTAAGGAATGCAATGTTCTAGAAAAAGATGAAAGAACAATGTAATAAATATTTATTTGGCCAAAAATATATAATGTTAATAATTAAATCTAACCCCAGTTAAGTTTTTTTATAAATCATTATTAGTTAAATATAAAATAGAAGAATATTTAAACTTCAAGTGACTGATGGTAATATTTTTATAACTATTTCAATTAAATACTACTCTATTATACTTTATATAATTGTTTTACGACTCAGAAAGTTCTGTAGATGTGTGTGTAAAGCATTTTATTTATAATTATAATATTTGTAATACCTGCATTTATGAAACAACATTTCATCTGGGGAGAATCTTGAGTATGCAGTTCTCTAATGCAGTCTACATTAATATGTGATAAATGTTAAAAGTCAAACAGTAATATATAATGTTGTTTCTCAGATATACTGTGGTTGAATTAAAAATATCATCATCTTAAACTGCATAGGACCCATCAAAATTAAGAAAACAAAAATTTTCAGAGGGGGAGGAGGATAACAATAAAAGTAGTTAGCGAATTAGACAAAATTTCTAATGCTATATGCATGGACAATTATTCTATTAGTTTTTACTATAAAATTTTTATTTTTATTAGTAAAAGTTTTAAGTATTACTTGCTTAAAATATGATCATGTAGTAAGAAAAACAAAAAAGCAAAGAAAAAGATTCAATAATCAGAGCTAATAAGAATGCTCAATATGAGGAGCAATTGTGAGATCAAAACATTTAAACAATTTTTAAACACTAGTTTTAAAAGTACTCCACGCTATAACATGAAATATGTTTTTGAAATTTGAGTGATTTTTACAACATCCAAGTACATTTTCAAAGAAGATAAATATGTGGGTACATACCTCCCATTAATCAGGACATATTAAAAATAAAACAAGTTTTACAGAGTGTTATTTTCATTTCTAGATTTTATATTATTCATTAAAGCCACAGACAATTCATAAGAGAAGAAATACAATGTTTTACAGAATTAATGTTATATAATTTTGCTAAACATATTATATAACAGTGTTCCTATTTGTATTTTCACTATTGAAGCGCTAATTGAAGCTATATTGTAATAGAGTATAGGATAATTGATTTTCTGTGCAGATGAATGTCTTATATTATTATAGGATTGTAGATTACAAGAATATACACATTTGCCAAAACTATCAAAATAAATGCTCAACGTGTGTATATTTCACTGTATGCAATGATGCCTTAATTTTTAAAAGTCAAAAAACACGGAGCACATGTCAGAAGTTGCTGCTTATTTACTCAAAAGATCATACATGAAATTCAGTGATAACAAGTTCCCAAAACTAAATTATGAAGGCAGGAGTAATAGATTTCTTATATAGAGTAAATCCCAATTCTCCTGCTTTGTACCAGAGTTCAAAAATTAAGGTTTCATTTACCAACAATGTGCCTGTATTGATTCTGTAAATTTCTCTTCGTATATAAATAATTAGGTCCCTGATGATAATGCACTTTCTATTAAATTGAACCTAATATTTTAAGAGTAACAATACATTGTAAATTATTAGAAATACACTTAATTAGAGTTAGGATATACATGACTTTAAACTCAAAATGATATTTTTACAATAATAAAGTATAAATGAATTTTTAAATGTCTTCACTTTCACATCTGCTCTATTTAAAGCCACTAGTGAAAACTCCTGGATGCAAGATGAAATATGACAATATGATATTAAATTCGAATATGAGATACAGTAAAACCATTTTTAGTTTTTTAAGATTGTTACATTAGGTGTCAAAACAATACCAGCAAAATTTTAAAATAAAGAGCAATGTAGATCAAACATGATAAATTGCCTTCCAAAAGAGAATGCTAAAAAAATAGAAAATAAATTCACTATGAAAATAAAATGCACATTTAAACAGAAAAGATTGTCTGCATAGCCCAACTTTATGTGATCTCTGTAATTTCACATATCATGACTTATAGATGGCATATGATATTTGACATAGGAAGAATTTGAAATGAAGAATCCAATCTAGAAAGTAATATTGTAAGAAAACATAAGCAGGCCGGGCGCGGTGGCTCACGCCTGTATTCCCAGCACTTTGGGAGGCCGAGGGGGGCGGATCACGAGGTCAGGAGATCGAGACCACGGTGAAACCCCATCTCTACTAACAATACAAAAAATTAGCCGGGCGCAGTGGCGGGCGCCTGTAGTCCCAGCTACTCGGGAGGCTGAGGCAGGAGAATGGCGTGAACCCGGGAGGCGGAGCTTGCAGTGAGCCGAGATTGCACCACTGCACTCCAGCCTGGGCGACAGAGCGAGACTCCGTCTCAAAAAAAAAAAAATAAATAAAAATAAAACATAAGCAAACTGCTTGCTGAGCCAAGGTATTTTATTTCCTAATAATTAAAATAAAAATTATACTACGATTTTGTATTTTCAAAAAATTTGCATGGATACATAGTAGGTATACATGTTTATGGGTTTCATGAGTTTATTTGATACAGGAATACAATGTATAATAATCAAATCAGAGTAAATGGGGAATACAGCACCTCAAGCATTTATCCTTTGTGTTACAAACAATCTAATTATATTCCTTTAGTTATTTTTAAATGTACAATAAATTATTGTTGACCATAGATACCCTATTTTGCTATCAAACACTAGATCTTAGTCATTCTATCTAATTATAATTTTGTACCTGTTAACCATTCTCCCCACCTTCACCAACTACCCTTCCCAGCCTCTGGTAACCATCATTCTACTCTTTATCTCCATGAGTGTAATTGTTTTAATTTTTAGATTCTATACATAAGTGAGAACATGCAAAATTTGTCTTCCTGTGCCTAGCTTATTTCACTTAACATAATGACCTCCAGTTCCATCCATGTGGTTTCAAATGACAGAATCTGTTTTTTATGGATGGATAGTATTCATCACGTATGTGCACCATATGTTCTTTGTCCATATGTCTGTTGATGGATATTTACATTGCTTCCAAATCAGCTACTGTGAATAGTGCTGCAATAAACATGGGAGTGCAGATATCTCTTTGATATATTGATTCCCTTTCTTTTGGGTGTGTTACCCACCAGTGAGATTGCTGGATCATGTGATAGTTCTATTTTTAGTTTTTGAGGAACCTCCAAATTGTTCTCCATAGTTGTTGTACTAGTTTACATTCCCACCAACACTGTATGATGGTTCTCATTTTCCACATCCTCACCCACATTTGTTACTGCCAATCTTTTGGATAAAAGCCATTTTAACTAGGGTGAGATGATATCTCATTGTGGTTTTGATTTGCATTTCTCTAATGATTAATGATATTCAGCACCTTTTCACATACATCTTTGCCATTTATATGCTTCTTTGAGAAATATCTGTTCATATCTTTCACCAATTTAAATAATTATAAATTATTATATTTTACATACTGAGCTTTTAAAGCTTCTTATATACTCTGGCTATTAATCCCTTGTCAGATAGGTACTTTGCAAATATTTCCTTTCATTCTGTGTTTGTTTTGTTGTTGTTTCCTTTGCTGTGCAGAAGCTTTTTAACTTGATGTGATCCTATTTGTCCTTACTTGCTTTGGTTGCCAGTGCTTGTGAGGTATTACTCAAGAAAACTTTGCCCAGTCCAAGGTTCTGGAGAGTTTCTCCGGTTTTATTTTAGTAGTGTCATAGTTTGAGGTCTTAAATGTAAGTATTCAATCCATTTAATTTGATTTTTGAAAAAGGCGAGACACAGTCTATTTTCATCCTTTTGCATATGGATAAACAGCTTTCCCAGCAAGATTAATTGAAGAGACTGTCCTTTCCCCAATGTACGTTCATGGCATCTTCACTGAAAATTAGTTTACTGTAGATTTATGGATTTATTTCTGGGTTCTCAATTCTGTTTCAATGGTCTATGTGTCTCTTTTTATGCCAATACCATGATGTTTTCGTTATTATAGCTCTGTAGTATAACTTGAAGTCAGGTAATGTGATGTCTACAGCTTTGTTCTTTTTGCTTAGGATCGATTTGGCTATTCTATCTTTTGTGCTTCTATATAAATATTAAGATTTTTTTATATTACTGTGAAGAATGTAATTGGTATTTTTACAGGGATTGCATTGAATCTGCAGACTGCTTTTGGTAGAATGAACTTATTAACAACACTGATTCTTCCAATTCATGAACATGGAATATCTTTCCAATTTTTTGTCCCCTTCAATTTTTTGTCTCAATGTTTTCTAGTTTTCATTGTAGAGCTCTTTCACTTCATTGCTTAAGTTTATTCCTAGTATTTTAGTTTATTTGTAGCTATATAAATGAAAAAAATTGATTTATTTTTCAGATTGTTTGCTGTTGGCATATAGAAATGTTATTCATTTTGGTAAATTGATTTTTCATCCTGCAGCTTTACTGAATGTTTATCAGTTCTAATAGTTTTTTTACGGCATGCTTAGGTTTTCCCAAATATAAGGATAACTTGACTTCTCCTTTTCCAATTTGGAAGCCATTTATTTCTTTCTCTTGTCTGACTGCTCTAGCTAGAACTTTCATTACTACATTGAATAACAGTGGCAAAAGTGGGCATTCTTGCCAAGTTCCAAGTCTTAGAGGAAAGGCTTTCAGTTTTCCCCTTTCAATATGACACTACCTGTGGGTCTGTCGTATATGGTTTTTATTGTGTTATGTTCCTTCTCTATTCGTTTTTTTGAGGATTTTTATCATGAACTTCTGTTAAATTTTATCAAACGCTTTTTCAGCACCAATTGAAATGATCACATGGTTTTAGTCCTTCATTCTGTTGACATAATGTATCACAGTGATTTGCATATGTAAGCCATCCTTGCATCTGTGGAATAAATCCTACTTGGTCAAGATGAATTATCTTTTTATTGTGTTTTTGAATTCAAGTTGGTAGTGTTTTGCTAGAGATTTTTGCATCAATGTTCATCAAGGACATTGGCCTGTAGTTTTCTTGTCCTGATGTGTCTTTGTTTGGTTTTGTTATCAGAGTAATAGTGGTTTCATAGAATAAGTTTGAAAGTATTCCCTCCTCCTCTATTTTTCAGAATAGTTTTGAGTAGGATTGGTTTCAATTATTTAAATATCTGGTAAAATTTAGCAGTGAAGTAATTGGATTCCTGGCTTTACTTTGCTGGAAAACTTTTTATTATGACTTTAATCAATTTGGTGTTTCTGAAAGAAGAAGGATTGGTGGAGGCTTCTATTTGGCCATCTTTGTCTCTTCTTCCTGCGACTTAGTATTTTAATTAGCAAATGTAGATAAATTAGAATAAAGTAAAATTTACTTTTTGGTCAAATGTTTAAAAAGGTCAATTTAAATTAGTGGACAATTTAAATCATAAAGCTTTTGAAGGCATGTAATTTATATAAAATATAAAAAAAAATTTCTTTTGATCAGTAAATTGTTATTTACTTAAATTCTGAGAATATTTATTTTATATTTATGTATTTAACTAATATCATTGATAACTTATAATAGCTAAATATATTGAATGAATGATTAAGTAGATGTTTGAAATATGAAAATGCTTGCATTTTGTTGAGTAGTTGATGAGGATTAACCTCTGTGATTAGTTAAATATGTTTGTATTTTTTGATCGGTATCACCATTTACTTCTAGGCAGGTTGTTTTATTCCTTAGATACTCTTTTTGATTACATAAGATAAAGAATAGCAATATATATTTCAAAAGGCTGATAAAAATATCAAATAAAAGATGTAATGTTTCTAGGCAAGTGCGTGGCTCATGGTAGTAGATTAATTAATGCAATTATCTTTAACATTACTATTTATTCAAAACTGTGTGACAATCCTTGAAAACACTACCATTCTAATCTTTAAATATGGCAAATATAAAATAATTTGTCTTGAATATTGTATATAGTGTTTAGTTAAACATGAATTAAATGAACACACAAATACAATATAGACAATATATTAAGCCATAAAAAATGCCAGTCAACATAAGAATCTATATGTAGCATTTGCACACTGGAATTATGTTTCTTCAAATATGTTTATGAGTTAGTAGAGTTACTTTATTAAAAATGGGGTTAAAAAACATGAGATTATGTCATATGATTTAATATCAATGTTTGCATTTCAATAGTGACGTGGTTAAGCTAAAATATCTTAGCTTATGAATACAAATGACAGAACATCTAGTATTAAACATTACCATTTGTTGTCAAGATATTGTATTATTATCATTTTCAAAACCTCCGATAATTTATTTCCCAGCTATTTCATGTTTCTTTGTTCTTCACCTCTGATTTATGATTACAGTAAACTATGCTTATCTTTCTATCTTTGATACTATAGTACATAATAATTTGAAAATAATATTTTTCACAGATTCACTTGTATAGAGACAAGGTTCAATAGGGCTCATTTATATAAAATGTGCATTTGCTTCTGTTGATTAATAACCAAGTGTAGACTATATCTTTCATCATACCACTTTCGTTTTCATTTGTAACTGAGATTTCATAAGATAGTCAATAAATACAATTTACTTAAAATAATACTTCAAAGCAGATTCTTAGATGTGAGTATAATAGTTTATATTATATTTCTTCTGTCTAGATAAGTAGTCTTATCTCTCGTCTTAAATTTTTTTTTAAAAAAAACCATATTGACATGCACAGGAAAATTATTCCAAATACACTCATCATCTAAAATGTTTTAAAACCTAATTGTAAGATAATTGAAGATCTCAGATGCAGTTTTCTTAGTCAATTTTTCACTTACATTAACTTTTAAAATGGGAATTTGATAGGTTTCTTAAAGCATACTGCTGCTTTGCTGATGTCAAGAAGTTCTAAATCTTCTACTCTTTGAGAAAAATAATGTTAAACACAATTTTTATTCAACCAACTTCTTTAAAATTGTGCTCTGCAAGAAAGAGCTCCAGAAATATTACATACAATTTCTCTTTCTTTTTAATTCACATATGTAGATAACTTTCAATTTTACTATATATTAAATTTTTAAAAAACATTTTCAAATGTGAGAATTTGACACCTTAAAAATAGAATCAATGTGATAAATAAAACTACCTGCTTTATCTCACATTCCATAATGAAAACTTTTGGTTACATGTATTAAGCACTGTGACAAATTCTGCCAGACAGACTATGTAAAGAGAAAAGAGGAGTTGAAGGAGCAAGTTAGTTTTTCATCTTAGTGTGTCTTCTCATGCACATTACATTTACTACATACGAGGATTAGTCTTCTGCTTCATAAACTTGGAATTATAATGATTGTCTCTACTCATTCATAGTGATACCATAAAGATGAATTAATGCATACCAAAACATCTTGTAAGTCGAAAGTTAATGTAAATACAAGATGTTATTGTTTCTAAGGTATTGCTCAGAAAAGAAATAGTACAAAGTGGATTCTACTATAAACCTAATTATATTGGTGATTTCTAATGCCTTAATATGATGACATTTTAAAAAATCTATTTGATATCAGTGTTTTCTATCACCAGGATCTTAATGACCAACAAAGGAGAGGTTTATTAATCCAAACCTGTTGATCTTTCTGTTTTCAATGACCTACGAATAAGCAGAATTTTATCCTGCATCCTATTATGTTCTAAGCCCTTCGGGTCTAATGTTATAATTGTGTTTGTAAATCAGCTGGTCACAATGATTAAAATGATGTTGAAATGAAGTCTGGCCTTAGGAACATTTTCACGCTAATTCCGGCTGTCAAAGCACAATCTTTGGTACCAAGCAGGACGTGCCACTGTTCCTATGGTAAATAATTATAAACCATATTAGAATAGCATAGAAAATAATATAATTTTAGAATATAAATTGAAATATGATAGTAGACTACTTAATAGCAAATTAACCGTTTATATTAGAAGTAAAATAGGTGCTAAACATATTTTATTACTTTATTTAAAATATATTCATTGATAATTTATAATAGCTCAATGGACTATTAAATTAAGTGTCATATAGGCATTCTCCTCTAATTTAATGAAGAAACCGAATATCATATTGACAATGAGACAAAACATCAGATAATGGTACTTTTAATACATATAGGAGCAAATAGGAGAAACTTCTACATAAAAAAGTCATCTCAGAAAAAAAATTACTTGACTTTTAAAAATAAGGAGCAATTAACACAATGAAGGGAAAGGTCAGAGGGAAAATATACTAGAAGGAACAAAGGTCTGAAACAGTTGGCATATTTAAAGAAATGTTACTTCATATGTTTAATTTTTATAATCAATTCATCCCGTTCTGTTAAATTAAAGTAAATTAGATTTAGTGCTTCTAGACATAATATACATAAGGCCATCATTCATACTTTCAAAACAGGTAAACATTCTTTATTTTTATAATTTGTCTGAGCTCACAGAAAGTGCATTTTGTTGAGAGTAGTTAAAACAAAAAGTATGTAATCACATAATGAGTTAAAAGTGGTTACTTTTATGTCAACTCAATCTATTTTTTTCTTTTAGTGGTAAATACACGGTCCTTTTAAATTTCCCTACTGTTTCATACAAAACAAAATTATACTAAATAAAGGAAATTATTTTAGTGGTATAGTTTACAGTCATCAATCTTTCTCTTCTGTATTATTTCATATGTATGTTTTTCCTTTTTGCTTTTATTTGTTTTGCACCTTGAGATTTTATTAGCAGGTTATTTTTAGAATATTATGTGCTGTTGAATGATGTCATGTATTATCTTTACTTTTTTTTTTTTCTTTTTTTTTTGAGAAAGAGTCTTGCTCTGTCACCCAGGCTGGACTGCAGTGGCACGATCTCGACTCACTGCAAGCTCCGCCTCCTGAGTTCACGCCATCCTACCTCAGCCTCCCGAGTAGCTGGGACTACGGGCACTCATCACCACTCCCGGCTAATTTTTTTTTTTTTTTTTTTTTTTTGTATTTTTAGTAGAGGTGGGGTTTCACCATGTTAGCCAGGATGGTCTCAATCTCCCAACCTTGGGATCCGCCCTCCTCAGCCTCCCAAAGTTCTGGGATTACAGGCATGAGCCACCGTGCCGGGCCTTATGTTTACTTTTTTTTTTTAACTTGAGAAGAATATTTTTCTCTCTAAAGTTCAGAAACAATTAGATTCAATAATAACTCATTTCAGTTTGTGTGTATCAACACAGGCAGGAATTTAGGATTTTATGGCTCTTTGAAATATACCTTTCTGGTAACAGACTTTTAGAGAACATTCTATTTAGTGACCATAGAGGCATTTGTCAGCTCTTTGTTACTTCCATATAATACATAGAATTTTTATTTGAATATAATAAATAAAAAGATGGACTTTCATTTATTGTTTTTATTCATCAAAAATGGAATTCATTTTGTTCTTAAAGTATCTATGGACATTTTGGAGACATGAAGGATTTAGAAATTTGGAAGCTTTGAAGTAGATAGCTATAGTAAAGTTCCCACTATCAATCATTTTGTCATAAATTATCCCAATCGAAGGTTAGAGGAGAGAATATACAAGCCAGAGTTTGTGGCAGAAAATTAAAGTTTGTGGTTATAGACATAGTTATAAGATATTTATATCAGAATCCTTTTGCTTTACCACAATTTTATTTAGGCAAATCTTATTGAATTACATTTTACATATATTACAATAGGTAATTTAAAAATTGTATGGGTTCATTGATGTCACAGAGATGATGAATAAGGCAGCTCCAAGATTTGTTTCCTACACTGAAGCAACTTTCTACATGGCATAAAATGACCAGATCAATTTTTGGAACTATAGAAAGTAATCAGATACTTATAGGAAACAGGGTAGTACCTATTAACAATGAGGTTACTAAACGTTAATAAGAAAGCATTGATATGTATATGCCCAAAACAACACAGCCCAAAATATATTATGCAAATATTGACAGAATTGAAGAGCGAAATAGGCAGGTATATAATAATAGTTAAAGATGGTAACACATATCTTTCATTAATGAATAGAACATCTAGGTGGAAAATAAATAAAGCAAAATCGAGGGCTTGAAAACTATTGTAAATAAACTAGACCTAACAATAACATATAAAACACTTTAGCCAACAACAGAAGAATACACATTTTTAAAGTGCATATGGAATTACAACTGGGTAGGCCAGATATTAAGTTACAATAAAAGTTGTCAATAAATTTAAAAATTGATATTATACTAAGTGTAATCTCAGACCACAATGGAAGAAATCTAGAAGTTAAAAACAAAAAGAAAACAGGAAAATGCACAAATGTTGTGTAAACCACACACTACTAAATAATCAATGGGTAAAAACATTTATAAAAATAAGTAGAAAATACACAAAGATAAAAAACATAGCATACCAAAACTTATGGGATGGAATGAAACCAATATTCAATGAGAAATTTAGAGCTGTCAATGCCTACATTAGAAAAAGAAATCTAAAATCAATAACATAATTTTACATTTCGTAGAACTAGACAATGTATAGCAAACTAAAATCATTGCTGAGAAATAATAAGGACCAAAGAAGAGAGAAAAGAAATAGATTATTTTTAAAAAATAAGTTTGGGAGAATTAATACAACTAGGAGTTGTTCTTTAAAAAGATTAATAAAATTGGCAAAGCTTTAGCTAAATAATAAGAAAATAGAAAAAAGATAGAAATAACTAAAAGCAGACATGAAAGTGGAGATACTACTTCCAAGCTTACAAAAAGGATTACAAAAGTACTATAAACAATTATATGTCAACAAATTAAATAACTAAGATCAATTTGATAAATTTAGAAACACAATTGTTACCAATCAGAATCAAGAAAAAATTAAAAAAACTCAACACCTTATAAAAAGTAAAGGAGTTGAATCTGCAATTGCACACATCCAAACAAACAAAATGTCCAGGGACAGATGGCTTCACTTTAAATGCTACCAAATATTTAAAGATAAATTAACAATACCTCTCAAAATCTTCAAAAGTTCTATAAAAATGGACCACTTTCCAACTCATTTTATGATGTCAGCATTACCCTGATTCCAAAGCCAGAAAACTAAATCACAAGATAAAATAATTACAGACCAATATCCCTTATGAATATAAATTTTTAAAATCTCAATAAAACATGAAAAAATAAACCTAACAGAATATCTTTTAAAAGTATACAGCATGAAAAAAGTAGAATTTAGCCCAGGAATGCATGGGCAGTTCAACATAAGAAAATAATCACTGAGATGCATCCCATCAGTAAAAAAATATTAAACACACATGAAAATCTAAATAAGCAGAATAGGCACCTGTCAATATTCAACACTCTTCCATGATAAAAACACTTAGAAAACCAGAAATAGAAGAGAACTTCTTCAACATAATGAAAGGCTTTTACTAAAAAGGGGAGCTAACATCATGCTTAATGGTCAAGGGCTAATAGCTTCTTCCTAAATATAGGAAAAAGACAAAAATAATCCCTTACAACTTTGCTAATCAACCTTGTATTGGAAGTTGTAACCAGAACCATTTATTAAAAAAAAAAAAAAAACTATCCAAACTGCAAAAGGAAATGTAAAACTATATTCACAGATGACTTGCTCTTATATATAGGATATCCCACAGAATCCACAAAAAAAGATGTCAGAGCTGATAAAACAAATTCATCAGTGTTGCAGAGCATGATATTAACATGCAAAAACTGGTTGCATTTGAACGTATCCACAAATAATATAATTGAAAAGGAAATTCAGCGAACATTTCTATTTACAAAAGAATTCAAAAGTTTAAAACAATTAGCATTAAATGTCACCAAGATTTGTAAGACTTAAAATCAAACGAACAAACAAAAAACCTGGCCAGGGGTGGTGGGTCACGCCTGTAATCCCAGCACTTTGGGAGATTGAGGCGGGTGGATCACCTGAGGTCAGAAATTCGAGACCAGCCCGGCCAACATGGTAAAACCCCATCTCTACTAAAAATACAAAATTAGCCTGGCGTGATAGAATGCACTTGTAGTCCCAGCTACTCAGGAGGCTGAGGCAGGAGAATCTCTTGAATCTGGGAAGCAGAGGTTGCATTGAACAAAGATCATGGCACTGCACCAGAACGAGAATCCTTTTCAAAAAAGAAAACCTATTAACTCGTCATTTAGCATTAGGTATATCTCCTAAAGCTATCCCTCACCAGCATGGCACATGTATACATATGTAACTAACCTGCACATTGTGCACATGTACCCTAAAACTTAAAGTATAATAATAATAAAATTTAAAAAAATAAACTATAAGACATTGCTAGAATAAATTAACAAACGAAACAAATGGAATGTATCCCAATTTTATGGATTAGAAGTTGTAATATTGTTATGATAGCAAGAAATCCAGAGCAACCAACAAATTTAACATAATTCCTACCAACATTCAAATACTAATTTTTTTGCAGAAATAGAAAAGCCGACTCTCAAATTTATATGGAATTATAATGGGCAAAAGCAATGTTGGAAAATAAAAGGCAACATTAGAGATCTCACTTTTCCCAATTTCAGAACTTACTACAAATGCTCTGAAAACAACATTATGAGGCTGACATAAGGATAGGCATAAAAACTAATGGGAGAGAATTCAAAATTCAAAAATAAACCTATATGTCCATAGCCAATTGACTTTTTTTTAAGGAGTCCCAAGACAACTTAATAGGGGAAAATATTCTGTTCAATGAATAATGTTTAGATAACTGAATTTTCACATATAGAAGAATAAAGATTTAACCATATTTCACACAATATACAAAAATCAATGCAAAATGTATCAATGACCTATATATAAGAGCTGAAAGTATGAAACCTTTGGAAGAAAATATATGACATACATGGATAAATTTTCATGAGCTAGATTTAGGCAACTAGATTTTAGATATGACACCAGAAGCATGAGAAACAACAACAAAAAATGGATAAAATAAAACATTTACAAACAATATATGCGATAAGGTTAGATTTTCAGAATATAAACAGAGTTAGTACAAATTAACAACAAAAAGTACTCCAAACAACTCAAATAATGGGAGGAGAAATTAGCTATTTCTCCGAAGAATATATCAATTTCCCAAAAACACATGAAAAATGCTCCATCAATGTCATTTGTCAAAAGGAAAATTCACATCAAAGCCACAATGAAATACAACTGTTCATTAACTAGAACGTCTAGAATTTTTTCCAAAATAGAAAATAACAAACGGTGAGAGTGTGCAGAAATTGTAAGCCTCACCTATCGCTCGTGGGAATGTAAAATGAAGCAGCTACAGCGGAAAAAAGTTAAGTCTAAGAAGATAAACATAGCATTAGCATTTGTCTCAGCAAATTCACACATAGATAAATACATGAAAGAACAAAAAATAGGCCGGGTCCAGTGGCTCACACCAGTAATTCCAGCTTTGGGAGGCCAAGGCGGGAGTCTTTCATGGGCACAGGAGTTCAAGACCAGACTGGGCAATATGGCAGGACTCCATCTCTACAAAATAAAATAAAAGTTAGCCAGGCTTGGTGGTACTCACCTGTAGTCCCAGCTACTCAGGAGGCTGAGGTGGGAGAATCACATAAGCTTGGGAAATTGAGGCTGCAATGAGCCATGAACATGACACTACACTCCAGCCTAGGTAACAGACCAAGAACCAGTCTCAAAAAAATTATATATATATATACACACACATAATTAATGTTTATATATATATGTATATATAAACATTAAACCAAAAAGTATACTTGTAGGTGAATGTTCATCGCAGCATTAGTTACCATAGTCAGAAGATAGAAACAACTTAAGTGTCCATCAAAAGCTGAATGGTTAAGTGAATTTTTATGTATATACAATAAAACATGAAGAAGTCATAAAAAGAATGAAGTTTTAATACATGCTACATAATGAATGAACCTTGAATAAAACAGTCTCTATTCACAAATAACATAATCCTATAGAGAAATCTCAAATGATTCACACCAAAATTGCTAGAGCTAATAAATGAATGAAGCAGAGTTGCAGGATGCAACACCAAACACCAAAATCATTTATGCTTTTAAACACCAGCAGTAAACAATCTGGAAAGGAACTCAGAAAGCAATTCCATTTACAACAGTATCTAAACATCTAAAATTACTAAATTTAAATTTAACAAAGCAGGTGAAAGACTTGTGCATTGAAAGCAACAAAATATTGCCAAAAGAAATTAAAGAAAACCTAAATAAACAAAAAGACAACTCATGTTCATGGATTTAATGACTCATTGTTAAGATGGCAATGATATACCAAGCCACCTTGAGATAGAAATTGTTACATAATTAGCAACAGATGATGGTTACACAGCATTACGAATGTATAAAACGGTACTAAATATTCACTTTAAAATGGGTAATGATATGTATTAATATGTAAATTTCAACTCAGTTTTAAAGAAGATGAAATAAAAAATTTGCATTGGATCATTCAGTTACATATCTCCTAAAATTTATGAAGTTTAAGAGTGTTGCGGAAGCACAAAATTAACTAAAGCACTGATATATAGAATGCATAACTCATGATAAAATATAAGGTATTCTGACATAGCCCCTCTTCATTTTTAACATTTTCAGGGCTATGTGTGATGCTTGATAACCCTTGTTTGATCTTTTCTTTCTTATAAATGATTTTCTCTAAGTGAAAGGTTTTAGAGCATTAAAAATGTATGCTCTATTTATATTTAATATTTTTTTGATACAGATGAAAAGAGTTATGTATCATCTTACATAGTATTTATGAATTGTACAATTTTATGTCTGATAATCACATACTGAACAATATTGGGTAAAAATTTTGGATTTCAGTGTATCGTATTAATTTCACAAATGCAGAGATTTATTAGAGGAAGATAAATGTTTATATCTGAACTAGTAATGAGTGATGAGATGCTATGAACTTCTGGGAAAAAATATACTTGAATACAGTTATTCCATAAGGCACAATCACCTACAGGTAACTGTTTTGATTGTTTGTTTGTTTGTTTGTTTGTTTGTTTCTAATGGTTTGCTTCTGTTCTTACATTGATGATTGATAGCAAATTGGTAGCCACTATGTTCTGTGTCCCTCCCAAATTTATATGTTGAAACCTAGTTACCAAAGTGATGGTATTAGAAGATGAGGCCTTTGGGAGGTCATTCAATTATGAAGGCTCATTAGCAGCCTTATGAAAGATGCCTCAGAGAGTAACCTTACCTCTCCCACCATGTGAAAACACAAGGAAAAGAGATCATCTACAAATCACAAAGCGAGTCCTCACCAGGTATTAAATCTGCCAGTGACTTCATCTTGGAATTTCTAGCCTTGAGAATTGTGAGAAATACTTTTCTGTTGCTTATAATTCTCTTCATTTGTGGTATTTTATTATAGTAGCCTAAATGAACTCTGTTAAGAAAAAGCTAGAAAGACATAATAATAATATGGTTTCAATGATACAAAAACTATAAAATTATGCTCCCCTACTCCAGTTTGATATAAGATATAAACTGGTCCAATCATGACAACAGAAGAGAAATTATTAATAAAAATGTTCAAAAAAACTTGGTCCAGATTTTTCATTGCCTCATTTAATCTTGAGATGCCAAACTTTTGACTACCTTTTCAGTAAATTACCATAAAAATCTACTTTATCTATCTATCTATCTATCTATCTATCTATCTATCTATCTATCTATCATCTATCATCTTTCTATCACCTATCTAACTTTGATGATAATATTAGGTTATAAATAATAAAAATGCAGATACATTAAATAGGAAAATAGATCAGTAGAATATTTTTGATTTTGTATAAATCTTTTTGGAGAGTACATTTTGAAAAAATGTTAAGAAAATATATTTTTTGCATTTAAGAGAATTTGGCAAAATATATAAAATGTGCTTCTTGGATGTTTATGAGAATTACTTTGGTAAGTTATTTTACTAATAAATTACTTAGAAAATGATAATAAAATTGAAATTCAGATTTTATTTAATCAAAAAAATATAAAACTATAAGAAATATTTACATTTTATGAATTTAAACAAAATTGAGAATTAAATTATTTTTCTCCTTAAAGACTTATGCAATGTCTTAGGAATAAATGTTATGAGACATTAAATAACTATTGCAATATCTTTTTTATTGCTGTATACTTAACAAATTTTTCCATTAAGAAAGCAGCATTTCATGAATTCTAACACATGTACATAAAATACAAATGTTCCAAAGGAATTGATTGGTTTCACATGAATGAACATTTCACCCATCTAGTGAGTAGTTTTTATGTTGTCTGAATTTTTCTCTAAGGGCTTAAAAGATAATGCTATGAACAAACTAAATTATATTCCCCCATCTCAACATCATTAGAATAATGTATTTGACAACAATATAGTTCATATACCACAAGAAATAACAAATATGATGAAACATACAGACATCACATGCAAACACACACACACTTATAGACACATGCACATATTTTCCTTGTACCATCACAGCATTTTTAGTGGATATGGTTTTTTTTTCTGCTGCTCAAGATTGAACCATGTACCCCACTCCTAATTTTTCTGTCTCAGTTCCTTTAATTATCATTCTCTGCCCTCACTATTTAATTGCTCCATTTTCACTGACTTCCCTCCTTCGACTACAACATATTCTAAAACCTAATAAACTAATGACATATTGAAACAGGCAGAAAAACAGAACATGCAACTTCTGACATTTCATTACCCACTAAGGTCCACAAATATGATGTCTGTTTCTTCATTTCTCACACAGTCTTAGACCCATCAAAACCTAGGTACACATTTTTTTTATATGTGGCTATGTGATGTGGGGATAAACACAAAAGCACGCATGCAATAGAAAGGTTCTAGAGTAAACTTACTCCACCTACGCTGTATCCATCAGCTTGCCCACATAGTCATAGTGACAGAGAGATTTGAGTTTTTTCACTATTGGCAGAGGTCATAGAAAGAGAAAGGTATATTTTCTAAAATGTAAAAAACTCAGGAGATACTCTGCTGATGAGGATGCTGGTATCAATCCTTTTCTAACTGTCTATGCAGAAGAAAATTTGTTTTTTTCAATATGTCCCAAAATATCACTTTTTAAAAATACAATAAAGACAATAATATAAAAATTAAAAAATCCATGTCAAATAAAAACTATTGTTTTATTATTGTCAACAGATATAAAATTATTGTTAAATTGTTTTCAATATGCATATAAGTTGTTATCCTCAATTTCAGTACTTATGTCTCAAACTATGACCTAACATTTATCAGATAAGCCTGGGTCCAAAACCACATCTCTTTATCATTATAACTATTTTCGCTCAAAAATGACTTTACCTTGTAATGCCTAAAGATTAAAAAAAATAATGTCTGGTTTCCATTAGTTGGAATATGCAATATTCTGTTTTCAATAATGGATTGAAGAGGTAGACAAAAGACCAAGAACGAATATAAATGAACAAAACTACAAACCATCTAAACCTAATCAACAACTACAGAACATTTTACACGAGAATATGTATTCTCTCCATGATAGATCATACCATAATTGGATCCTAAAACAATCTAAATAAATGTAATGGAATTAAGAAGATACAAATTATGTTTTCTGACCCCAACTAAATAAAATTAATTGAAGATTTGGAAAATTCACAAATATGTAGAAATTAAACATATTTCTAAAATATAAATATTCAATTAAGACATCTAAAAAGAAGCTGGGCAGGGTAGCTCATGCCTATAATCTCAGCACTTTGAGAGGCCTAGGTGGGTGGGCCACTTGACGTCAAGAGTTTGAGACCAGTCTGACCAACATGGTGAAATCCCGTTTCTACTAAAAGTACAAAAATTAGCCAGGCATGCTGGTGGGTGCCTGTAATCCCAGATACTCAGGAAGCTGAGGTGAGAGAATCACTTGAACCTGGGAGGCGGAGGTTGCAGGGAGCCAAGATAGTGCTACTGAACTCCAGCCTGGATGACAGTGCAAGACTCTGTCAAAAATAAAGAAAAAGAAAAAAGAAATCTAAAAAGAAATTAGCAAATACATTTAGATGAGGGAAATTGAAAATAAAAATCAAAAAACCTTATGAGACTCATTTAAACCAATACTTTGATGAAAAAAGGTATTTAATCTTGAAAAAGTAGAAAAACCTGTAGGACTCAAATGTTCAAACTCCAAAATTTACTATGGGGACTATGGTAGTTAAGACAATGTAATACTGGCATAATAATAGACATAAAGATCAATGAAATAGAATTAAAACTTTAGAAATAAACTGTTACACTTATGGTCAAATGGCTTTTGACAAAGGTACCAACAAATTTCAATGACGTAAAGAATATGTGATATGGTTTCAGTGTGCCCCCACCCAAATCTTATCTCGAATGGTAAATCCCACAATTCCTATGTGTTGTGGGAGTAACCTGGTAGGATGTGATTTAATTATGGGGGAAGTTCTTTCCTGCACTGTTCTTGTGATAGTGAATGAGTGTTATGAGATCTGATGGTTTTAAAAGCAGGGGTTTCCCTGCACAAGCTCCCTCTTTGCCTGTCACCATCCATATAAGATGGGATTTGCTCCTCCTTGACGTCTGCCATGATTGTGAGGTCTCCCTAGCCACGTAGTGCTGTAAGTTCAATAAACCTCTTTCTTTTCTAAATTGCCCAGTCTCAGGTATGTCTTTATCAGAAGCATGAAAACACACTAATACAATAGGCTATCTGCAAATTGTACTGAGACAACTGTTTATCCAGAAACTGAAAAATAAAGTTGGATCCCTACCTCACACCATATAAAAAAGACCTAAAAATGAATAGAAAACCTAAATGTAAGAGTTAAAACTATAACTTTCTTAAAAGCAGCAGAATAAATCCTTGTAATTTTGAATTAGGTTACAACAAAACTACAACCTACAAAATAAATAAAATAAATTTGACTTTCTCCTAATTAAAAATTTTCTGCTTCAAAAAACTTTATCAAGAAAATAGAAAGTGACTGTTAGAATGGGAAAAATGTTTGCAAAACGTACATATTATAAGAAACTGCTATTTTACAATTCAACAACAAAAAGAAAAGTAGGCCTATTTATTTAATTATGTATTTAACATTTTCTTTTCTCTTGCTTATTTTATTGTAAGAATACATGTATCATTCAAAATACATGTTACTTAACTATGTCCATTGTTGATAAGGCTTCTTGTCAACAATAGGCTATTAATAGTTCAGTTTTTGGGTAGCCAAAAGTTACATACCTAAATTAACTATGCAGTGTGGTGGGGGAGATACACTTAATCCCCCCATTTTGTTCAAGAGTCAACTATAATTTAAATTTACATAACCACATGTGGCAAGTGGCTGCCATACTGGATAGAGCAGCTCTAGTGTGAAAGTTCTTTTAAGGCAGTGTGTATGTCTTAATTCATCTTAACATTTTGAGTACCCAGAAAGTTACTGATGCAGCACAGGTACTCCTTAACACTTGTTGCAGTGCCTGAGTGAAGACAGCACTAAATGGCAGGATGGTGAGAATTCTTGGCCCTGCTGCAGAAGGGGCAGGAAATCTAAGTGATGTCTGTTCAGAATGTGATAACAAAATACTTTTGACTGAGTAATTTATAAACAACAGAAATTTGTTGGTCAGAGTTCTGAAGGGTGGGAAATCTAAGATCAAGAAGCCAGCAGAATTAGTGTCTGGTGAGGGCTCACATTCTGTTTCCAAGATGGTACCTTTTTGATACATTCTCACATGGCAGAAGGGGCAAACACACACTTTCAGGCCTCTTTTATATGAGCACTAATCTTATTCATGAGGACAGAGTCTCCCTAATCTAATCAACTCCCAAAGGCTATACCTTAATATTATCATCTGATGATTAGGTTTCAATGTCTTACTTTTCAGGGCAAAGATTATAGAACTCTGTGGCAGAGAAGGCCACCGTGTTGTGCCTTCCCTTCAATGTACTGATGGAAATGTGCAAATCTTAGGGTTAGGTGATTGAGATTCAAGACACCCACCTTCTATGTCACTGTGTGACCTCAGGCAAACCACATAGGCACATAGCCTATGGGCTTCTGTTTCCTCATCTGGAAATGGGTGACCACTAAATGCAGCATCTAAGCATCTAACTCAGGGGATTTTTAATAAGAATAAATTGAGGCCAAGAATAGGAAAACCAAAGTGTGAATTATGAAGTAGTCTGTATGTATATGGCTTTTTATTCATCTTACAGGTTGGTCCTGTTGGCAGATAAATATTAGAAATTAGTTATCAAACATCACATCATCTAGACAGCCCTGGCTCTAGAAATGTTGACATCTACTTGTTTCACTCCATGATGGAAAAGAAGAAAAAATAAATCCTAAATTACTAATTTAGACTTCCCCCTATTCCTCTCATTAACAGCTCAAAACCCCTACCATACAGCAGCCTTAGTGATGAACATGTATGGTAGAACCTTCAAGATGTAGCTAATTCCCCCCCAAGTACAACCAGCTGTGAAAACAAATTCAACTCCAGTAACCCTGCAAAGGAGCATAGATTTTCATATGTTAGAGACACAATGTTCATCTCGTTCAGAGGAATCCAAACCAAGTAATAGTGGTTTCTGGGGCTAAGGATATTAAGCATAATAGATTATCTGATAGTTTACTGATGATAAAGGTGAGATATTTGTCATTGTTTTGCTAGGAGACTTTATCAAAGGGAGGGAGAAATAGTGAAAGGTCATTGGTTCTATTGGTGAGATTATTTTCTTTATATAGCTGGAGTGTCAAAAGAAATGATCCCATAAAGATCACAACAAAACAGAACACACTTAAGCACTTCAAGATGAGCCCCAAGAAGCCATCATAGTGGACCCATTGGCTTCATCTTAATTTATCATTTGGCCCTCATAGACTAGAGTTGACTGGGTTCTCCATCTAGTCAAGGTGCAGCAGGTTTTAATACAGCAAACTACATGGTGGGCATTGGGGATGATTACTTTTTTGGAAATTAATTGTTATAATAACAATAATACTATCAATTTTTAGTACCTACTGCATCGCTTAAACTGTGCATTCTATTTATCTCAGTTAACAATCCACAGAGTTAACAGTATTACTATTATTTTGCAAATGAAGCTATTTGGGTTTAAGCAAATTAAACCATTATAGCTGGCTTCAGAGATATTTTTGTATTTAGTGTAAATATTGTTATCAGAAGCAGGTGCTCATAGAAGTATGTTTCTTGATTCCTCAAAAAATGCACAGACAAGAAACTTAATAGGCAATGCCTATTTTGTATTTTGATCAGCATCTTTGCCCACGTTGCACACAATTTCTTACTTGGAAAGCTACAAAATCTCGAGAAATTCTTCTTCTTTTCAAGCTAGGTTTCTTTAATGTTGCCTTCACCACCTTTGTCAGAAGTCACAGATGCCTCAAAGAAGCTAGGATTACCCATCTTTGATAAGGCAAGGTCTCCAGTCTTACTTTTCCTTTCTCCTCCTTGTTCTGAACATGCCACTCTCACCTGTTTAACTCACTCAAATCTTCCTTGCATTTGAATTCTAACTGTCTAGAACCTTGGGGGGACTGTCTGTTTTAACTTCCTCCAGAAACATAGTGTCTTAGAGGTGCACATTTCCTTAGACAAAAAAAATTAGGCTCTTTCACATACTCTTCTCAGAGCCCAGAGCAAGCCTAGAATAAACATTTTCTGTTACAGAGAGATACCTCATGTTTTTATAAAATAACTGTGATTTAATACACACAAATGTTGAAATATTAATTAAACTTTAAAAGTAGTTGCAGCCAACATTTACTAAATATTTTCTATATAACAGATGGTATACTAAGCCTTTACCACAGTAACACATGAAATCCTTTAAAATTATCATGATATAGGGATTGTGATCTTAGTCCATTTGGTCTGCTAAACAAAATGCCTTACACTTGGTGGCTTATAATCAAGAGGAATTTTTCTCTCACAGTTCTGGAGGCTGGGAATTCCAAGATGAAAGTGTTGGCAGGTTCATAGGTGGTAGAAGGGATGAACAAACTTTCTTGGGTCTCCTTCATTAGGGCACTACTCTCATTCATGAGGGCTCCTCCTTTATGAACTAATTATCTCCACAAAGATCCAGTTACTTAATACCATCACTTTGGAGGTTAAGATTTCAACATATACATTTTGGGGAAACACAAACGTTCAGACCATAGCATGATTATTTTCATTTAAAAGGTGAGAAAACTGAGCCATCAAGAAATTACAAAATTAGTCCTGGACCACAGAAAGGCAAATAACACACTAAAATTTATCTCCAAATACATATTCTTATGTAACCTAGAGTGGTAGGCTGTTAAGCGGTATATGAATTTTGAAGCCAGATCCTTAATATAGACCCATCCCTACATTTTCTGTATGTCAAACTTTGCACCCTAAGCAAGTCATGCAACGTCTTTGTACACGGAATATGTGCATGATCTCTGTCACTGGAGCCCACCTACCTGAGCTGGGATCTCTGTTTCACCACTTCCACTCATCAGCTATGAAAATTTGGCAATCCAGTAATTATTCTGTGCCTCAGTTTTCTTACTTATAAAGCAAGGATAATAACCCCTAATTTAAAGACAGATTTAAATACACATTTCTCCAAAGAAGATATACAAGTAGACAATAATACATGAAAAGATGTACAACATCATGAGTCATTAGGAAACTGCAAATTAAAGTCAGCATGACATATACTTTATATCCATTAAAATGGCTATAAAAAAGGGGAGGATAAAATTTGCTGGCAACGGTGAGGAAAGTTTGAAAGCATCATATATTGCTAATGGGAATGTGAAATGATGCAACCAGTTTGAACAACATGTTTTGAGTTCTTTAAAATGTTAAAAATAGAGTTACCATATGACCCAGCAATTTTACAGATATTCTTAAGGGAATTGAAAATATATGTCCACACATAAACTTAAATGCCTATGTTCACAGCAACATTATTCCTAACAGGCAAAAAATAGAAACAACTCAAACGTTCATTAATTGATGAATGGATAAAAGAAAATATTGTGTATTCATATAAAAGAATGTTATTCAGCTGTAAAAATGGGAAGTATTGATACATGTTACTACATAGATGATCTTTGCAAATATTATTCTACATGAAAGAGGCCAGCACAAAAGGCCTCATATTAATTCCATATGTATGAAATTTCCAGAGTAAGCACATCCATAAAGACAGAGAGTACATTAGTGGTTTCCAGATGTTAGGAGGAGAAGAAAATTGGGAAGAGGTGGTAATGGGTATGCATTTATTTTAGAGGGGCATAACAAAAATATTCTAGAATTAGATAGTGCTTATGGTTGCACATCTTTGTGAATATACTAATAAGCACTAAATTATATGCTTTAAAAGGGTTCGATTTATAGTATCTGAATTATACCACAATTAGAAATGAGCAAAAGGAAAATAATCATGTGGACTCAAACTAACACTAGAGCAAAAATAGCAATTTAAACAATGAAAATAAAAGGTAAATTAAGGTATACAATTACTTTCAATATACCTTGTTTAGATTACCATCCAAACAAAGAAACTTTAAAAAGGACATTTTTGGGGCAATTACAGAAATTTTAATATAGCTACTATATAGGTGATACAGAATTATTGTAAATGTATTTCAACATGAAATGACATTGTAGTTATATAAGAAAATATCTTTGTTTTTCAGAGATTTATAGTGAAACATTTAGAGATAAAATGTTATGATATCTTGGATTTGCTTTAAAATACTCCAGTGAAAAGAAAAAACTTAAAATACCAATGTACAAAAACATAAATAATTGTTAAACCTAGGTGATGTATATAAATATATAATGGTTCATTTTGATGGTTTATATATGATGGTTCATATTTTTGGTCCTCTCTGCTTTTATGTTTGAAGATGCTCATAACAAAATGCTTTTGAAAACCTTATGAAATTTTAGAATGTTAAGATGTTAAGATCTTAAATTTTATTGTATAATATTTTCTATAATTGACAATATGTTTGCTGCTTTAAGTTTCTATGGCATCTGTTTCTATCTCATTGGTGAGCAATTATTAGAAACAAAAAAGAAAAACATTAAAAGGACACAAGAGACAACTTCAAGAGATTCTCACTGGCCGTATCAGGAATTTAGTTGTCAAAATGAATAATGGATTATAAACTCTGGATAAAGTTAAAATCCCTAAATGTGTATGATATAAATGAAAATATAAATAAGTAAATAAAGAAAGACTGATAATATTAAATAAATGTGTGGAATATAGAAAATATCAATAGAGGTTGAAACTACTCAGGTAACTTTGATAAGTAAAAGATAATTTGGACTCAGATATCTTCTGGAGATTATCTATTATAAAAAGACAAGTATACATTTATGGTGCAGATAACTGGTAGGCACCACTTTAACCATGTGATCACCCAAACTGGGACAAACCTTTATAGTGTACTTCCTGATAAAGTGCACCTAGAAGAGCACAAAATCAGAATTGTGTTCTTTGTTACAAAAAAATATCTAACATGAATCTAATCAGTAGGAAAGGAAAGCAAACTCAAATTTGTAGGCATGCAACAAAATAATAGTTTGCACTCTTCAAACATATCAGGTTCAAAAAGCCAAAGCAAAGTTGAGAAATGTTTATAGATTTTTTTGGAGAATAAAATGACAACACAATATTTACTTCTGGATTATATTATCACATGAAAAAAATAGCTATAAAGGAGATTATTAAGGCCATTGGTTCTATTTTAATGTAGACTATAAATAAGATGATAATATTGAATCAATATGATTATTAGCAAATCCACCATAAACTATTTAGGAGTAAACATGTAAAATGTCTCCAAATTACTGACTTACCTGTCTGTTTATCTATCATCTGTCTTCTAGAAAATAAAGCAAAGGAGACAACTTGTTTTTAAAATAATGCAAATCTGGATAAGGTGTATCTACAAATTTATTGAAATATTCTTGAAAGTTCTCTACATTTGAAATTATATCAGTATAATAAGCTACAAAAACAAACAAAATGAGTAGTTTTATTAAATTTCATCTAGTCTCTCTATTTAAAAAAAATGATACTGAGTATAATACATGAAAACTCATGGCAGGTAGTTAAAAGTGGTGCCAAGAGAGAAACTGGTACCGTATTTGTCCCTGCAATGTTCCATCATCAACACTTACCACAATTCTATGCCTTATTAATACATTTGGTTGTTTTATAAGAAGATGATTCTGTATAGATAGGGACTAGACAGTGAGTTGAGCAGAGAAATGGAGTGGGGTGGGCAAGAAAGAGATGGGCAACCTATTTATGTTGGGGGGAGTTAAGACTCTTACCAATACACTTAACTCAAAATTGGGATTTGTTAGACATTATGTAAAGGTTTTTGTTCAAATTATTTAATTAAATATTGTTTTGCCTTTATTTCATTACCTTTATTTTCACTTCCAGAGCTTGTCCATTAGCTATCACTAAGTAATGTATTCCTTCCTATGCACACATCAGAATGTTTTACTTACAATTTAAATTGTTTTGGTAATTTGTATACTGTTGATTGCATTATATCCAATGTCTTTAAGGGGCTCCTACTGTCAAAGTAATAATATCAGTAAGTTGAATTGCAGAATCCAAGTCTCTGCTTTATATTTGAGAGTATTTTTATAAATTGTCTCCATTGTACTGAAATGATACATTAAAGAAAATCAAGTTATTCTTAGACCATTTATTTTGTATTTTGGAAAGTATAAATGTGATGATTACTTCTGTAATATGGTGATGTAGGTGTCCTACAAAATATGGAACCACAAAATATCACACAATAGCCAAACTTTTCAATGCGTTCACTTCTTCTATTCCTTGCAACAGCAGTTATCTTGAATTATCTGCTGTACAACTTAGTATCACAGTCACCACTTTATACACTCTTCTCAGCATTGAAGATCTTTACAATAAACCGCATTTCTCAGGATCACCTTTCCCAAACCACACTGTGTTAGATTCTGCTGACAAGAGAAAATTTGGAAGGTAAGAAAAAGCGTAATCATTTTTTCTTCAAAAAACAGTTTTAGGTAGATATGTAGACACAAGGTAAGTTCTTTGGAATCAACTGCTTTGGAGCTGCCAGAAGCTACGGGTGGCTGAAACTGCACCCATTGAGTCTGTGGAGATAGTCTGCAGGTGTCATGTGGCTTCCCCTGTAAATAACCACTTTCTACCAGTTGTTTCCTTGACCTTCACTATCTTTCCAACAATTATGTTAGCTTCTTATCTCCTGAAATAAAACACTTTGTCTTTAAAAGAACAAGAGTTTTTTTCCATGTTCCTTACACGATCCTGAATTGCATGAGAGGTATAATAGAGTTAGCTAAGTTTTGGGTCTCAGCGGGCATCAACCTATTAGATCTTCTCTTCACTAAGGTTGAATCTTGGTCTTGTTACACCCCTAGTCAACTCTATTTTTAAATTAACGGCATAAACACTGGATTCAGGATAGCAATAATCTCTGCCTCATAAATCTGTTAAGTCAAGGAAACGTCTCTCTGTGTGCATGTATGGAATATTATATATTTCCAATTTACACCCAGAAAAAATAATCGTAATTAAATGTTATAGTTAGTTATTTTATTGCAATTAATTTACAAAAGGTTTTCTTTAATTAGCATATGCAATTCCCTTTAACCACAGCTAGATTGTGTTTTCACTTTTATTGTTTCTTCACCTCCTTTTAGTCACAGCTATCTCTGATTATATATGCTACTGTCAACTTTCAATTGCACATACTTATTTATAACTTTTTATATGTGCTCATTTACTTATCTCTGAAAGTCTATTTTTTTCTTCCTGTTTACCCAATACTATTTTTTTCTGAAAGCCTAACTTCAAGTAATTCACATATTTGAAAAAAATATCAAAAAACTATTAATTCATTTTAACTGCTTCATAAATGTATTTTTCAGAATAAACTCTAGTGACCATGTCTCTTATTTTTATGTATTTCCATTAAGTTTTCATGACATCTGTTCCACTTGAACTTTTGAATGTAAGGTAGATTAGTTTTGTTCATAAAAATGCAGTTTGTTTTGTGTCTATGTTAATCTCGCAAATAAATAATTCATTTTATAATAAAGCAAAAAAATTAAAGCAAAAAGAAAAACAAACATAAAACACAAAAGTCAAAACAAAACAGAAATGATCAATAAAGCTTTGTTTTATTTTTAAAATTATTATTCAGTACTTACCACATGTATATGCAGATAGCAGGTGTTCAATATATGATTTTTAATCAAGTTGTAAAAGAAGAGCAAATAGAATTATGTTTCAAAATATTTTATTTTTTATTGCTTAAACTCTGTTTCTGTAAAGGTGGGATGCATGTATGTGTGTGTGTGTGTGTGTGTGTGTGTGTGTGTGAAAGCAGTAAATTCCAAAATTTGGTTCCAGAGATTGGTTTGGAGTGTTCACAGCTCCTGATATGCCAAATTAGTAATATCAAAAGATGATATGGGACACTTAGAAAAGTGAATGTGCTAAAATATTCCAAATTTCCAAATAATATTTCCTGCAACTCTTGTTCTTTGTCAAATTGGGTAGGAGAGTAATGATACTCTATCAGAGGACAGACTCAAATTTCAGAAGACTAATAATCTTACAAAATTCATATAAAAGTCCCTCTGAGGAGTCAAGTTTATTGGTGATAGGATCTGATTTACATGGCTTTGAGGGATTCATCCATCCATCAGATCCCTTAATGTGGTATATGCTTCCTCATTCATCATTTAGATTACTAAAAAAGGGAAATGACTAGAGGAAGAAGAAGTTTCATAGGTATATGATGTGCTATCACATCAAATTGGCCATGAAAAAGACATACATAGAGTGTTTTGAGATTGTAAATAGTGATGGTCTTTGTCTTTGTGATTGTGGCATTTGTGTGACAGATGATGTAGCTTTTCACCAGCCTATTATTAGAAGAGGATTTCCAATGCAGATACACTGAGGTTTAATTTGAGATAACTGTGCTTCCACTCTCTAATATAATTGATGATACAAAAAGTTTGCTAATACTGATTTAGAATCTGACCCTTTAGGCATAGGAAAATAATGGAAAAAAATAACTGTGTTTGTCTAATATACACAATCAGATCCATATTTTAGGAAAATTCATTCTTTAATATGAATTTTACCTTAGTGATACCTACTTGTCATTTCAGCCAATGTTATCTATGGTTTCACAGACCATTAGCTGCCAAACAAAGCGTCCATCATCTTTTCTTACAGAGGGAGAGCCCTCATTTTCTATTAGGAAAATACCCCCTAGAATGAAAGACTGCGTGGCCAACCTCCTTTACACAAGACTCTGTGACAAAGTTATGATTTTACTAATTGTAAGCAAAACATTTTTAAGACACTGGGAAGGCTAAAGGGAGGTGAATCATCAGAATGGCCTCCCTTTACTCTTCTCCCTTACCTTCTTCTTCAGTCATGTAAATCAGATATGATGGCTGAGTAACCACCTAGGTTTATATTATGAAGTGATATTAAGGATAAAAGTAATTAACTGCATATTTCAATGTATTTTTGATATTCTATTTAGAAATTCATCACTTTGGGTATGTGTTTGTATAATGGTGTGTGCATGTGTGCAAGTGTCTATATGTATTTGAAACAGACACTTCTTTCTAAATATGTGTATAATTTAAATTGTTTTTTCTTGCATATAATCAAAAGTCTAAAATAATAGTGGATTGAAGAAAATAGACATTTTTTTCTCTTATGTAAAAATGTCCCAAGGTTTTCAGGCCTGTGTGAGGGTTCCAGGGTATCTTTTGTCACCCAAGTTTCAATAATTTGCTCCATCAGTTTTATAAGTGACTACTGGAACCCTGTTGTCTGGCAGATTTTAGAAAGATAATGGACAAAATATGAAAGGCTTGAATTGTTCTAAATGAGAAAATACTGTTTATTATTATAAAATACTCTTTATTATTAAAGATCAGTATAGTTGTCAATTTTATCCATATGGGATATGTTATAAAACCTTTAGAACAGTGCAGGGCAAATAAAAAAACACTATGTCAGAATAAGTAAGGAATGTATCTAAGAAATTGTTTCTCTGAGTATCAATAATCATCATGAATCCAGAGACTATTTTTCACTTAGGTTTTCCAAGTAATTTTGGCACAACTAATTAAATTAATAATAAAGGTCAGACAGACTGACATTCTGTATAATCATAATATTAGGCAACAGAATTGCAATTCAAAATGTAAAAGTAAGTATAAGAAAACAATTTCAACGAAAGAAAATTGACAGGGTTAAATAACCTCTTCATTCAAAGTCGCTGATACTTTGACTCATACCAGAAAAGCCATTTAAAGGAAATATCTTTTTTTTAAATTTTACTTTAAGGATTATAAATCATTCTACTATAAAGACACACACACATATATATTTATTGTAGCACAATTTACGATAGCAAAGACTTGGAGCCAACCCAAGTGCCCATCGAAATAGACTGGAAATATATTTTAAACCATAATACCACACAAACCTCAGCCTTTCAGGGAGTTCACAGCTATAGGCATTTTCTGGAAAAGAAGAAAAGAAAAAGAAAGAGGAAAAGAGGAAAGGAAGAAAGAAAAGAAAGAAAGAGAGAGAGAGGAAAGAAGAAAGGGAAAGAAAGAAAGAAAAGGAAGAAAAAGAAAGAAAGAAAGAGAAAAAGAAAGAAAGGAGGGAGGGAGGGAGGGAAGGAAGGAAGGAAAGAAGGAAGGGAAAGAAAGGAAAGAAAGAAAGAAAAAGAAAGAGAGAGAAAGAGAGAAAGAAAGAAAGAGAGAGAAAGAGAAAGAAAGAAAGAAATTCCTGTGTGCAATCGTCTATTAGCTTCTTTTCTACCACAAGCTTAATATTCAAAGATGTGAGCAATGAAAACAATGTAAACTTATTTGAAATAATTTACTTGCACTTATAATGTCTTTGGTAAAGCTCAATTGCTATTCATATTTATAAAAAATTAAATTTTTGTGTTATTCCTAAAGATGTTAATTTTTCCAAAGTGAAAACACTACATGCTTTTCCTCAATGCATTGCCATCTATCATTAGTTTTTGTTTATAGACTGTTAGTTTCAGTCCACATGACAGTGCTCATATCCAAACCAATTGTAATTAATAGTTTGCTAAGATTTTTGAAACATGGCATCTAGTGATTTATTAAAGCCAACTTATATTACATCAAATGAATTAACGTTAGTCACTAATTATATCAAAATAAGTAATCTATTTTTTTCTCACATTACTTATTTCCCATCCTTTTCCCTACACTGAATTTTATTATGTAGTGCAGTATTTCTATCTTTTTCTTTTCCAAGTCTTTTAGCTTTCTAAATAGGTAGTTGTCAAAAATCACTTTGTTTGCTCATTGACACATTTTTGCCACTTCTTTCTTGTTAACAAAATCCAAATTTTGTTTAGGTGTCTAACCACCACTGGCTTCAGGAGTTGTGGAACGCAGCTCCAAATTAAGGGCGGAATTACCGTTGTTCTAGCTCAATCACAGTAGTTCAGTTCTCCTTGGCAGTGAATGCAATAATGCGAAGATATTTTTAGTTTACATATGATGCCTGGTATTGCAGTAGTTCTCTTTGACCATGAGAAAGGTGATCTAGAAAGATAGAAAGCTAATGCCAAGAAGGGCAACTTGAAAGCACAGAAACTGCAGCTTTAAAAAGAAGGTGAAGACATATATTAATCAAAATGAAACTCTCTGTTTTCCAGAATTTTGTTATTGCTCACACTAATTTCATTTGGACTTTTGTTATTGAAGTCATCTCATTTTAAATATGATACAATGAAATGTGATGTTTTTATAATCATCCTGTGGCCACAAAGATATTATTTTAGCACATAAAAACTCCTTGGTCTCAAATTTTATAAAAAGAAAAACAGTAACTTATATTTAATAAATAGTGACCTATTTTTAAATATTCATAGATGATTGTACCATATTTGAAATATAGAGATCTAATTAAAGACTATAAACTTTTATTTAAATAAAAATAGAAATCATTCTAATAAGGAAAGCTGACGTATTGCTTACTAATGTTTAATATGCAAATATAAACAAGCTATTCAATTGGGTAGTCATTAAAAACGTGTTTATTTAAATTTCTTTTTAAAGTGATTGATAAAAATAAAATTAAAAATTAAGTTTCTCAGCCAAGTTAGACACACTTCAAGTGTTCAGTGGCCAAATGTGGCTAGTGTCCTTCATGTTACACAACACAGACAGAACATTTCCGTTAATGTAAAAATTCTATTGAACTACACTGATCTAAATCAAGGGTCAGCAAACTATGACTTATAGATTGCTGACTTTATAAAAAAAATTTTAGTGAACACGTGTCTGCCCACTCATTTATGTATTGTCTTATGGATGTTTTCACAATACATTGGCAGAACCAAGTAGTTGCAGCAGAGACCCTATGATATGCAAAGCCTAAAATATTAATAACTGGAATAGTTAAAATATTTACTGACCCATGATCTAAGCCAGTCTAAACAGAAGAAACACAGATTAAATGTAATAATTATATGTAAACATTTTCTTAGAGAAAAGAGTGAAGCAAAATGATTTTTAGTGTCCCAAAAGGACTAACAGATATAATGTTGATTTCAATCATGACATGTTTTTTTCTTCACCAATCTTCATAGTATTCAGGATAAAAATTATAACTTCAGTGATCTTTAGAAGCTTATAAAATAAAAAAGATGAACTTAAAAGTATGAAAACATTACCTCAGGTTTCTATATGACTTTGGCATACTTCACAAACTCATTTGTTATGAATTTGTAGTTTTCATTTCTTCCAAGGGGGTTCCTCTCATTATTTGTTCAAGAAATCATTTTTCATATTGTCAATCTTTAGCAATAATGCCAATCTAAAGGTAATCACTTCTTGCATCTGCTAAGTTTCCGTATATGTAGAATGTAAATTGACTTTACATATCTATATCTATATACAATGATATAGCTTTATCATTGGGAGAAAACCGCAAATCTCTCCTGTATCCAGAATAATCAGAAATGTTGCATAATCAGAAATGCTGATTAGAAGTAAAATTGACATACTCACAAATGAAGTATTTTAGAAATTCCTAAAATTACAAGAAATGTGATTTTTCAATCTCCTATGATTCTGACATCAAGTTTTGCTTAGAAGTTAATTTCAAGATCTGTTTAGGCACCAGTACATGCATGCAGAGTGGAACTGGAAAGAGCTGAATGTGATAGATGTATGAGAAGCATTATCATTTGCTTATTGCCACTTTAAATAACAGCGTGTACTGATTAAGAGCTTAGAGGTTTTTCAGACTTCCTTGTTTTGATTTTTCATTCTTACTGTTGTTACATACTAGCTGGGTAAACTAGAGCAATATATAATTTAGGGAAAATGATAGAATATTGTAGAAAACATAGAAAAATTGCAGTACTCAACTAAGAAAGATGTATATTTCTCAGTAACATAAAATTATAGAATTGAGCAGTATTAAGCAGCCCTTATGGAAGGGCTTTTCCACAATACCAAGATCTTCTTGTTTTTTCATCCACGTATATATTGTACTACCCTTCGTAGTTAAACTGGATTTGATTAAGTCTGCATTCAACCTACAGTAAGGTTATATACAATCAAGGATCAGTAAACAATTTTCTTTAAGTAAATGACTCAGAAGTTGAGCACATTACTCATAATTACATTTTATTGATTAGAACCTAGTTAAATGGGCATAAAACTATCTTCAAAGAAGGATTTGGGTTTTAATGTATACTTAAACAGATGTCCAGTTTGGAAAAATTTTATTGGGGAACTGTTGTTTCAACATCGTGAATAATGTTACAATGAACATGGGAGTGTGGATATCTCTTTGACATACCGATGTTATTTCCTTTGAATATATACCCAGAAATGGGATTGCTGGATCATAAGGTAGTTCTATTTTTTAATATTTTGAGGAATCTCCATACTATTTTCTATAGTGGCTGTATAAATTTGCACTGCCAACTGTTCTTCAGATTTCTCATCTTTACATTATATATGTTCATCAATTTGTTGTGACAAGTAAACATGTCAACAGATGCAAAGACCTTAGAAAAGCACCTGATCCACACTAAGACCTGATTAACTGTTTATAATATTTCTATTTATGTAATTTATTTTTTCTGTGAAAGGCTTCAGTACATAGAGTTGATAAATTTACTACTAATAATAGCTTTATTTGTTGTAATTGTGTCTATAAATTTTTATGAGGGTGAAAAAAGATCAATAAGGAAAAAATTAATAATCTCTATTGATTGATTAATTGATTGCTTTTTAACCACTCAATTGAAGTATATTAAACTATAAAATGATGTAAATATTTAATGTGTAAATTACTGTGAGTTTGGGATATACATACATTGGTGAAAACATCATCACCATCAAGGCCGTAAACATATTCATCACATGCTAAAGTTTTTTCTTACCCCTTGTTATTACTATTACTGTTTTTGTTGTTGTTTTGCTTTGCTAAGAGCACTTAACACAAGAACTGATATATTAGCAAATATTAAGTACACAATACAGTATTGTTAACTATAAGCACTATGCCGGGTAGTAGATCTCCAGAACTTATTTATGCTGCATAACTGAAACTTTGTATCCCTTAACCATTACTACCCCACCTCCCCACCCCTGCATCCTTGTGCCCATCCTTTGGCAACAATCATTCTATTATGTGCTATGAGTTTGACTATTTTTGATTCTACATATAATTGAGATATTACAGTGCTGGTCTTTCTGTTACTGGCTCAGTTAATTAAACAATGCTTTTTAGGTCTATCCATGTCATTGCAAATGGCAGGATTTTCTTTACTTTAAGGCTGAATAGAATTCCACTGTACGCATATACCACGATATTTTTATTTATTCATCTATTGATAGACTTCTAGATTGTTTCCATATCTTGACTATTGTGAATAATGTTGCAGTGAACAGGGGAGTGTAGATAGCTCTTTTATTTATCGATTTTATTTCCTTTGAATGTATACCCAGAAGTGAGATTTCTGGATCATAAGGTAGTTCTATTGATTTTTTGTGGAACCTCCATACTATTTTCCATAGCAATAACACTGGATCCTTTTGGTAACACTGCACCAGCTAGAAATCTCCATGGCCAGCAGCACCTCTGCCCAGGCTTTGCTTGGCTCTGGGCATGCTCCACCACTTCTGAGTAGGTTCATCTAACTGCCGTTTAAGATAAGTGACTGCTCTTACTGCTTCCGTTGACAGGATGTGTTATTGTGGGAAAATGGCAGTCAGATCTCTCTCAGAGGTCTATCTAAGTGTCCCCAGTAAAAGGGAGCCATCGTCCAAGGCTCCGTTTGCATGACCATTTGGAGTTTGTTAATCTCTAGGTGAGAAAAATCAAATTTTACAAGGAGGTTGTATTAGGATTCTATAAAGGGAACTAATAGGATATATATACATATAGTGGAGTTGATTAAAGAGTATTGACCCACAGGATCACAAGGCAAGGTCCCACAATAGGCCATCTACAAGCTGACGAGCAAGGAAGCCTGTCCAAGTCCCAAAGCTGAAGAACTTGGAGTCTGATGTTTGAGGGCAGGAAGCATCCAGCAGAGGAGAAAGATGAAAGCCAGAAGTCTAAATCAGTCTAGTCTTTCCACATTCTTCTGCCTGTTTTTATTCTGGCCACACTGACAGCTGATTATATTGTGCCCACCCCGACTGAGGGTGGGTCTGCCTTTCCGAGTCCACTGACTCAAATGTTAATCTCCTTTGGCAACACCCTTACAGGCACACCCAGGAACAATAGTTTGCATCCTTCAATCCAATCAAGTTAACACTCAATATTAACCCTCACAGAGCTTAAATATTCATGCACCAAATATGTATATTATACAAAGAGGAGCTAAAAGGGAAAAATCTAGTGCCAAAGATAAGAGAAATAAGAAGTAAACAGACTAATCATTCTGAAAACAATATTGTGGCCAGAGTTGTTTCACTCTGGGGAAAGAAACTAAATCTTGTATGGGGCCAGTTAAACTAGAAGAGAGAATACTGTTTAGGTGAGTAAAAAAAATCCCTGTGGGAGTTCAGGATTAAGGGTTCCTTGACAAAGATACCTTATGGTGAGGAATGAAATGAAGGTGAGAACCACAAGCATAAGCAGGAATAAAGAAGATATCTATGGGAAGTTCATTATTGACACTTATCTTTTGTGATCTTTAGCCTGAGGTCTCTGATTTCTTCAGAAGAGCTTTGGGTGCTCTTCTGAGGTAATTCTGTCAGTTCCCCAGGCCTTTGCTAGAGTACAATGAATCCAAGAGTCTATTCCAGTGACCTTCACTGCCAAAGAGGTAGAAAGAAGTACAACGTGCCTGGGTGCCTTGGCTCATGCCTGTAATTCCAACACTTTGGAAGGCCGAGGCAGGTGGATCAGTCAGGAGTTTGAGACCAGCCTGGCCAATACAGTGAAACTCCGCCTCTGCTGAAAATACAAAAGTTAGCTGGGCGTGGTGGTGCATGCCTCTAATTGCCACTACTCAAGAGGCTGAGGAACAAGAATCATTTGAATCTGGGAGACAGAGGTTACAGTAAGCCAAGATCATGCCACTGCACTCCAGCCTGGGCGACCGAGTGAGACTGTCTCAAAAAAAAAAAAAAAAAAAAAAGAAGTTCAATCTAAGATCCCTCCCACACCAGGTCTAAAGTGGGAGAAAGAGAAGGAAGAGCCTTTACCTGCACTAAGTCCCCTGGGTTGAATAGAGGTGGTGGTGGCCTAGTTCACGGGGTTGGGTCTCCTACAGTTGCTTCAGTTCGTGTTGGAAATGGGCCAAAGTAGATACATGTTTAATCATATCAGAAGCTTCTTGGTCTAGCAAGAAATCACTGATGAGAAAAGGCCATCCATGTATCATTTTGAGGGCACCTAAACCCAGGTTCAAAGGGGTGTTTCTAACAAGTAGTAGGGTTATGGGGAGAAGAGTAATCCAGGAGAGAGAAGTCTCTTGAGACTGTTTTCTGAGGTGCCTTTTGATAATATCACTTGTCTTTTCTACCTTTCCCAAGGATTGTGGTCTCCAAATGCAATGAACATGGTATTGTATGCCTAGTGTCCTTGAGACCCTCTGGGTGACAGCCATCTTGAACAAGGGGCCATTATCACTCTGGAGGTATTTAGAAAGTCCAAAGCAAGGAATGATCTCATTAATTAGTACTTTTATCACCTCAGAGGTTTTCTTTGTCTAACATGAAAATGCTTCTACCCAGTTATTGAAGGTATCTACTCATATCAGGATACACTGGATGCTGCTTTTCTTTGGCTTTATGGGTAAATTTATCCGCCAGTGGGTAAATTTATCTGCCAGTCTTCCCCCAAGTAGCCTCCTGTTCTTTGGGAGTCTGCAGGGAAGAGCCATTGATTGAGGGGATTATTTTTAAGGCAAGTCTCACAAGCATTAATGACCTATTTGACTATTGGTAGCAGATTTTTACCTGAGAACAACCACTGGGGCGATTGATAGGTTCTATCCTTATCTAGGTGGAAGGCTTGGAGAAGGATATTAAGAACTTTCCATTGGCTGGAAGCTGTTAGGTGAAGTTTGCCATCTTCTTATTGTAGCGATCCTGAGGACTGAAAGGTGTATCCATGAGAGGTGGCCCATTCTACTTATGCAGGAGAATATTGAGGTTTTATTTCTCTTATGGAGCCCTCCCAGACCAGAGGGGTCTCTAGTAGATAAGAAATCTGGGACCTTCTTACTGCCAATTTATCTGCTTAGTCAGCCAACTTTTTACCCTCGGTTATTTCATCCATCCCCTTTTAGTGGCCTTTACAAGGTATTACTGCCACTTCCCATGACAGAAGAACTGAGGATAATAATCTTAATTTCCTGATGGTATTTAAGGGGAGAACCATTAGCTGTGAGGAAGTTCCTCTCTTTCTAGATTGTGGCATGAGCCTGAAGGACTAGGAAAACATACTTAGAATCAGTATAAATGTCAACTGCTTTCCGTTTGCTTAATTCAAACACCCTCATAAGGGCTATTATCTCAGCTAGTTGAGCACTTGTGCCCAAGGAGAGAGGCACACTCTCAATAATATCATTCATATTCTTGTATACCCTACTTTATGGATCCCTTGTTCTACAAAATAACTTCTGTCCATAAAGAGAGTCCAGTCTGTGTTCTATAAGTAGTTTCGCTGAAGTCCTCTCTGGCTCCATAGGTTTGCACTACTATCTGTATGCAGTCATGTTTAAGCTCCCCAACTTCCTCTGGGAGAATGGTGGCTGGGATTAGAGGGTCAGGTTCTTTTTTTTTTTTTTTTTTTTTTCTGATATGGAGTCTCACTGTATCGCCCAGGCTGGAGTGCAGAGGCACGATCTCGATCTCGATCTCGGCTCATTGCAAGCTCCACCTCCCGGGTTCACACCATTCTACTGCCTCAGACTCCTGAGTAGCTGGGACTACAGGTGCCCACCACCATACCCGGCTAATTTTGTTTTTGTATCTTTAGTAGAGACAGGGTTTCACCGTTTTAGCCTGGATGGTCCTGATCTCCTGACCTCGTGATCTGCCCACCTTTGCCTCCCAAAGTGCTGAGATTACAGGCCTGAGCCACTGCACCTGGCCGGAAGGGTCAGGTTCTTAACTGGACTGCAGATCTAATAGCAGAGCTCAATATTAGAGGCAGCAGTTGTCCATTATCCAGAGACATCCCTTAGAAGACAACAGTCCTGCCACATTATGTGGGGTATAAATGGTTAAGTTATCCCCCTTGGTTAACTTAGTAGCCTCTGGCACCAGCAAAGATACTGCTGTAACTGCCTGTAGACAGGCTGGCCATCTTTTAGCTACCAAATCAAGCTCCTTGCTTAGGTAGCCTGCAGGCTGCTGGGCTGAACCTCAAGTCATTCCCTTCCTTTCTGATACATAAAGTTTGAATGTCTTACCTATGAGAAGACAAAGGGTGGTGCCTCAAGCAAGACTTGTTTCAATTGGTCAAATGCCCTTTTAGCCTCTGGTTTCCAAATTAAGAAGTGAGTCTTAGTTGACTGAGTTTCCTTTATTAGGTTATATAAGGGACAAGCTATCTTACCATGCCCAGGTATCCATAATCTGAGAATCCTGTAATACCCAAGAATCCCCTCATTTATTTGAGGGTTTGTGGGAGGGGAAAGTAGGAGATGGCCTGATAGGGTTTGGCTGTGTCCCCACTCAAATCTCAACTTGAATTGAATGTCCCAGTATTCCCATGTGTTTTGGGAGGGACCTAGAGGTAGGTATTTGTATCATGGGGGCCAGTCTTTCCTGTGCTATTCTCGTGATAGTGAATAAGTCTCACTAGAATTGACGGGTTTCTGAGGGGTTTCCACTTTTGCTTCCTCCTCATTATGTTCTCTTGCTGCCACCATATAAAACACGCCTTTTGCCTCCCTCTATGATTCTGAGGCCTCTGCAGCCATGTGGAAGTGTAAGTCTAATTAAAAAACTTGTTCATCCCAGTCTTGGGTTTGTCTTTATCAGCAGCTTGAAAACAGACTAATACAGTAAATTGGTGCCAGTAAAGTAGGGAATTGCTGAAAAGATACCTGAACAGGTAGAAGTGAATTTGGAACTGGGTAATAGGGAGAGGTTGAAATAGTTTGCAGGGCTCAGAAGAAGACAGGAAAATATAAGAAAGTTTGGAACTTCCTAGAGATTTGTTGAATGGCTTTGATCAAAATGCTGATAGCAATATGGACAATAAGGTCAAGACTGAGGTGGTCTCAGATGGAGATGAGGAACTTCTTGGGAACTGGAGTAAAGGTGGCTCTTTTGTTTTAGCAAAGAGACTGGTGACATTTTGCCCCTGCCCTAGAGATTTGTGGAACTTTGAACTTGAAAAAGATGAGTAAGTTTATTTGGCAGAAGATATTTCTAAATAAAAAAGCATTTAAGAGGTAACTTGGGTACTATTAAAGGCATTCAGTTTTACAAGGGAAGCAGAGTATAAAAGTTTGGAAAAATTGCAGCATGACTATGCAATAGAAAAGAAAAACCCATTTTCTGGGGAGAAATTCAAGCCAGCTGCAGAAATTTGCATAAGTAGCAAGGAGCCCAATGTTAATCCCCACGACCATGGGGAAAACGTCTCCAGGCCATGTCAGAGACCTTCACAGCAGCCCCTCCCATCACAGTCCTGGAGGGCCAGAAGGAAAAAGTTGTTTGGTGGGCCAGGCCAAGGGTCCATGTGTTGTGTGCAGCCTAGGAACTTGGTGCCCTTGTCCCAGCTGCTCCAGGTGTTGCTGAAAGGGGCCAAGGTACAGCTCAGGCCGTGGCTTCAGAGAGTGGAAGCCCCAAGCCTTGGCAGCTTCCACATGGTGTTGAGCCTGTGGGTACACAGAAGTCAAGAACTGAGGTTTGGGAATCTCCATGTAGATTTCAGAAGATGTATGAAAATACCTGGATGCCCAGGCAAAAGTTTTCTGCAGGGGCAGGGCCCTCATGGAGAACCTCTGCTGCGGCAGCGAAGAAGGGAAATTTGGGATCGGAGCCCCCACACAAAGTCCGTACTGGGGCATTGCCTAGTGGGGCTGTGAGAAAAGGGCCTCAGTCCTCCAGACCACAGAATTGTAGATCCACCAGTAGCTTGCACCGTGCACCTGGAAAAGCCACAGACACTCAACATCACCTGTAAAAGCAGCTGGGAGGGAGGCTGTACCCTGCAAAGCCACAGGGGAAGAGCTGCTCAAGACCATGGGAACACACCTCTTGCATCAGCATGACCTGGATATGAGACCTGGAGTCAAAGGAGATAATTTTGGAGTTTAAAATTGGACTGCCCACTGGATTTAAGACTTGCATGGGCCCCGTAATCCCTCTGTTTTGGCCAATTTCTCCCATTTGGAATGGGAAGTAACTAGCTTGCTTTTGATTTTACAGGCTCATAGGTAGAAGAGACTTGCCTTGTCTCAGATTAGACTTTGGATTGTGGACTTTTGGGTTAATGAGGAAATGAGTTAAGACTTTGGAGGACTGTTGGGAAGGCATGATTGGTTTTGAAATGTGAGGACATGAGATTTGGATAAGCCAGGGGCAGAATGATATGGTTTGGCTATGTCCTCACTCAAATCTCAACTTGAATTGTATCTCCCAGAACTTCCATGTGTTGTTGGAGGGACCCATGGGGAGGTAATTGAATTATGGGGGCCGGCCTCTGCTGTGATAGTAAATCTCGTGATAGTAAATCTCATGAGACTTGATGGTTTTATCAGGGGTTTCTGCTTTTACTTTCTCCTCATTTTTTTTTTTATCTTGCCACTACCATGTAAGAAGTGCCTTTCATCTCCCACCATGAGTCGGAGGTCTCCCCAGCCATGTGGAACAGTAAGTCCAATTAAACCTCCTTTTCTTCCCAGATACAGATATGTCTTCATTGGCAGCATGAAAATGGACTAATAGATGGCCTTAATCTTTTTTTGCCTAGTGCCCTGGTCCCCTCTGACAAGACTAGATCTAGGTACTTCACTGAAGTCTGATGGAGCTGAGTCTTAGATTTTGAGATGTTATATCCTGTGTTAGCCAGAAAATTAAGAGCCTCTTGAGAGTTTTCCTCAACTGGGGAACAAAGGATAATTGTGTCTACATATTGTAAAACTTTAATCTGATGATAAAGGAACTCGGAGGGATCTTTAGTGGGTGGCTTTTTTTTTTTTTTGAGATGAGGGCTCATGATGTCATCCAGGCTAGAGTGCAGTGACGTGATTTTTGGCTCATTGCTACCTCTGCCTCCTGGGTTCAAGCAATTCTTGTGCCTCAGCTTCCTGAGTAGCTGGGACTACAGGCACACAGCACCATGCCCAGCTAATTTTTGTATTATTAGTAGACACTGGGTTTCACTATGTTGGCCAGGCTGGTCTCAAACTTCTGACCTCAAGACTTCCACCCATCTCAGCCTTGCAAAGTGCTGGAATTACAAGGGTCAGCCACTGTACCAGCCTCAAAGAGATCTTTTGACAATGCCAGCTCAAATAGGTGGGAGTTATCTCAGAATCCCTGAGGTAAAACCATCTAGGTTAGCTGGGTGGTCTGAGTGGAGGGATCCTTGAATGCAAACAAGTATTTGGAGTCTGCAAGTAGTAGTATGCAGAAAAAAAGGGCATTCTTTTGGTCGAGGATTATAAATCATTTAGTTCCCTCGGGTATTTGAGTTAGCAAGATACATGGGTTGGGAACCACCAGATGAATTGGAATCATAGCCTCACTAATGAGGTGGAGATCCTGGACCAGTTTCCATTCCATGTTGAGCTTCTGTACCCCCAATATTAGGGCATTACAAGGGCTGTTGTAGGGTTAGAGGAGGCCCTGCATCCTCAAGTTATCAATGACAGCTTCCAGTACTTTCCTAGCTTCTGGTTTTAGGAGATATTGTCTCTGGTTAGGGAAAGTGGGATCCTTAAGGTAGATCCAAATTGGTATGGTGGCTGAGGCTCAGTCACTTTTTCCTTGACTTACCCAAACTTCTGGATTAATATCGGTCTCAACCATGAGGAGACAGTGAGTCTGTTCAGGAGCCATAAGAATAGTGATTCCCATATGAGCTAAAATGTCCCTTCTTAGCAGAGAAGTTGGGCTTTCAGGCATGATTAAAACAGGATGAGTAAGCAAGAAGTCTCCCCAACTATGACTAAGGGATTGGTAAAAATGTTGGGTTAAAGGCTTTCCTGACACACCTATCACTGTCATACTAAGGGGAGTGGGGAAGTCTGGATTGAAGACGAAAACAGAAATAGCTGTTCTGGTATCCAGGAGGAAGTCTACTTTCCTCTCTCTGACCTCCAGAATCACCTGGGCCTCCTGGAGGTTAATGGAAGTCTGAGCCATTAGAGCTGGGGAGAGGAGCCCCAAGACCCCTGGGTCCTGCTGGACCACCTAGGATACTGCCCCTTGACTCAGTGACCTGCATCTCCAGGGACAGTTGCCCTCCTGTGGTCCCCTCCACAGAGTGGACTGGATTGAAGTGGCTTCCTCTTCCTGCTTGGGCTGTCCTTAATGTGCCCTGGCTTGCTATATTTGTAGCAGTTAACAGGTGCATCTCAAAAGTTCTGGGGTCTGCCACGTGGCCATCAGAGCCTGTGTCTTTTTCTTGTGTCTCCCCTCTCTCTCTCAAGCCTCCTCCAAATCCTTATCATAGAAGACTGAGGTGACCACTTTCAGGACATTCTACAAAGTACTGTCTTGTCCCATGGCCTGTTTCTGCAGCTTCCTCCTGGTATCAGGGGATGCCTGAGTAATTAACATATCCTTTAGGATTAGTTGTCCCTCAACTGAATCAAGATATACAGAGTTGTGCTTTACTAAGATCCTTCTTAATCTTTCCACGAAGGCAGTGGGATTCTCATCTAATCCCTGGTCTATCATGGATGGTTTGGAGTAATTGAGAGTCTTAGTTTTAGTCCTTTGTAAGCCCTTCAACACGCACATCTGAAAGTGTTTCCTATTTTATTCTCCCATTTCATCATTGAGATCC
Organism: Gorilla gorilla gorilla; assembly: GCF_029281585.2. Taxonomy (NCBI): domain Eukaryota; kingdom Metazoa; phylum Chordata; class Mammalia; order Primates; family Hominidae; genus Gorilla; species Gorilla gorilla. The sequence goes on from NC_073238.2 coordinate 70,288,623, forward strand.
CATTTATGGTCCTCCAATGGTATTGCTATTCTTCCAGTTGGATATGGCTCATCTCCTTTCCTAGCACTATATGAAATACAAATCTTAACCCCAAAACTATCTGCCATGAGCAGGACAGCCTACTTCTCAGCAGCAGGGTTTGATTCTAAAGTAACGTAACATCCTTCCAGAAGAGTTCAAATACTTGAATTAAATTCTGGAAAGTCTCTATATGCAAGTGAGGGTCATCTGAAAACTTGCCAAGACCCCCCTTAATTTGCCTTAAGTCTTGTATAGACAAGGGGACCTGGACTTTAATGGGGACATATTAACTAGACATCTCTTGTATCGGCAGGAGTGAGACTGAGCCCTGCCTAAAATGAGGATTTCTAGGATGGGGCAAGTTTGAGAGAGAACCTGGATAGGGAGGACAAGGTGGACCAGGAGGTGCAGGACTGGAGGGAGCTGGATCCCCATCAGAGGTAGCTGATTCCCCAACTAGAGATAGCTGACTCCCCCACTGGAGGTATCTCTGGGGTTTGCTTTCCTAGTCCCATGGGATTGCCTATGTAGCCTTTCCTGAGATGGTCCCTAGGAGGGCTGAATCAATCCTACAACATAGGCAAAGTTCTTGATTACTCTGCAAGTCAAAGAAAGCCTGCACATATGGTGACCTCTGACCATTTGCCCTCATGCCATCATTTACAGAAAACATCCAGCTGCAGGATAGTATTGAATTTAATTCTTCATTCCTGAGGCCAAGCTTGTTATTCTTGCAAATCATAATTTGGCCAAACCATTGTGCCAAGTAATATGAGACATTTTTCTCTAGAGTCTGAAGGTCAAAAGAGTCCCAGTGATTCAGGATAAACTCAAGAGGAGTGCAGGCTGAAGAAGGTTTGCTATTCATCTGAAAAAGGGGAAAAGATTCCCTTAATTCCTTTCTCTCTTCCAACAAAAATCCAAGCAGACATATGTGAGGAAGAGAAAAAAAAAGCCCTCCTCTTCTTTCTTTCCTCCTTTTCTTCCCTGAGTCTTGCAGGACATTAACCATATCAGCAGTAATAGTCATGCTCACTTGTGCTATGCCCTGGCCTTCCACTGTCAACTGCTTCTGGGTCCATCAGATCTAGTTTTCTTTCTTTTTACGGCTTCAACCCAAAGCTTGAAATGAAATTTGGGCCAAAAGGTACCTCAGGAGAGTGTGTAATAAACACATTAGCCCCAAGTGCCACCCATTAGTGTGAGTGTGACCTCCACCTTTGAAGTGGAGATGCCTAGTTGGTAGGCACACCTACCAACTAGTAATAGTCACACCTACCTACACTGTGACCTAGCCTCTTGCTCTCAGTAATCTTTGAGTTCCCTAGACATCATCTATGCCATGGATTCAAGCAAGTTCTTCACCCATGAAGTGGGAAGGTGTAGTCAGCAGGTTTATTAGTCTGTTCTCATGCTGTTAATAAATACATACCCAAGACTGCATAATCAGTTAAGGAAAGAGGTTTAATTTATTTACAGTTCATCATGGCTGAGGTGGCCTCAGGAAACTTACAAAAATGGTGGAAGGAGAAGCAAACATGCCCTTCTTCACATAGTGGCATCAAGGAGAAGTGCAGAACAAAAGTAGAAAAGCTCTTATAAAACCATCAAATATTGTGAGAATTAACACACTATCATGAGAACAGAATGGGGGAAAATGCCCCAGTGATTTAATTATCTCCCACTGGGTCCCTCTCACAACATGTGGAGATTATGGGAACTACAATTCAAGATGAGATTTGGGTGTGCACATAACAAAACCATATCAGCAGTGATAGTCATGCTCACCTGCACTATGTCCTGACCTTCCACTGTCAACTGCCTCTGGGTCCCTCAGATCTAGTTTTCTTTCTCTTTAGGGCTTCAACCCAAAGCTTGGAATCAAATTTGGGACAAAAAGATAACTCAGGACAGTGTATGGACCCATTAAATTAGTCCCAGGTGATCCTCACCAAATTGCAGCCAACAACTGATGGGGTGGCTCCTCTGCTGCTTCTCTATCATAAGCAGAATACTAAAGTAAAGCTGTGAAACCAGATCCTCCTCAAACAGGCGAAAGAAAGAGAGTCTTCTGAATTGCAAACCTGGCATAATAAGATGCCTCCCAATAGGAAAAAAATCAATCTCTCCAATAGAAAAGCTCCCTGTATTCACAGGACTATGTTTACTCCCGACATGCTGGGAAGAAAACAACTTAAATACAGGGGAGGGGAAGGTCCCTGAATAGCCTCTTGCCCTATGCTAATGGATTCCTTCAACAGAGGAAAGAAAAATCTCAAGTGTCACATCCTCTTTGCTTGAAAGAATAGAGAGAAACCTCATTGTTCTAAATTACACTCCTGATGACTGAGCAAAGTGCTCATTCTACCCAGTAATATTATCTCTGTGGTTTGCAACAAAACTTTTAACATTGTATATAAAGAAAAGATAAGAGCCATGACAGCTCTGAAAGAAAGCAAGAAAATGCGATGGGAAAGACTGAAGGTCTTGGCCAACACCTGTACAGACTGTGGGGGATTGTGGCCGGTCCAGGAGCATTTCGGTAATGCCAAGGTGTAGCCTCAGCCAGATACCTTCAGTTGCCCTAGGACCTTATTCTGATCCCATGTGACAGCTTGACCTCACAAATGGAGGCTGCATTGAAACAAAGCCAACATTCCCAATACCCAGGGTGATGGGGGTGTGGGGTTAACATTGTCCTTCCCAGCAAGCCTGTCATCTCCAGCCATGCCATTAGCTTTTAACTAGCTGACAAAAGTCTGATGCTTCATCTGTTTACAGAACAAAAAAAAATGAGGAAAAGAAACCTTGAAAATGAAAGTGAACGAGGTTCACACTTACCCTTTTGTTGAACCCAGAAATGACATCAGAATCTTTCGGTGCTGCTTCCCCAACTGGAAATCTCCACAGCTAGTGGTGCCTTTCTCTGGGCTTTGCTTGACTCTGGGCTTGCTGCTGGGCTTTTGTGACTTGCTCGCCCTGGCAGAATGCACTTAGCTCACACTACCAGCCCGGATCCCAAGCATGCACATGGACTCCATACTCAGCCTGCAGCTGAGCCAGGTGTGCAGCAAGTGGTTTTCACTTTGGGTTGCAAGCATCTAGACAAAGGGACCACAGTGATGCTGGAAAACTCAGAGATGACAGTGACCATGGAGCCCCAAGAGAAATTATGGCTCTCACCCAGTTAGTCCTGAGGTTTGAGCCCCAAAGAAATATTACAGCTCCCTTCTGTTTTTTCTGCCCACAGTGTGGTGAATGGTGGGGTGTGTTAAAGCTCCTTCATGTTACCGCTCATTCATTCCCACCACCTTCAGGTTGGCAAAAAGGAGTGTGTCATAGATCGTTCGGTCCTGTCACCCATTGCTTAGCCAGGGGGAGGGAGAGTTACCATGTTACAGCTCTTTTTGCACCTGCTGTTCACCAGGTTCCAGGGTCTTGTCCTACAACCAAGAAGAATGAGGTTATGTGGCCACCAGAATGTGAGCAAGACAGGGAAGAATTTTATTGACCAACAAAAAAGCTTTTGATGAGCAGAGACCCAAAGTAGGTAGCCCTCAGTGTGAGAGGGGGCCTGAAAGTGGAGAGCACAAAACATGGCTAAATCTGGAGCTTTTATGAGCTCAAAATGGGGGAGTGTGTGCGGATTGGTCTGTGGGCTGGCCTGGAATGTGAGAAATGTGCTCCCCCATCCAAACCCAAAGAATGGACTCAGAGGCATGGAGAACAGTGAAAGTGAGACTTTTAATAGCAATCTTACAATATTGGGTGTCTGGTAGGCAGGGGCACACAGGACAGCTATAACAGGTAATTTACCTCCTATCATACAAGTCCCTCCATAAGTACCTCACTGGTCAAGTAATATGGGGTTACAATCTTCCCAGACATCACTTAAGTTTCATTATCCCCCTTATAAGGTTATACTCTGGTACCCTTCCCCAGTTTGTAACATCCACAGGCTGGCAACCAGTGCTTAGATCTATCATGCCTTGAAAATGGACCATTTGAAATATTTTCTCACAAATCCCCTCCTCTTTTCTATATATTTACTTTGGTCTCATTTTCATCTAAACCCTTCTGGTCCTCAAATCACTCTAGAAGTCATTTACTTTCTTCTTCATAGGATAGTGGGTTTAATTTGGTTTCTAATAGTAGCACGTTATTTTGCTGGTAAGTCATGGGCATTTGTTTATTAATAGCTGTTTCAATTAATCTCTGTGCTAGTCCTTTCACACAAGGGATAATACAGCATCCCACTGCTGTTAAGACTCCTGCCATAATTATGAGAGATGTAAGAATTGAAACTACCATGCCTTTCCATTTTCCAAACCAACCTTCTAGCCATCCTGTAAATGGGTCATCAATTCCAGCATTTTCTTCCAGTTTGTTGGCTAGAGTTTTCAGTCCTTATAAAGTTTTTGTGATGGTCCTTTCAGGGGCAGTATTGTTGGGTGAAAGTACAACATTTCCCATCAAGCACAACACATATGCCCCCTTTTTCTACTAGTATCATGTTTAGTGCAAGCCTGTTTCCCAGGCCTTTCAGCTGGTGGCATCGAACTGGCTAGCCATCCCGTTGAAGGTGTCCTGAGTATAACTGATGAATCTCTGTTGATTACAATAGGTTTAGTTAATATAATTCACATTCTTATTAATATTTGACCACCAGAAGAGTGCTGACTCAAACCCAGCAGCTATTCAGTTTTGAGCCTTAAATTCATTAAGTACCCCCCTAGGGACTCCTATAGAATTTGTTAAATATCTGGTTTCAGTGGCCATGTATATTTTGGGCTATCTTATGGAATGCCAGGGTAAAGGGATGGCCAGTTGGACTAAAGCACAGGTTGCAGTCCAGATGGACAGTAACAGGTTATGGAGGTTCCTTTTCCCACAGTACCAGCAGACATCAGGCTGGGGTATATGGAGAGCCAAGTAATTGCCATTGCCTGACTCACCAGTGACATTTAGGATGTGGGTACAAGTCGAGAATTCTCTCATGGGCTTATTGAACTCTGCCCCTGGCCTAGAGGCAAGAGGAGTGGTTCACATTCCCTACAGACAATGAGAGGATTGCTCTGGGATCCAACCTCCACAATGCAGGAAAGAGCAATGACAGACTCTTACAAGTCTCATTTCCCCATGCATCCTTGTCTTGGTACAGAGCCAACATGCAAAGCACCCCTTCAGGATCAGTATTCCATCCCAGGGGAAATGAAACCACCTGTACCTGAGGTTATACCACAGCACATGTATAGCAGTTATTCTCGTTGAGGGTCTGTACTGAAAACTGGACCCATTTGACCCAGGCATTCACATACCCATACCCTGTCTCAATTTCTAAGATTTGCCTTAAATCCTCTACCTCAATTATTTTTACCCTTTTAGGGTCATTATTTGGTGGACTAAAGTGTCTGTTAGGATCTGGGGTTGGAGTAGTCCCAGTCAAATGGGAGGTTGAGTTCTTGATTAGGGAACAAATTGCCATAGGGGATCTATCCTCTGTGATGTCTACCCCTAACCCATATACCCAAGATGTGACTTTTGGTTCTTGGTCTAGAATGGCTGGATTGTCAATGGAATTGAGTATAGGATTCCATTCCAAATTCTGGCAGTTATTTGGCAGGGAGTCCTTGGACAGATGTAGTTATTCTTCAAGGGTCTCCAGCTTGGAGTTACCCACTCCATGTTTACTGTCCAACCCTGAAATTGGGTAGTCCATCAAACATCATCCCAGTTGGGAGAGGGTGATGCCCTACTGTAACCTGTATCTGGTTCACAGCAAAGATATTTATCTGCTTGTGAGAACTGTCTCTGTTTTTCTCAATTCCTGTAAGGTAAAACCTGGCAGGCATCAAATTTAATAGTCTGAGGTGCTACCATCTTGGTCACATTAATAACCAACCTGATTGGTTAGAGAGGAGCCCCCTGCCAGTTTCCATTTTGACCTTTTCCTCTTTGTATTGTAGTCTATCCCAGCCATATTAACTTCCAGAAAGGGGGCAAGCCCATGCTTTCTTTTTATAATTTTTTTAGAATTAACTTTAAGGGTTCCTCAGATTACCCATGCAATTTCCACTGGTATTTTACCCTCCTTTCCAGGGTCTTTTTTTTTTTTTTTTTTTACCAGTTCCTTGACTCGAGTGTAGTGAGTCCACCCCCATTCAGCTGTTCACATGGCTGTCTCAGTGGTCAGGAGCACTTGATAGGAAACTTCCCAGTTTGGGTGGAGCTTATCTTCTTTCCAAGTCTCAATCAGCACCAAGTTCCAGGCTGGAAGTGGTGAACCATGAACTCAAGAGGCAGATTTTGAGTCAGAAGTCCTTTTAACCTAAGGGAAGACAGGGTGGAGGATATGACCAGTATATAATTTCTTAAGAATTGGTCCTTGGTTTTTGTTGGGAGAAAACCTGAGGCAAGACTTGCTAGTCCGACATAATATAAAAAGAGTCTTGGTACATATCTGGGGTCCAAGGTCTAAAACCGCTCATGGCCTTTGGAACACCAAGCTCTGTGCTTAAGGGTGGAAGGCTGCCCTGCCACACTACAATCTAAGCCCAGGACATAAAACCCCTCATGGCCTCTGGAATGTGTCCAGACTTGCTGGCTCCTTGCTTCTTGCTCTCCCAGGATCATAAATTGATTGTATCTTGAGTTAGAAGGACATGTTCAATGTTATCTCAAATAGCAGAACATGTTCCATATGCTTTAAAGAAAATGCTAAACTGACATAGCTATAAATTAAACACTTGATGCACTGCTTCCTTTCGACCCCCACGTCCTCACTGCCTGCTTCTTTCTTTGATCACCCATAAATAGTGTGGGCTAACAGAGCTCAGGGCCTTCACAGCCTCCATACTAGCGTCAGCCCCCTGGACCCACCCTATGTACTCTTAACTTGTCTTGTCTCATTCCTTTGACTCTGCTGGACTTTGTAGTTCCCATGGCCTGGTGTTGGGTCTGATCACCCCAACAGGTTTTCACAGTAGAAAGATCTGTAACCTTGTCTGAATATGGGAGTCCATATAATAACTCATAAGGGAACAATCCCAAGTCTTTTCTTGGGGCTGTACTAATCCTAAGAAGTGTTATTGGTAGACATTTGGTCCAAGGCATTTTAGTTTCTAATATTAGTTTGGTGATATGCTTTTTGAGAGTTTGATTCATTCTTTCTACCTTTCCAGAGGAAGGGGGATGACAAAGGGTGTGATAATCCCATCTAATTTGTAAATCTTCCATAATTCCCCTTAACACCTTTGAGGTAAAGTGGTTCTCTTTATCTGAATCAAAATTTTCCTCCAGGCCAAATCTAGATATAATGGGTCCTAATATTATTTTGACCACATTCCCAGCAGTGGCTGTTGGAAGATGAAAGGCTTCCAACCAGCCAGAAAGGTGTCCTACAATCACCAGTAAATATGTTAGTCCTCCTACTTTGGGCATTTCTGTGAAATCTACTTGAATGTTTTAAAATTGTCGTAGCCCTGGAGGTCCTCCTCCCATGACCTGTTTTCTAATCACTTTTATTTATCCATTGACAAGTTACACAACTTCCACATACTTGTTTAGTGAGAGTATAAATCCCTATACGCCCATAATTCCTAAGTATTGCATCACACAGAGCCTGGGGTCCCCAATGATTCCCTTTTGTAATATAGACATTAATTCTCTCATCAGGGATTTACTTATCATTTCTCTCCCATCAGGAAGTACTCATTTCCCATCTTCCATCTTCAGTTTGAGTTATCCCTCTTCTGTCTAATTCTTCCTTCTTCTCTCTGGTAAACTGGGGCCTTAATACTACCTTAGGGATGTCTGGGATCAGGATAAATAGTCTAATTTCTTTCTCCAGGGAGGCTCACTTAGCAGCTTCATCTGCAAGCTTGTTTCCTACAGCTTCTATAATGTTCCCTTTCTGATGATCATTTATATGACCTATGGCTACCTCTGCTGGAAGCAGGAGGCTTTCTAAAACCTGTTTGAGTCTAAAACCCCCTTGTATCAATTATTTTTCCCTGCTATGTATTAGGCCGTGCTCCATCCAGCTTTTTCCAAAAGTGTGTACCACCCCATAGGAATATTTAGAATGAGTATATATAGTGCCTTCTTGGCCTTCAAGGAGCATTAGGGCATGATAAAGAGCATATAAGTCACAGGTTTAGGCTGACTAGCCATTAAGTAATCTACCTTTCTCACATAAGGAATATTTATTTCCATCAATGACAGCATAACCATTATGTCTCTTTGCCGTCTATCACTCGGGATGACCCATCCACAAACAGCCTTATCTAATCATGTAGTGGAGCTTCCCTAAGGTCTGGTCTAACTTTGGTTTGGTATTCTGTGATATCTAAGCAGTTATGGTCTGATGTCTCTTTGTTCTTCTCTCTTTTCCATAGGAAACTGGCTGGATTCAGGCAAGTATTTGTTGTTACAACCAAATCATCCTTTTCTAGCAACAGGGCTTCATATTTTAGAAGCCAAGAGTTCATTAACCATCTCCCAGCTTTTTGATTTAATATATTCCTGACCTGGTGTGGGGTGCTTACTATTAAGACCCCACCAAAGGTTAGCTTTCAACTCTCCTCTACCAGCATGGCTGTAGCAGCTACTACTTGCACATATTTGAGCCATCCCTAGGAGACAGGATCAAGAAACTTGGAGAAAAAAGCAACAGGTTGCCTCTTGCCTCCCCAGGTTTGAATGAGCACCCCAAGGGACACACCCTGATCTACTGTTACAAACAGGTGGAATGGTTTCTCTAAAGATGGGAGGGCCAGTACTGGGGCTGTAATGAGGGCATGCTTTAGCTCTTTCATATCCTGAATTTCCTCTGGGGAATATTGCAAAAGATCAGGTTGCTTTTCCAACAACTTGAGGTACAGAATCTTTGTCTTTTGAGCATATGAGTCAATCCACAACCTATAGTAGCCAGTTAAACCTAAAACTTTTTGGAGTTCTCTCTTTGTCTTAGGCAAAGGCAGAGCCACTAATTCCTGATATCCTCTCTGGGTTTATTCTCCACTTCCCTTCACTAATCAGGTGTCCTAAATGTTTAACTTCTTTTTCTACGAATTGCAATTTGTTCTTAGAGACTTGCAATCACCTTTCTCCTAGGAAATTAAGCAAGCTTATAGTGGTTTCTGATAACTCAGCCCTCCTCTCTCCCCAGAAATTAAAAAATCATCCACATATTGTAACAACTGGGTTCCACTGGAAGTTTGTAATTCCTCCAGGACTTTTTCTAAGATTTGACCTAATAAGTTTGGGGCTTCCATTAAACCTTGTGGCAGCACAGTCCAGCAGTACTATTGTTTTCTCCTAGTTATAGAATTTTTCCATTCAAAGGAAAGAAGACCCTATTCCTAAAGTTTAGGGCATTACCCAGAATGCATCTTTTTGATCCACTACACTGAACCATTTATGTTCATAGGATACCTTACAAAGGAGAGTGTAGGGGTTAGTCACCACAGGGGGATGAGTCTGGACAATCTGATTTATAGCCCTTAGATCTTGCAGCAATCTGTATGACCTATCAGGCTTTTCGACTGGGAGAATTGGAGTATTGTATGGTGACATGCAGTGTTCTAAGAGTCCATCTTTAACCAATCTATTACCGTTTGGAGACCTTTACTCCCTTCAATAGAAATTGGATATTGTTTTCTGCAAACTACTTCTCCTGGCTGTTTTAGTTTAATCTGTAAGGATGTGATTTTTAACCCTCCCCTGTTGCCTTTCTTAACCCACACAATGGGATTAATTTTACTCTCTTCTTTTTTCAGTCAGGAGGCCCATCATTACTTTTATTTGTCCCTCCTCTATCCCCAATTCTAAACCCAATCTCACAATCAGGTCTTGCCCCAGGAGGTTAGTTTCTACTTCAGGAACATATAAGAGTGACCCCTCAATTTGTTCTGGTCCCAACTTAATTAACATTTTCTTGAATATTGGAACACAAAATCCCTCCCCTTTTAGCGCCGACACTGTCAATTTTTCCTTAGAGAGTTCTGTATCCCTTGGTTGGTGAATTAGGGAGCAGCGAGCCACCCCAGTATCAACCAAAACTGTGACTTCTTCTCCCTCAGGTCCCACCTTCAAATTTATCAAGGGTTCCTAGTGGGATCTACTCAGGAGGAACCCCTGGCCCCCCTAGTCTTTATTAATGGTCATGAAGGGAATCACCTTTTCTTCTTTCTTCCATTCAGGACATTCTCTCTTAAAATGCCCTGACTTTCCACAACTGTAAAATGCACTCATAATCTTAGGAGCTTTTCCCTGCATTTCCCTTCTTTCTCTTTGTCAAAATCTATCATTCCCTTATCTTTTTTGAGGGGGATCTTGATTTAACCTTTTTCTGACTACCTCATCCACAGTGCAAACCATGATTTTCGCTTTCTGTTTCTGATTCTCTTCTCTCTTTACAAAGACCATCTGAGCTTCCCTCAGTAATTTCTCAATTGGTTTCTCATTCCATCCATCAATCTTTTGTAATTATTTTGTAATGTCAGGCCAGCTCTTAGTTACAAAGCTAACCTTAAAATGACCTTTCCCTGTGGGGTCCTCCAGATCTAATTTGGAGTATTTTCTCATCTGATCTCTGAGCTTCTGCAGGAATTCAGCAGAAGTTTCCTCTTTTTCTTGTTGAACTTCAAATGCCTTTGAGACATTCTGTGTCCAAAGAGTTGACTATTTTATCCTTTTACTTATTAGGTCCCTGAGGTCCTGCATTTGGGCCCGGTCTCTGGGATCATTATTATCCCATTGGGGATCAACATTTGGAAATTTTTGTTTGACTGGCAAGACTTTTCACCCAGGAGGGTTTTGCCTCTCCCAGGTGGTCACGGCTCTTTTCTAATTAATCCTCTTTCTTCTCCTGTGAACAAGATATTCACAAAAGACAACATTTTAACTCAGGTGTAAAATCTGGGTCCTAGGAATTGGTCCAGCTGGTTTGCTAAACCAAGGGGGTCTTCTAGGAGTGGTTTCATTTCCTTCTTGAAATTCCTGACTTCAGTACTTGTAAGAAGAACATTTACAAAGCCAATCTCTCCTGGTCCCATGGGAACTTCCCTGAGAGGAAACATGCCATGGTCTCCAGGTCTTTCTTCCTCTCTAACCCTCCTGTTGTTCCTTGATCTTCTCGTCCCCTATTTTGTGTGACATAGGCAGGAGGCAAGCATGATAGGGGGTCCCAAAGCTTTTCACTGGGTGAGGGCTCTTTACTAAGCTTTTTAAATTCCTCTTTGAGGGGGAGCATGGAAGCTAATTCCTTGATCCAGCAGAGAGTGTAACCTATCTCTTTTTGTGAGGATGGGGTTTTATCATTCACACAGAGAATTAAAGCTTGGCACATCCAATCCTCATCTGAGCCAAACTTAGGCCAAAAGACAGAAGGCTTACAAATGGGGTCTTTGGGACAGATAACACAACAATACTTTATCATCTTTTGTTTTCCCTTGTCTCTGGTTTGAGGGTTGTCCCTCCAAACCTGCAATATTCTCCCCAAATGACTACCTGGGGGAATGTCAAAGGGAGTCTCTTTGGCTCCTTCTTTACTTTGGCCGCTAGGCCTAGAATTTCTGTTTCCCATTTGTGATCAGTGTTTGTGTCTAAGCTTTTCCTTGTGTACTCAACCCCTTCTATTGAAGGTTTCTTGCACACCCTGAGAATTGCTCTGTGAGTCTGAACTTTTCCCTGTGTACTCAACCTTCTCCCCGCCACAGGAGGTTTCTTGCACATCCTGAGAATCCCTTTATCCATCTCTGGCTATTTGCCTCATGGTAGAGTGGAACTACAGATTGGGATTTCACACTTGCTTTATATATTTGATACATCTCGGTCACACACACTCAACCTCCAAAAATGCCCAACCAACAAGGCAGTACGTATAGTCCAATTTTCCTATCTTGGCTTGTGCACAAGGCTGCCTGGTTGCCACAGTGCCTGTTTTTCTTTCTGTGTCACCTCCACTGCCTCCTGAATAACAGCCTTGGTGTTGTCTATGGCCTCTGTGGGGAGCCGGGATGCCTAGACAGCATGGGCCACCTAAATCAAGTGGGATGCATCTCCCTTCTCGGCCAGAGTCCTACTTGATGCAGGTAGAGATCCTGGACAGACCCCCAGATTTGTGAGAAACATGCTCACCCATCCAAACCCAAAGAATGGACTCAGAGGCATAAAGAACAGCGAAAGTGAGACTTTTAATAGCTGTCTTGCATGACTGAGTGTCTGGTAGGCAGGCACACATGGGGCAGCTACAGCATGTAATTTTTCTCCTAGCATGTTAGTCCTCTGCCCAGTTCCTTATTGGTCGACTACTATGAGGTTATAATCTTCCTAGATGTTCCCTAAGTTTCATTATCCCCCTTATAAGGTTATACCCCAGTTCCCTTCCTCCCTTAAATTTCAATTTCCCAGTAACAAAGCTTTCTCCCCTTTTATAAGCTGACCCCTCTTCTACATTCTGTTCACTTATCTTGACTTTCTAGGAGCATGAGCTGTGCAGTTTGTTACATCTACAGTCTGGCTGCCAGTGCTTAGATTTATCAAGATTTGAAAATAGACCATTTAAAATATTTTCTTACAAGGAAAAAGCACCATTTGATTGGCTAAAAGGCTTCAAGGAGGTTCTCTAACTCTGGTCAGGGACTCTACCCAGAACTGGCAGCTCAGTTTTCAGGCTTTAAGCTGTTATTGACTTGAAAGTCGGGTATCACTGGGGACCTGTCCCTGTCTGCCTAGAAGTTGATCTGCCTCCTACTGCTATCAGTGACTGTACCAATTTACATTGCTATCAACATTGTACTGTTTCCTTTTCTCTATGAGAGAACAGTTCCTTTGTTTCTACAACCTTGCCAGAGCATGTGATAGTTTTTTGTTGTTGTCATTTCAATTGGTGTGGGGTGATGTCTTCTCTTGATTTGCATTTTCTTCTTTTACCTTTTGATTTGCTGTTTCTTGATAATTACTTATGTTAACCAACTCTTCATATACCTGTGGGCAATTTATATGTGTTCTTTGGAGAAGTGTTTATTCAGATTCAGATCCTTTGGCATTTTTTATAGTCAGTTTTTTTGTGGATTTTTCTTCTATTTAATTGTATGAGTTCCTTGTATATCTGGGATATTAACCCCTTATCAGATATATGTTTTGCAAATATATTCTCTCATTTTATAGGGTGCCTCTTGGTTCTGTTGTTTCCTTTGCTATGTGGGAGCTTCTTATTTTGTTGCAATCCTACTTATTTTTGTTTTTTTGTCTGTCCATCTGGGGACATATCCAGAAAACTATTGTCCAGATCAATGTAAAGGAGCTTTTTCCCAGTTTTCTTCTAGGAGTTTAACTGGTTTTAGGTCTTATGCTTAAGTCTTTAATCCACTTTGAGTTGATTTTTATATATGGTTTGAGATAAGGGTCAAATTTTATTTTTCTGCATATGGATATTCAGCTTTCTCAATACCATTTATTGAATAAACTATCTTTTCCTCATTATGTTTCTTGGCATCTTTGTAGAAAATTAAGAAGTTTGTAGGTATGAGTTTATATTTTAGCCCTCAACTCTATTTCATTGGTCTATGTATCTACTTTTTTTTCACCAGAATCATACTGTTTCAAATACTGTAAGCTTACAACATAATTTGAAATCAGAAAGTATAATGCCTCCAGCTTTGTTCTTCTTGTTTAATATTGCTCTTACTATTCAGGATCTTCTGTGGTTGTATATAAAAGTTAAGGTTTTTTTTTCTATTTCTCTATATGTCATTGGCATTGTAATAAATATGAATAGGTTTACGTTGAATCTGTAAATCAGGTTGTGTAGTATAGACATTTTAACAATATAAATTCTTCCAAGTTATGAACAAGTGATATCTTTCCATTTATTTATGTCTACTTTATTTCCTCAAAGTATTATAATTTTCAGTGTAAAGCTCTTTCACCTCTTTGATTGAATGTATGACTGAACATTTTGTTTTATTATTTTCTTTTTTGAATAGTTTTTTGTGAGTGTATAGAAACTGCTATTTTTCATGTTGATTTTGTAACCAGCAACTTTCCTGAATTTGTTTATTAGTTCTACAACTTTTGATGGAGTCTTTAGGGTTTTCTATATGTAATTGAATCATGTCATTGGCAAAAAGATATAATTTGAATTTTTTCTTTCTGATTCAGATGAACCCTGTCTCTTTTATTTGCCTATTGTCTATGGTTAAGGCTTCCAATACAATGTTGAATAAATGTTGTAAGGGTGGACATCTTTATCTTGTTCCTGATCTTAGAGTAAAAGCTTTCAGCTTTTGACAGTTTAGTATCATATTAGTGACAGGCTTGTTATATGTGGCCTTTATTATGCTGAAGTGCATTCTTTCTATACCTAATTAGTTGAGAGTTTTTTATTACAAATAAATGTTAAGTTATGTTTGATGGTTTTTCACATTTATTCAGAGGATCGTGATTTTTATTCTTCATTCTTTTAATGTGGTGTATTACAATAATTGATTTGTATATGTTGAAGCATCCGAGAATCATAGAGATAAATTCCATTTGATCATGGTTTGTGATCCTTTTAATGTGCTGTTGTTTTCAGTTAGCAACTATTCTTTGAGAATTTTTGTATCTATGTTAATCAGGTATATAGGCATTTAATAGGTTCTTCTTGTCATATATCTGTTTTACTTTGGTATCAGGGTAATGCTGGCCACGGAGAATGAGATGGAAAATGTTATATTCTCATCAGTTTTTCTGAAAAGTTTGAAAATGTTTGTTGTTAAGTCTTTAAGTGTTTGTTTGTTAGAAATCAGTGGTGAAGCCATTATGTCCTAGGCTTTTCTTTGTTGATAGCTTGTATGTTTCCAGAAATTTATCTTTTACTTCTCAGTTTTCCAATTTGATGGCACGTAATTGTTCGTACTAGTCTCTAGAACCCTTTGTATTTCTATAGTTTCAGTTGTAATGTCTCTTATTTAAATTACAATATAATAATTGGGGCTTTTAAAAATATTCTAGCTAAAGTTTGAGAATTTCGTTTATACTTCAAAAAACAACTAAGTTTCATTAATCTTGTTTACTGTTTTTCTAGTTTCTACTTCATTTATTTCTGTTCTAATCTTTAGTGTTTCATTTCTTATGCTAACTCAGTTTTATATCCCTGGTCTATTTCCTTGAAGTCTAAAGTTAGGTCATTTATTTGAGATATTATTATTTTCTTAATACAGGTGTTTGCTATAGGCTTTCTTTCTAGAACTGTTTTCGCTGTATCACGTAAGTTTTGGTATAATGTGTTTCTATCTTCATGTGTTTCAAGATTTTTAAAAATGTTTCATTTGATTTCTTTTTGATCTATTAAGTGCTCAGAATTGAGTGACTTGATTTCCATGTATTCATGATTTTTCCAGTTTTCCTCTTATTTTAGATTTTTAGTTTTACATCATTGTGGTCAGAAAAGATACTTGATATCATTTCAATCTTTTTACATTTGTTATAATGTGCATTGTGTCCCAATATCTATTCTGGAAAATGTTCCATCTGTGCTTGTGGAGATTGTGTATCTTGTAGCAGTTGGGTGAAAAGTTATGTGTATGTCTTGCAGGTATATGTGATCTGTAGTGTAGTTCAAGTCTGATTTTTTCTTTTTTATTTCCTGCTAGATGATCAATCCTTGTTTAAAGTGAAATACTGAAGCCTGCTACAATTATTGTTCTGTTGTCTATTTATTTTTCTATTTTGTTAATATCTGCTTTACACATTTAGGTGCTCTAGTGTTGGGTGCATATGTATTTACGTTGCCATATTCTCTAAAAAGACTCTTCTATCATGGTATTGTATTTCTTTGTCTCTTTTGACAGTTTTTGCCTATTTTGTCTGAAACTAGTATAGCCATCCAAGCTTTTTGTGTTTACTGTTTGCACGGAATACCTTTTTCTATCCCTTTTCTTTATATTTGCTGGTGTACTGAAAGATAAAGCTGTCTCTTTTAAGTAGCATATAGTTAAATCGTGTTTTTATCATCCATTCAATCATTTAATATGTTTTAATGGAAATTTAATTCTTCTTCATTTAAAGTAACTATTGACAGGTAACGACTTTTGCTATTTTGTTAACTTTCCCCCCACTTTATTTGCAGTTACTTTGATCGTTTTGCCCTCTTGTTGTTTTCCTTTGGGATGGGAATTTTTTTTTTTTGTAGTAATATGGCTTGATTCATTTCTCTTTATTTTTTGTATATTTACTACTCTTTTTTAAATTTGCCATGACCATGATGCTTACATAAAGTATTTCATCATTATACTAGTGTGTTTCAGGCTGATGCCAACTTCTCTTCAATCACATACACAATTCTAAAATTGTATTTCTTTTCTTCCATGTTTTTTGTTATTGGCGTTATAATATATATATTTTTATGTAGTGTATCTATTAACAAATTATTGTAGCTACAGTTATTTTAGAAAATGTTGTCTTTACTCAGTTTGCTAGATTTAAAAGTGATTTATACACCACCATTATAGCACTAGAATATTATAAATTTCATTATATACTTTACCACTGAATTTTGTACCTTTGTACATTTTAATGATACTGATTTTTATTCTTTCTTTCAACTTGAAGTATTCCATTTAGTATTTCTTGTAAGGCAGGTCTAGCGGTAAGAAACTCACTCTTTTGCTTTCTTTTAGAAAAGCCTTATTTCTCCTTTATTTCTAAAGGATGGTTTTGCTGTGTATAGTATCCTTAATTGGCTGTTTGTTTATTTGTTTGCTTCTCCTCAACACTTTGAATACTATTACACTCTCTCCTGGCTTGCAAGGTTTCTGTTAAGAAAGTGACAGATAGTCTTAGGAGGGCTTCCTTGTTTGTGACAAGTTATTTTTCATTTGCTGTTTTTGAAATTTTCTCTTTTTTTTATTTTAACTCTTTTAACAATTTGATTATAATTTGTTTCCATAAACACTTTTTTAGGATGAAGCTATTTTGTGTTCTTTGGGCTCCATGGATCTGGATGTTAATTTCCCCTTCCAGGTTTGGGAAGTTTTCTGCCATCTATTTGTTTAAATACTGTTTCTGTTTCTTATGATGTCTGTCTTTCTTTTGGGATTCCTATATTGCATATATTGCTTTGCTAAATGGTGTCCCATAATCCTATAGGCTTTCTTCATTCATTTTTATTCTTTTCATTTTCTTTTTCTTTGACTTGAATTTCAAATAATCTGTTTGAGTTTGTTGATTCTTTCTTCTGCTTGATGTAGTCTGCTGTTGAAGCTTTCCATTAATTTCTTTTTTTAGTTCAGATACTATATTCTTCACCACTAGAATTTCTATTTAGTTATTTTTATGCCTCTTATCTCTTTGCTGAACTTTTCATTTTATTTCTGTGTTACTTACCTAATTTTGTTTACATGTCTATGTGTTGTAGCTCACTGAGTTTTATTTTAGATGATTACTTTGAATTCTTCTTCAGGCAACTTGATCTCAATTAATTATCCATGGGGTCTTCCCCCACCCCCCCACTTTGGTGATATAATATTTCTTAGATTCCTCATATTCCTTGAAGCCTTAAATTACTGTCTTTGTATTTGAAGATGTGGTCACCTTTCCGTTTTTACTTACTGTCTTTGGGAGAGAAAGACCTTCATCTGTGAGCCTAGCTAGATTTTCTAGGGGTCTCTCACACCTTTTCTATGAATACACCACTTCACTTCTCTAGTTTCCTCTTTGGAACCAAATGTTAGGATATTGTGCCTTCTCTTGATGTTGCAAAACCAGGCCTGATGCTGACAGAATCCTACATATTTTCCCTAGATCAGTGCTCTGAATTTGTGAAGGTTGTGACCCTTCTCATAAACCATCAGAGCCAAGCTGGTTGCAAAGACCTGCACCTGCAACTGAGATCTGTGTGCTCTCTTCAGGGGTTCATTTGAGTGGTACATGAGAATCCATGGGGTGCCATACACAGAAGGGTGTGTGGAGTTCTGAGGGTACCGACTGGCTGATAGAGGGATCCACATGCAGGCAACCCTGTGAGGTTTATGAATGAGCTTCTTGGTGAAGTGTTTGAGATGTTAGAAACACCTGCAGTTGGATGTTGAGAACCATGTGCAAGTTTCTGGGTACTTCTGCCCCTTTACCCTGCTCCAAGCTGCCCCAGACAATTTAGCCATGAAAATCCCCTCAATATTCTGAGGAGGACAAGATAGAAGTGTTCTTCCTGGACAGTATTCTGCAAGGCTAGAGAAGCTGAGAGCTAACTTCACTCTCACTTTTGCCTAAGAGGAAGTCATAAGCTGAAACAGCCTCTCTTTTCACTGAGCTGTGTTGTCAGGGGGCACAGGTAATTTAAAATTGTTGTTTTTACTCTATTCAATGCAACTCCTCTCAGACTTTTGTTCCACTGCAGTGCTGGAAACTTAGTTAGATTCTGAGGCTTCCACAGATATTCTTGTCCATGAGTGGTTGAAAAATCTGTGTTTCTATGGGGAGGTGAAAGCTGGAACCACCCCTTCCATCATCCTGTTGATGTTGTGTTTCAAAATAATCAATTTTAATGACTTAAAGTGATATATATGATTTGAGGAAGGTTGTAGATTATATAGCTTGATAGTTTTGTAATTGGTGGTCTAATGCAACACATCAGTGCCCAAAGTCCAAAAAACTGACAATGCTGAATGCTGACAAGGATGTGGAGCTGCAAAAGTATCATTTATTGCTGACTGAAATGCAAAATGCTATAGCTACTTTGGAATATGTTTTGGTTGTTTCTTACAAAGTCAAACATAGTCTTATCATAAAATCCAGCAAAGGTGCCACTGGGTATTTATCCAATTATTTTAAAAACTTATCACAAAAACCTGTATGCAAGGTGTATCAGTACTCTTAACAGTGTTCATATATCAATGTCCAACATTTCTACTTTTAGTAATATTTGGAAAAAAAAAAGCAGAGATGTACATAAGATTTAAATAGAAAAAAATTGTTCCTTCTGTTAATCTGACAATAAAACATAGAAACTGTTATATAAATAAGGTGTTTGTTAAATATATAGTTGCATATTCGCAGAAGGGAATTCTTTTTGAAATGCATTCAATCATATGAACTATTATCAATATTTACTATTAAATTTTAAAAAGCAGTATGTGAAACAATAAGACCCATCTTGACTACTTTTAATACCCAACTACTAAAATAATGAAAATGACAAAATATTTGAATAAATATATTGAAACTTTAGCAGTACTCATATCAGAATTGTATGTTTACTGGTGGCCTTTTCCTTTTGAAATTATCTTTTATGTTGTAACTTTTTTAAATAATTAAAAATTAACATTATAAAAAAGATAATTATATACCAAATTCTATATTTCTCTAGACTTTTTGCTGGACTTTTATATTTCTTGGGATACACATTTAGAAATCATCACATAAACCAGTGAAGTAAAAGGATTAGGATTAATTTAAAATATGTTAGATAAATTGTTCTATAGATTTAAAATGACATGGGATAAACCACATCATCTTTTAAAAGGGACTTCCAGATGTGGTAGGGGTATAGATTTGCTGACTTCAGAGGCCTTTTATATCTCTAATGTGCCTGCATCTGTGATGATAACAGTCCTTTATTAATAAGAGGTTTCTTTTTTCCTAATTGGAATTTTTTTGGCCTGCTGCTCAGGGTTTGTTTACAAAAGTTGACCAAAAAAATATAGTGTCACTTCTGTTTATTTCATAAGTACCCTTGTAAATAATTGTATAAAATCCTATTATTCACATTTTTTAAGTAACGAATAGAGATCATCGGCCCTTGTGAACAGAGCTCATTATCGTTAATCTCTAGTAAAACATATTATAAAGGATTTTGTTTTATTTGCATTTCTCAAAATGAAATGTAACTTGGTATGTATATACATATTCATAAACCTCTGCTTTTCTGGTTTTCCTCATAAGAATTGTCTGAACAATTAATAGGCATAGTAATGTGTCATATATGGGATATGTCTCTCAGATTTTCATATTGTTCCCTGGGAATTTTCATGTCCTTATTTAACATATTCCTTGTTTCTGTTATTATGCAAGAAATCATGCCTGATTAAGTTCAGACAGTTTGCAAGGCAGGGGGTTTGTGTAATTGCCATCACGCTCTGCAGGTTTTTACTTAATTGTTATCTCTTTTGAAACTAGATTAAAGGATTTTTTTACAGTGTACTGCTCACCTGTTTGTTCATTACATTAATTTAAATTGTCTTCCTTTTTATTTGTTAAAAACCTACCACCAGGAGAATTTGGTGAGGTCATTATACTTTTTACTATCCTACCTTCCTAAAAGCATTATATCACATTGTCATGTGGCATCATGCATTCAGTACACTCCCTAACTTTACTCAGATATCAAGGATATCTGAGTAAAGATATCTGAGTAAAGTAAAGAATAAAAGGGTCTGAAAAGCCCATCTTCCCTTGGGATAACTATGTCTATGCCTTTAAACCATGAGGATGAACATTAAAGCATTTAAAGTATAAATATCTGTAAAAGATATTCTTGATATGAAATGGGGAATTCTTTTTGACTCAAGATGCTGCAAATCGGAGTGACATAAGTTCAATCACTCTTTCCTCTTCAAAATATGCAATAATAAGGAATTTCTCTTGTGACCTAGGATCTAAGCTTCTACTTTCTATAGATGCATCAATAAATACCATATTTGTTTAACTGTGCCCCTGTTTACCTGTAATTTGTGTAGTTGAAAGTTTGGGAATAAAAATGTGACATGGTAACTTAACATAAAATATTTTATTTAACATAATTATTTAATATAATTTATCAGAGCATTTTATTGTATAATATTTTAACAATTCATTGAAAAGAATAAGCCAAAGCAATAAGTTAACTAATATGCAAATACCTAAATTACTAGTAAATGCTCGTACTATATTGAAAACTAACTCTGTCTGCTTTAAAATACATGATTTTATATTTGTGGCAAACTCCTCTGTAATAACGTTGTACTTTAGCTCAGAATTGGGCCTGATAGCAAGACATACTGTGTGGTAGGCCGCAAAAATAGCTTTGGACATAGATAAATATATCAGCATAACCTGAAAAAAACAAGAGAAAGAAATTCAAATCAAACATCTACAAAATATGCAATTGTTTTATTATTTTAATTAAGATTTCCATATTTTCATTGTAAGCAGCTTTTAGTAATTTAAGGAATAATCCTATCACCTTCTTATCCTTTGTGAATTGCTGTGTGTATTTAGTATGAAGCCTCATGTAATAAGTCATATGTAGATTTAAATCCATAGTATACTTGTGATTATTATCATTTAAAAAAAAAAATCTTAGAGTCTCTTATAATAAAGCCCTTCCACAGGACTTTTGAGCCCTGCACATCAAAACTAATACATTTTGCAATTTCTTGTTGGTACAATACAACATTTAAAAATTTATTCCAGAAAATAATTTGTGACTAATATTACAGTTATAAGTTTGCTTATTTATAAACTATATAAACAACTGAAAAAATTAAATAAATAAATATAAGGGAAACACAAACAAGAAATTATGACCTATTTTTATGAGAATAGTATAATATTAAAAATGTGTCATACAGTTTTAGCATGAGTAATGTGTTCTGAAATACATGTTTGATAGCTGAATATTTATTATTGACATGAGAGAAAAGATGATTATATCTTCCCCAAAGTAGCCATAAATCTAGCATACTGAAAATCTTCATAAGTTTTATGTGTGCAAAACTAAAGGTAATTAAAACCAGGTAGTGTAATAGAAATGTAATTCAGAAATATATTTGTAAAGATGTTATAAGAGCCAAGCCAAACAAGGAATTTTGAGAAATTCCAGTGCTAGAAAGAGCTGGAAAATTCTAAAACCCTTAAAGCTTAAGGGACCAAGGGAGGTTCATCAAGGCACAAGAACCTGGGCTGCTCAGTGGGAACTCAGATGTTGAAAAAGATGCAGCCATTGTCAGAGATTCTGCCAACAGCAGAAACAGTGAGAGAAATACCCTAGGTTTCTCTTTTCTCCTGTCACGAATCTCTTTTCAGTACTTTCCATCATGCAAACTTATAGAAAATGAGTTGCCAAGAGAATCTGCAAAATGTGATTTGCAAAAGTGTGGGAAAGCTATTAAAGAACAGAAAAGCAAATGACTTGACTGTCAGACTCTAGCTATAATATTTGCTAATCCATGTGTATTCTAACTTTCCTATACATATTTCACAGAACTAAGCTTTGTGCTTTCACCTAACATGAAGCAATTATTCTTTGCACAAAAGAATATTCTCTCTCTTTATCCATTATTGGAAAGATATAACTAGAAACAAAATCTTCAAACCCAGAAAACCTCTCCACAAAGGAAGAAGAGAAGGAAAACAATTTTGTTATTGCATAAGCATTGTACCCAAATGGGATGCAACTGACAGGTAATCCACCAGAAGATTGCAAAGACAGAAACAAAAATTTACCCTTTGAGACAGCTAAGCAGATACATGTACTCAAGATAGCAACAGTTAGTCCTCACCTAAGAGGATTTGGTAGTACCAAAATATAGTTCATCCTAAATTCACTTGGTAATTTGTGTGACCATCTGTGTTGGCTAATTGACTTTATCTAAAGAAAAAAAGCCAAACTTCTTATGTCTTCGTAACAGCACGTAGTTTTGAAATTTGAAGCAAGGTATCCACTGAAGTCAGTCTCCTACCTTCCCACAGAAACTGGGAGGTAGGGACACTGTCTTACTTGATGTTTATATTTCAAAATGCTGGTTCCCAAATTCTTAAGAGAAACAATATTGCATCTTAAAGAGAGTGTATTAGTCCATTTTCATGCTGCTGATAAAGACAAACCCAATAATGGGCCATATGCAAAAGAAAGAGGTTTATTGGACTTACAGTTCCACATGGCTGGGAAGCCTCACAATCATGGCAGAAGGTGAAAGGCATGTCTCACATGGTGGCAGACAAGAGAAGAGGGCTTGTGCAAGGAAATTCCCCTTTTTAAAATCATCATCTTGTGAGACTTATTCACTACCATGAGAACAGTGTGGGTAAAACCGCCCCCATGATTCATTTATCTCCCACTGGGATGCCCCCCACAATGCATGGGAATTATGGGAGTACAACTGGAGATGAGATTTGGGTGGGGACACCATATCAATCCACCCATGGCCCCTACCAAATTTCATGTACTCACATTTCAAAACCAATCATGCCTTTTCAACAGTCCCTTAAAGTCCTAACTCATTTCAGCATTAACTCAAAATTCCATAGACAAAAGTCTCATCTGAGACAAGGCCCTTCTGCCTCTGAGCCTCAAAAGCAAGTTCATTATTTCCTAGATACAATGGGGGTACAGGCATTGGGTAAATACAGCCGTTCCAAATGGGAGAAATTGGCTAAAACAAAGAGGCTACAGGCCCTGTGCAAGTCTGAAATCTAGCAGGGCAGTAACATCTTAAAGCTCCAAAATGATCTCCTTTGACTCCATGTATCACATCCAGGTCACACTGATGCAAGAGGTGGGTTCCCATGATCTTGGGCAGCTCTGCCTCTGTGGCTCTGCAGGGTACAGCCTCCCTCCTGGCTGCTTTCACAGGGTCCTGTTGAGTGTCTGTGGTTTTTCCAGGCACAGGATGCAAGCTATTGGTGGATCTACAGTTCTATGGTTTGGAGGATGGTAGCCTTCTTTTCAGAACTCCACTAGGCAATGTCCCATGAGGAACTCTGTGTAGGGGCTCTGGCCCCATATTTCCCTCCTACACTGCCCTAGCAGAGATTCTCCATGACAGCCCTGCCCCTGCAGGAAACTTCTGCCTGGACATTCAGTCATTTCCATACATCCTCTAAAATCAGGGTGGAGGTTCCCAAACCTCAATTCTTGACTTCTGTGCACCCACAGGCCCAACACCATGTGGAAGCCGCCAAGGCTTGGGGCTTCCACCCTCTGAAGCCATGGCCCGAGCTGTACCTTGGCCCCTTTTAGTCACACCTGGAGCAGCCGGGATGCAAGGCACCAAGACCCTGGACTGCAAACAGCACGGGGACCCTGGGCCTGGCCCATAAAACAATTTTTTTCCTCCTCCACCTCTGGGCTTGTGATGGGAGGAACTGCTGTGAAGACCTCTGACATGCCCTGGAGACATTTTCCCCATTGTCTTGGTGATTAACATTCAACTCCTCGTTACTTATGCAAATTTCTGTGCCAGACTGAATTTCTCCACAGAAAATGGAATTTTCTTTTCTATTGCATTATCAGGCTGCAAATTTTCCAAACTTTTATGCTCTGCTTCCTTTATAAAACTGAATACCTTTAACAACACCAAAGTCACCTTTTGAATGCTTTGCTGCTTAAAAATTTTTTTCAGCCAGGTACCCTAAATCATGTCTCTCAAATTCATAGTTTCACAAATTTCTAGGGCAGGGTTAAAATGCCTCCAGTCTCTTTGCTAAAGCATAGCAAGAGTCACCTTTGCTCCAGTTCCCAACGAGTTCCTCATCTTCATCTGAGACCACCTCAGCCTGGACCTTACTGTTCATATCATTATCAACATTTTTTTCAAAGCCATTGAACAAGTCTCTAGGAAGTTCCAAACTTTCCAACATTTTTCTGTCTTCTTCAGAGACCTACAAACTCTTTTCAACCTCTGCCTTTTACCCAGTGCTGAAGTCACTTCCACATATTTGGGTATCTTTTCAGCAACGCCCCACTCCTGGTGACAATTTAGTGTACTAGTCTGTTTTCATGCTGCTGATAAAACATATCTGAGACTGGGCAATTTACAAAAGAAAGAGGTTTATTAGACTTACAGTTCCACATGAGTGAGGGAGCCTCACACTGATGGCAGAAAGCAAAAGGCACTTCTCATATGGCGACAGACGAGAGAAGAGAGCTTGTACACTGAAACTCTCCCTTTTAAAACCATCAGATCTCATGAAACTTATTCCCTATTACAAGAACAGTATGAGAGAAACTGCCCCCATGTGTCAATTACCTCCCAGTGGGTCACATGGGAATTATGTGAGTGCAATTCAATATGAGATTTGGGTGGAGACACAGAGCCAAACCATATCAGCTATCAAGATACTTATTAAGCTTTAAATAAGATTTGCATTCGCTTTAAAGACACAGAAAATAAATTTACAGTTACATATGTTCTTAAGCACATTATTAGAAAAAAACGGGAGAAACCACTTCCTTTATTTTTGATGGGAGAATATAGTGTTATATTCATTAGCAATTGGTTTTACATCCCAAAATAAGGGGAGACACACTGCCTCATCAGTCACTATAGCCTTCTTAAAGTTCACTTTCTTCATCCATTCCCTTTTCTCAGGTCTGTGTGTAGCTGCTCATTTTCTCATCATCCAGTGAACAAAAAATTATAAAGTTAAGCTCTAAGAACATTATTCACCCAAAATACTAGAGGCAAGAAAAAGAAAAAATGCATGGGATGTGCAGCCATACACATAAAACATGCATTACTGTCACTTTCTTTTTCAGCCATAGGTCAAGAATCTAATTTTTATTTGCCAATATTAATTTAAGATATTATTGCTTATAACCCTAGTTCTGTTCGAGTTTCTTATTTTTATTTCTTACTGAGAAATTGTGTTCTCAAGAAATGTCATGTTACATTCATTACTTTTGTTTAGCAAATTAAGCAGGAACATAAAAGCCTCAAGTCCCTCTTTAAAATCATTCCTAAAATGAAACTTCATTCAAGACAACCAAACTGCATATACTTAAGTTGTATGCTGCAGTGAACTCTTTTATGATATATTATGTATTATTTTAATAACAATAATGTTGTCATTTGATCTTTGTAAAACTTAATTCATTTGAGAATGGCAACATACCATAAAAGGTCTCAGATGCTTCCACCGGAATCTAAGTTTACAGAAATAAGTGTTTTATCAGGTATCTCATTAGAATAGGAGAAATGCTTATTTCTATGAAGATTGTAATTATGAACCCAAGTTTGAGATCTATAAACAGCATTCAGTATCTTTACTTCATGAAGTCATCAAGTTCTGACCCAATGCTTCATTATGACACTTTATTTCTGTGCCTTATACAAGCTTAAAAAGCAAGCCTAAGATGTCATCACCATGACTCATATTCTTCTCCAGCTGCTGATCAGACTGTTCCCGTTTTCATCCAAGTCTCTCTAAATAGTCTGTATTTCCATATTTTATCTTCCTCAACATTTCATTTACCAATATTCACAGATATATGAAATCTGTCCTTTCTGCTAAGATCACCAAAACTCAACTTTTTGCTAAATTCATTTGCCATTTTCTAGGTGTAACTGCTACATTTGACAACATTGATAACTTTCTCTAACATTTTTATTTTCCTTTGGCATCAACAACACTGTACTAGGTTTACCTATCAAGCATTTAAGAATGAAGAAGTAACCTCAGAAGTATGTATTTATCTGGGACAAAGCAGAAAGCTTTAACCCTGTTTCCTATCCACTCCTCTCTGCCCCAAATGGTTACCTCTTCTCCATAAGTGCCAAGATGATGTTGGATATTGGTAAGCATGTAGAATCTGAAGTCAGGCAGCATAGACTGTAATCATGGCTCTGCTAATTACTAGTATGTGTATAAGAAAGCATCTATATTTCAGTTCCCTTATCTGTGACATGGCCAGATATGGGGATAAAATAGAGATAATTCAGAAAATTTTAGCACAAAATTATTCCTGTCTCATCAAGTTATTGGGGAATTCATTGATATGATATGTGAAAAGAAACTAAAATAGCACTTTATATATATTAATTGTAAGCATTTCAGGGTTTCTAAATGCCGTGCAGACATGGCTTTAACAAGTGAAAGGCTTTTAGAAAAGATAAATGGTTCATTTTGTCAGTGACGGTGGCAAATGAATATTTTTCATCCTGAACAAAAGTCTGAGGTATAAATGGCAATTTTGATAACTACAATATACAATATAAATATATTTGAAACCTGAGCAACAAGGTAAAAAACACGCAATGCAGCTACTGGAATACACTGATGACCAAAGAGGCCAATCTAAAATTAAGTACTATATGTGCTATTTTACTCTCATTTTTTCCCCTTAAGTAGTGAATCCTTTGTTCCCTTCCCTAAGCCAGCAGTCCTTATGATTTAATGATTCCTATCAGACAACTATTGCATTTTTACAGTTTAATATTCACTGGGTACCACCACTTTCCCATCACCAACTTCGATGAAAACTTTAAAAGTAATATTGATATAATACCACACTAACAAAACGAACTGAATGATGGCATAATGAGACAAAATAAAATGAGAAAATCAAGTAGTTAGAGGAGACCAACATTTCTGTACCAAAATGTAAAAAAAAAAAAAAATCACACACATACACACAAACACACACACACACACAGACATATACACACACACCATTCACTGTAAATCCAAGTCTCTGATTCTGTGATTTATCATCTCTGAATGACAACATAAAGCTCCCCACATCTGCCAATGTGAACTCTTTTTATTGACCTGGCAAACCCCCAGGTCTCCAGTTTGAGAAACATTGCTCCAGGGTACATTGACTACAGTGTAGCTATTAACACTTGATTATGGGTTTTATGAATTGTATTTGGAGGCTTCAATACATTATTGATCACACTGCTTTATTTGTTCATATTTTGAAATATGAATTTGCTTGGGATTCTAGACAGGGACATTTTAAATGCTTGCATCTTTGGCACTCCATCCCTGTTTTCATATAGATTTTCTGTTTAGTATTTTTATGAGTTGACTTACTATACAATTAGTGAAGCCAGTCCCTTTGCTCAAAGATAATATGGGCTTATAGGAATCTTTTATCATGTAATGCAAACACTCAACATTTTATGTACTTACCATTTGTTTAATTTTAGTTCCACGAGACTTTATGGTCTCTATGTAGAAAATTCTTAATTTCTGTCTATTAATGAATATAAAAAAATGAAAAACAAACAATTCTAATTTACTAGTAATACAAATTAATTCCTTTAAAAATTCATAACATTGGGTCCAACTTCTTGTTTCTGTCAGTCTTTTTTATTTGTACTAATGATGATATAGGGAAGAAGCGCAGAGATATATATTCTCTAATAGTATAAATCTAACAGTAAAAAGTAAACAGTACAATTAGAACCAGCTTAATTTTATGAAATAATGAATAGATGCCTCAGCCTTGATTACATGCAAATGGCATTTTGGTAGTGTAGTGTTTTTAAAACATCCAATTTTTCATCTATTGGTTTGTTTGCATCTTAAAATTGTTTATATAAATCTATTCACAGCCAACTCCTTCAACATAATCATATATTTTTTTCTTATTGCTGAGCACATATCTGCTGAGAACAAAATTACACCTGAGTGATTTTCTTGACATTGGTTTAGAGATACAATTCTTTTATCAATTTTCACAGAAATCCTAGAGGGGTGTGCTCCATAATACCTCTCTTGTTTGGGGATTGAATATTCCTTTTTACTATAATCCAGCCTACTGACTGAATAAAATATCCTCTTGCAGGATGTTCACCAACAAACCTCTTATTTGTAAAATAATTCTAAGAATTTAATTTATATTAATCTATGCAGAGATGACCTGCAAGATATGGTTAAATGACATGTACTAATCTAGAATATTGCTTATTTTCCATTTTTGCCTTATACGCAGTTTTGGAGAAATAGTTTTTTAATTAAATAAGCAAAACTCTTATTTATCATCAATTGCCACATTTTTCTCTTTCTGGATTATTTAGGCTTCTTATATCCATTTTGAAATATTTTATAATATACTCCATAGAAAGAATGCATTTTACTATAGATAAACCTTGCCAGAAATACAGCTTTCGCAACCCAAAAGTAATTGAAAGATGACACTCAATCACATATCTGCTTCCCTATTTATTTCATGTCCTGTTTTGTTTCCTTGTATGCTTTCCAATTTCTTACTAACAGGAGAACTGAAGTAAAGTAAAAAGTATATTTTTAAAAATGTTTCGTTTAAATAAACTATGGATAACTAAAGCAGATGATTTTGTTCTTTCATTGTTCCTTGCGTTACTCATTTTAAAATTGGCTGTTAAGAGCTTGCTTAGTCCATGGCACAGGATTGACATATATGAAAATGCAATATCAAGTATTAACATTATTTCTAAGGATATTCAAATTTTGGAAAATCTAACAATGTAACACTTGTTACAGTTGTCTATAGTGAAAATTAAAGTGGGAAAGGGAAAGGAAAGGATTTGACCTTCTTTCAATGTAGTGAAATATAAAAATACTCTTGGTATTCATTGGTGTCCTTACACCAACCTATTCTCTGGCATAACCAGCCACCACTGATCGCTTAGAATAGTCTAACTTAAGAAATGTTATTTTGCGTCCAACTTGCTAACAGCAAAATTATTTTGGGGCCATTTTAACTGATTTTTATTTCTTCTCTTTGCATAAAGGATGTTTAGTAAGCATGTCTCGCTTGTGAATGATGTCTGTTAAAATCAAATTTAAGGGTAAATTTAATTAGGTCCACAGATGGTGAAACATAATTGATGATAATATGTCAATATAAACTGGAAGTAACTTTTTTCTACAACTGTGTCAACACTAGAAACAAAATAACAGCATTATCAAACACTATATTTAAGTGCTGTGAAGAGTGAGGTAGTTAATTTCTAATTTTACTTGAGATGTCCTAGACTTGAGAAACTCTTTGGTTTATATAAGCAGTTTTTTTCTTCAATAGTGTCGGTATTTTGTTTTATATCTTCTACAGGAATAAAAGAAGAAAGGTGATTTTTCATAGTTTTTACAAGCTATTCTTCTTGTAAAAACTATATGGGGTGCTAGCTACCACCACCTGGGCAAGGGAGAAGAAAAAGAGTACATAACCTTTCATTTGGATGATGAAATAACTTTGATTTTGTGATTCTATGTGCCAGTGGTCACCCCTCATTTGTATATGACAAGATGTGTGTAAGTATGAAACAAGTACTATTGGGTGAA
Source organism: Gorilla gorilla gorilla (assembly GCF_029281585.2). Taxonomy (NCBI): domain Eukaryota; kingdom Metazoa; phylum Chordata; class Mammalia; order Primates; family Hominidae; genus Gorilla; species Gorilla gorilla. Next base: position 70,318,662 of record NC_073238.2, read on the forward strand.
AAATGACCAGGTAAAATGTTTAAGGAATGAAATATCAAAATAGTTTTTAAAGTTTTGGGTGCAGTGGACTTATACATTTCCTATAAATGAGGACATGGAGCTTTATACTTAGAAATGCAGTTAATCAGATTAGGAAACCATAGCAAGGTACAAAGTACAAAAATAAGAACATCAAACCTTTCCAAGAAAAATACAACATGTCTGCAGTAGAATAAATTAGTAATTTATTGTCACATTTACTTTTAAGCACATTAAGCTATCTTGATTAGCTACTAAAACATCTTAGATAACCTTTCTAATATAAAATAATTTCTACTTTACTGCTCAAGATTTGTTATTCTATTGTCAATTACAATGAACAACATAATGTTAACAATAACAACAACAAAGTAATTGCTACCATTCTTGCCTCTATTATACACAAGACACACTGCTTGTAGCTTTCTACATACTGTTCTATTTAAGCATACAAAAATATTAAGTCAAGTTTATGGATACATTTCAAGTAAAAATGTGTGACGCTCAAAGTACTAAATTAGTAACATTTTTCAAGAAACATAAGGGGAAAGAAACTGATTCAAATTCATGTCTGTCTGATCAACACTAGTGCTTTTTAAAAAAGCTATGTTTCTATTAATTTGGTAGAAAATTAATGGGTTGGTTGGGTTTGTCTACTAAATATAATTGCCCAAAGCAGTGGCCATAGACTTAGCTTTTTTTTCTTTTAAAATATTCCTTTTTTTTTTTGCTATGTGACATAAGGTACATAATGCATCACATCTCATCTTTATCTAGTGTATACACACACACACATCCACACACCATACACAGAAATATGTACCAACCATGTCCTCATATATTCTTTTAATAAATATGGAAGACCAAAGTGAAGTTGAACTTTTGGACTACTAGAAGGAAAAAATTGATTAGGCATATAATTCTGACTTTGTCTTCCTTGAAATTATATTACACAGGTTACCAATGTCCTAAGGGAGGTTTTTCTTTAATTCAGTGCCATGGTTATCCTTGTCAAGGTGGAATGCATCAAAATTTGAGAAATAAAGATGTTGAACATCTGTGTCTAATTACCATTTCAAAAATAATTCATAATCCATATGAATATCATGGCTAAACTTCAGTTACTCAGATTTTGGTCCCTTTATCTTCCCTTTTCCCAAACTTCTAATATTATCATTTTCTTGTATTTATGTAGACCATGCTCCCTCTTTCTCGCAATTTCTCTAAAGGAAACATCAAAATGTTTGCCTATTTTATTCATCCACCTCAATCCATTTACATAGTCTAGTCTGAGTCTTTTGTAATACCGCAATCTTCATAAAATTAGCAGAAAAATATTGATCTATGTGTATTCCACATCAGTTTATATAAATGCACCTGTACAAAACAAATCAAACCAAACAATGTAAATTCACAGTTTGTTGCTGAAATTATTTTTATTTTACATTACTATTTAATGTTATTTTCCCTGAATTTAAAATGGATGTGTTTATAAATATGTTGTATGTACTTATATGTGCTTCTATACATATATGTGTGTATCCTTTGTATTTATTACCTTGCATCAATCTCTATACACCAACCTATAAAGTTTGCCAAGTCACATTTTCAAAAGAGATAAGCAGGTTGATATACCAACACTGTCATCAGTTTTTTAATAGATTTCTCAAAATGGCTTATAACAATTAAATGTGTTTGAAGATAGAGGTAACAGCTTCTAAGCAATCTAAAAAAATGTATCTAAATTATTGTCACTGGGATTTTTTTGGGGGGGGGTGGTTTCTGCAGAGATTTGTGTTAGGTTCACATAGGGCAATGGCAAGTAGGAGTAGAAATTTTTCATAATGATGTCCATAGTTTATTCCAAGTTAATAGGCATTATGAGATTTAAAAAATTATTGAGTAAACCAAATTGTAAATGGAAGGTGGGAAAATACCACGTAACTAAAACCAGTAGTATCTATAAAACATTAAGATAATTTAAATAGTAAAATAAAGGTTTGTTGAGAATGTTGATGCAATTTTTCCTTATCTGTTTTGCTTTAAATTCACCATTTTTTATGCTCACTAACATCATTCTTCCAGTCTAGAATCATATTTGGTACCTTTTAATATACCTTCTCATACATATCTTCTCAGAATCATAGCTGATGCTAGTCATAGATCAGCATTACTAAGAAGATAACAATACTATTAAAAGAGAGTCAACAAAATAATAAAAGGTATGTATGACAAACACACAACCAGCATCATATTGAATGGGGAAAAGTTGAAAGCTTTCTCCCTAAGAATAGAAACAAGACAAGGCTGCCCACTTTCATCACTTCCATTCAACACAGTACTAGAAGTCCTACCCAGAGCAATTAGGAAAGAGAAATAAATAAAGGTCTTCCAAATTGGAAAAGAGAAAGTCAAAAAATGTCTTCTTGCTGATGATGTGATTATTTACCTAGAAAACCCTAAAAACTCCTCCAAAAGACTCATAGATTTGATAAATGAATTCAGTAAAGTCTCAGGTTACAAAATCAGTTTACACAAATCAGGAGCACTGCTATACACCAACAGTAACCAAGCTGAGAACCAAATCAATAATGCAATTCCTTTAACAATAGCTGCAAAAAAATAAAATAAAAAATACCTAGAAATATAACTTAACAAAGGGGATAAAATATCTCTAACAAGGAGAACTACAAAATGCTGCCTGAAAGAAATCACAGCTGACACAAGTGGAAACCTATCCCATTCTCATGGATTGGAAGAATGAATATCCTGAAAATGACTATACTGCCCAAAGCAATTTATAGATTAATTGTAATTCTTATTAAACTATCAACATCATATTTCAGAGAATGAGAAAAAACAATCTTAAAATTCATATGGAACTGAAAAACAGCCTAAGGAGCCAAAACAATCCTAAGCAAATAGAGCAAATCTGGAGGCATCATGTTACCTAACTTCACATTATACTACAAGGCTATAGTAACCAAGATAGCAATGTGCTGGAGCAGTAGGTACATAGACCAATGAAATAGAATAGGGAACCTAGAAATAAAGCCAAATATATCCAACAGATTTTTGTCAAAGCATACAAAAACATTAATTGGGGAATAGACAACCTATTCAATAAATGGTGCTGGGAAAACTGGATAGCTACATGTAAAAGAGTGAAACTGGATCCCTATCTCTCACCATTGAAAAAAATCAACTCAAGATGAATTAAAGACTTAAATCTAAGACTTGAAACCATAAAAATTCTAGAAAGAAACCTAAGAAAATCTCTCCTGGACATTAACCTAGCACAGAAATTTCTGACTAAAACCCTAAAAGCAAATGCAAAAAAACCAAAAATAAATAAACGGGACCTAATTAAACTAAAAAGCTTCTGCCCAGCAAAATAAATAGTCAACACAGGGAAAAAAAATGCAGAATCGGAGAAAAAATATTTGAATACTATACATCTGACAAAGGACTAATAACCAGAGTAGACCGGAAGCTCAAACAAATCAGCAAGACAAAAAAAATTAATTTAAAAAACACAATAATCACATCAAAAAGTGGGCAAATTACATGAATAGACACTTTTCTTACTTTTCTTTCTTTTTTTCTTTGAGATGGAGTTTCGCTCATGTTCCTCTTGTTGCACAGGCTGGAGTGCAATGGCGTGATCTCGGCTCACTGCAACCTCTGCCTCCTGGGTTCAAGCGATTCCCTTATCTCAGTCTCCCGAGTAGCTGGGATTACAGGCACGCACCACCACACCTGGCTAATTTTTGTATTTTTAGTAGAGACGGGATTTCTCCAGGTTGGCCAGGCTAGTTTCAAACTCCTGACCTGAGGTGATCCGCCCGCCTCGGCCTCCCAGAGTGCTGGGATTACAGGCGTGAGCTACTGCACCCGGCCTTTTCAAAAGAAGATATACAAATAGCCAATAAACATGAAACAATGTTCAAAACCCCTAATGGTCAAGCAAATGCAAATAAAAACCACAGTGTGATACCACCTAACCCCAGCCAAAATAGTCACTATGAAAAATTAAAAAAAAAAAAAAAAAGATGTGGCTGTGGACATGGTGAAAAGGGAATTCTTATGCATTGCTGGTGGGAATGTAAATTACTTCAACCTCAGTGGAAAACAGTAGGGAGATTTCCAAAGAGCTAAAAGCAGATCTACCATTCAACCCATCAATTCCACTACTGGGTATTGACCCAAAGGAAAAGAATTCATTACCTAAAAAAGACACCTGCAGTCATTTTGTTATTGCAGCACAATTCACAATTGCAAAGATGTGGAACCAACCTAAGTGCCCATCAATCAGTGAGTGGATACAGAAAATGTTGTACATATACATCGTGGAATAATACTCAGCCATAAAAAAAGAAAATGAAATAATTTTTGCAGCAACTTGGATGAAACTGCAGGCCATTATTTTAAGTGAATTAACTCAGGAATGAAAACCCAAATAACATATATTCTCAGTTAAAAGTGGGAAGTAAGCTATGAGTACACAAAGGCATCCAGCCTGTTATCATGGACATTGGAGACTCAGAAGGAGGAGGATGGGAAGGAAATGAAGGATTTAAAATGAATGATATATGCTAGTGGAGTGATGGGTTTACTGAAATCTCAGATTTCACTAACAGGCAATTAACCCATGTAACCAAAAACCAGCTGCACCCCATGAGCTATTGAAATAATAAAAACTATGAAAGGAAAAAAGAGACAAATAAACAGAGTCAAACTGTTGGTAATCTTTGTGGTTTTGAATGGTTTTTGTTTTTGAAGGGGTGGCCTTTGATGTTTATTATTCGACCAGTTAAAAGTAGAGTCCAAAATTTTTTAACCATAATTAATTATAGATATTTTAACTAAAATTTATCTCCTCTCTCTTTCCTTATCCCCAACATTTAACCTGTGGATAGTAATAATGTCCTTATTTCAAAAAGGGCCTGAAGTACTATCATTCCTGTAATTTCTAATTCCAAAATTCTAATCTAAATAACATTTCTTGATACTTAGATTATCACCTCTCATCACTAAATCATTTGTCATCCTCCACCATAAACATTATCAGCCTGGCTTTCATGGGCTTCATTATTTGCCAACTACATGGGTATCTACTGTTTTCTATCTCACAGACACCATCATCTCCTCTCATGTCTCTGTTCCATGCTTATCTTTCCAAATTTGTGTTTTAAAGTCTTCATTCAGCTAATATTTTTTGAAACCTTTCCATGTGCCACTTACTGTTTAAGGACATATGTTCAAAGACTAACAAGGCCTGGTTGTCCCTAACATCAAATGCTAGTACAAGGTACAGATAGGATAGGATAACAAAACAGCATGAGGAATACTATAGAATCACATTGGAGTCACCTTACCCAGCCTGGGAGTATTATTGATAAATTGATGTACAGAATATGATTTCCAAGCTGACAGCTGAAGGGTAAGGGGGCAGTAGTGTGAATATGAGAATAGAGAAATCATCTGCATAACAAGAAGGAACCCTCAGTGAGTATTAGAAGTACAGATGACTGAATGTGTTAATGTTAATTTTATTCATTCATTCATTTATTCATTCATTCATTAGAATAGTATTGAATGCTGACTAATTACTATGTTCTTAGGAATAGAATTTAAGCATAAAACTTTCCTCTAAGCATGAAAGTGAATTAGAGATTTAGTATAAAGCCCTATCAGAAATACCTGAAGGTACCAAATTTTATAGCTATTTGTAATTTTTACATCACATTTCATTTTGATTTTTTGGAAATGTTTTCAGTATGTAACTTTTAATTTTATATCTCATTAACTTCACGCCTTCAACATGGACATACTGGAAACTGTTGTATGTTTACCTTCTGCATTTGTATTTGGCCACATTTGTTTTCTAGTCTGTATTCTACACACATTTATTGGAGTTTGCAATAAGCTTCTTTTCTCTCATTGTACCAGTAGATATTAGTGACTAAGCAGCCTATTGAAGATGAGTAAGAACATTTGTTTACCTATTTTTTTACACTTTCTATTTACTATTTGACTTAATAATTTACTACAATAGTTTACTTAATATTTTTTAAATCTTATAATTTCTATTCATTTGGGATAAACTGCAGATATCATTAAAGAACAATTTTCACTTCTACATGCTATTCCCCTACATAAACCTAACATAAATATCTGTAAACTTCCAAAATATTTTCAGCCTCAATAATTTAGACAGGAAATTTTACATCTTACAGAACTTTTAACTCTATATTGACGTCTGCCTAGTCCCTAGTTCAGCTAGATCCAAGTTCTTGTCCCATGGCCAAGAAGAATAAGGCACACAGACACCAGAAAGTGAGTAGAGTAGGATTTATTAAGCAGAAGGAAGGTGCTTGGCAAACAGAGGGGTCTTGAAAGCAGGTTGCCAGAAATGGTGCTGAGTTCTTGGTCTTTTATTTGACAAGAGAAAGGAAGGCTTCTGTGGGTTCTGCCCAGAATGGGATGGTAAACTTCCCTCCTAAGGGTCTTGCACCTGCGAATGTTTGGGGTTGGCCAGAGTGACTCCATCTTGGTTATTTTCCATGAGTACCTAAGTGAAACCCACAGGGGAACTAAAGCCACAATATAATGTCTTATTAATGACATTATAATGAGCTGGGTCAAGTTCAGGACATTTAGGTGATTTATTGCACCCACACCTAAGTTGGGACAGTCCCTTCTGAGCAACATCCTGGCATAAGGGAAGTTCTTAACCAAGTTTGTTCCTGTTAGCTGCAGAGGAGATGTAGGTGCTGTCCCGCGGGTATTACTGTGAACATTGCTCTCCTCCCAAGACCATCCCTCTCTATATATTTAACAAGTCTCTAACTGCCTCCTCTCTCATCTGTTCTTCAAATGCATTCAACTGTTGTAAGCCATTTTGAAAAATGTATTTAAAAACTGATGATGCTGTAGCTGTATCAACTTGCTTCTTTTTAAAATAAAATAAAATTTGATTTGGAAAACTATAGAGTTGGTTTATAGAGACCAATGCAAGATAAAGATAGAAAATAAACAATATATGCAAATATAAACACACAAACATATGCATATTCAAGTATATTTATAAACACATATACATTAATTTCATGAAAAAACCCAAAAGATAATGTAACATTAAGAATTTCAGCAACAGAGTGCAGCCTTCAGAAATCTGTTTTTTCTAAAAAGACCATTTTTTGCACCTTATCATGCTTTCTCCTCTTTTTCTTGACATTATACATCAACAATCCTAACTTTAAGTGTTTTCCTTTGTCTGTAAATATTCAATGAAATTTATTACCTTCTTTCAGTACTAAAACTTGTTATGAATCCTTAAATTAGGAAAAAGATATAGCCACTTTAACATTAACTCTAAAAATAAATTATTTTTAAAAAATCCTATAATTGCAACTCTTCTTTAGTGATAGAAATGGTGTACTGAGAGTCTCTGCATATATTCGTAAACTCCAAATAGGCAAAACACTTATTTATTATTTTATTTTGATTATTATTATTAGTGCTCATTTCTGCACTTTTTCATATAGAATATTTTATATTGAACAGTGAAGGCTTTTGCATAAGTGATTTCCTGAAAATTATATATACATATATGTAGGCCTTCCTAAAATTTTAATGGCATTCTTGTATTTACAAATAAAATGTTTTATATATGTAAAAAACATTATTCTTGACACTTTAAAGAAAAATTACTTGCTTTGCAATTTGAAAGCAAAAAGCATACATACTAGACACAAATATAGAAAGTGAAGAAAAGGAGTTTCTGAAATTCAGATAACTTTCTTCAAAAGAATATATTCTATCCTGAAAATGATTCTTCTAAAGTTTTTTAAAAAATGAGAATATCTATGTGGGTTGTTAAACTAAATGTTATGAAAAATTCTGACTTTGCGTTTACTAAGACTTATTCAACCTTCTTATAAAAATCAGAAGACAACTTCAGTTGTTAAAAAAAATTCTTCTTTAAATCTACAAAGAAATAATATATTTAATCATACATGTTCTCTCAGAATTACTTCTTAATAACAAAAAATAAAACAGAAAAATTTGCCATACAAATATATAAGACCTACTTAAATAGGAAAACCAATTTTATAAATAGCATATATTAGAGCCCTTGGGATTAGCTTATTATTACAGATATGTGTTATAGAAGTACCTATAACATGACAATAAATTACTTTTCAATGTCAAAAATACCAAAACTTTTTCAAAACCTATTATTTTTCAACTTTGTTTAGATTTAGTGATATTTTTGTTGAAAGAGTTATAATTTATTTTCTATATTCTTGCTTAATTAAAGGGACATAACAATCCATGGGCATGCTTTCACATTCATAATCACATATTAATTGTAATGCTGTTTTTTCTTCATTTTTTCTGTGAAGACTTTTTTCTAGGAACCTCTGATTTTTATTTCTACATTAAGCCAATTGATTTCTGAGCTTGCATAACAACTGTAATATTAGGTTCTTATTCTATTGCACTCTGGGTTTACTTCTAACATTTTTTTTTAAAAAAATAATTCTTTGAAATATAAATTGCTTAAGGTAGAAGCATTTTAAGTGTAAAAATTTATGGATTTTGACGAACATATTTAAAAACGATCACACTCATTATATTGAACATTTCCATCACCCAAAAAGCTCCTGGAAGCCAATTTTCCATTTCTCCTTTCAGAAAAAAATACTGATTTGATTTATATCACATTAGATTCATTACCTATTTTTTTAAATCCTATAAATCAAATTGTAGTTGTATATTTATATACTATTTCAGGGATTAATTCATATCAATGTTATATCAGTAGTTGTTTTTTCAAATTTGAATGTCTTTGTAATATTCCATTTTCTGTGTATAATAAAATGTGTTCATTTACTCTATTGTTTATAGATATTTAGATTGTTTTAAATTTGTAGCTGTTAATAGTAAAGCTACTGACATCGTTTGGCAGTGTCCCCACCCAAATCTCATCTTGAATTCCCACATGTTGTGAGAGGTACCTGGTGGGCAGTGATTGAATCATGGGGGCGGGTCTTTCCCATGCTATTCTCATGATAGTGAATAAGTTTCATGAGATCTGATGATTTTAAAATGGGGAGTTTTCCTGCACAAGCTCTATTCTCATGTCTGCCACCATGAGAAGGTGCCTTTCACCTTCTGCCATGATTGTGAGGCCTCCTCAGACACATGGAACTGTAAGTCCAATAGACGTCTTGCTTTTGTAAATTGCCCAGTCTTGGGTACATCATTATCACCAGCCTGAGAATGGACTAATACAGCTACTATGATCTATCTTGTACTTTTTTGCTAGCATATGTTTTTATTTATCTTGATTAAATATTTATTAGTGGAATTGTTAAGCATATGGCGTGTATTTCTATATATTTACAATAAACTATCAAACACCTTTTCAAATTGTGCAATTTTATGTTTATCCCAGCAATGTATGAATGCTCCAGTTGTTTCACCTTCCCACCAAGACTTGCTATTATCCATTTTTTTAGTTTTAGCCATTATGGTGGGTGGGTAGAGGTATCTTATTCTGATTTTAACATACATTTGTGTTGGCTTTATGATAAAATACTGGCCAATTTTTCATAAGCATATTGTGTATACATATATCTATTTGTATTAGAAGGCTGGATACAAATGCTTGGTCATGTTTATTTATGGTAAATTATTCCAGTGTGATTTGAATTTTCATTATCCTTTAAAGTGGAGGTTTTTGAGGAACAACAGTTCTAATTTTAAGGAAGTCTAATTCATGTTTTTATCCTTCTTTGACAGTGATTTTACTGTGTTTCTGCATGGGTAAGTATTTGTGTATATGTATACATGCATATATGTATGTACATATACACAAATACATAAATACACATGTGTATATGTGTATATATATATACACATACATATATATTTTTATATGTGTGTGTGTGCTTGTGTGTATGTTACGCTTTACTGGTTTAGTCTCCATTCACTAAGCTCTTGTTTAATTTGAAAGTTGTTTTTCTTATCACACACTAAATTGGCCTCAGCATTTCAAACAATATATAAGAACCTACCTCAACTTATTCTTCTGTAAAGTGAGAATGATGAGAATCTTTATTTTACATGAATTTTGGCATTATGAATTTTTATAAATTGTTTCAAAATGACCTGGTACATCATAAGCACTGAATAAACATTATTTTTTCCAAACTAGCCAAAAATTCTTATATTATTCTTATATTGGAATTTTTTAGCACAAGTGTTTATTACAGTTAGCTGACAGACTAGTAACATTGACCATAAAAAAAGTCAACTAATAGACCAATGTGAATCACTTCTTATAACAAATCTAATGAAGCACGGGTAATATATACGTGCTGAAAACTGTAAGATATTATTGAAAGAAATTCAAAAAGACAACGGAGGAGCCAAACTGTTTTCATAAAACAGAAGACTCAAACATTTTTAAACTCAGTATTTTTCAAGATGTTAATTTTCTTCAAATTGATTTACAGTTTCCATGCCATTCCAGTAAAAGTTATAATAGTTTTATTTTTAAATAGAAATTGGCAAATTCTAATATTTATAGGTAAAATTCAAAGAGGTAGATTAACCAAAGAGTTTTGAAAAAGAAAACAAATGAAGAACTCACAAACTTAACATTATGATTTACTTGTATATAAAACAAGAGAATAATCAAGGCAGTTTAGTATTGGCATAAAGATAAATGTGTAGAAAATTGAACAGAATAGTTTAAAAATACTGTCACACATATAATTGATTGATTTATTGAGCAAAAGTACACAGGTAAAGCAACTGGGAAAAATATGATTTTTTTTCAAGACTTGTAGAAAAATGACATCTTGAGCGAAAATAATGAATACATATCAGCTTTTACCACAGATTGCTAAAAAATAGCCAAATTATACACTTAAATAAAAAACATAAAATAAAAATAATTGAAAGAAAAAAAGAGGTGATAATTATTGTGACATTGAGTCATATAAGGATTTTTTAGATAAGACAAAGTACAATAGGTAAAATAACAAAACAATATATTAACCTCATCAAATTTTAAAAAGTCTGTTCTTTGAAACCACTTTTAGGAAAAAAAGATAAAGAGCTGACAGAGTGAACATATTTCTAAAACATATACCTCATATAGGATTCATATGCAGGATTTTATAAGCTTTACAATAAAATAAGACAAAAAACCAGTTTATAAAAATTAGGCAAAAGATTTAAACAGACAATTCACCAAAGAAAAATAGGTGTCAAATAGCCATGAATAGATGTGGAAAACACTTAGATATTAGCTAAATAAAAATTTAAATTATAATGAGACACCATCATGCATCCACTAGGGTAAGATTAACAAGAACAAGGACAACAGCAAAAATTACAACAAAGTCTAACAATACAAAATACTAATGAAAAAGCAAAACTAAGTAAAATGTCATATGTTGCTGGTAGGAAAATAGCTTCTTAGAAGAAAATTGGTTGTTTCTTATAAAGTTAACCCACATATAACGTAAGAACATGAAATGTGACTGCAAGGTATTGCTTTTCAAGAAAACTGAGTGTATGTTTCCAAAACAAAGAACTGTATATGAGTGGCATCCCTATTCATAATAATAAAACATAGAAATGATAAAAATGTCCATCAACTTGGAATTGATGAAAACATTCTGGAACATATATATCTATAGAGAGAGAGAGAGAGAGAGATGAAATATGTTGCAGGACTATAGAGGAAGAAACTACTATATTAAGCAACTTAGATTAATCTTAAAAATATTACTCTAAGTGAAAGGAACTAAGTATAGGGAAGTCTATACCATATGATTCCATTTGTTTTACAATATGGGAAATAAAAAATTATAGGTACAAAATCATAAATATGGTTTCCATGAATTAGAAATGGGAAAAGAAATTTGTTACAAAGATGCATGAGATAACTTTCTGGATTGATAAAAATACTGTATATCCCAATGGTGGTGGTAGTTTCATGTCTATAAATATTTGCAAAAACACATTGATCTATGCACCTATAAAGGGTGAAGTTTACTGTATGTACATTACACCTTGGTAAATCTGATTTAAAGTAATTAAAGTGAATTACAGACATCATTTGGCAAACTAATTTAAGAGACATCTTCTCCAGTAGACTTGACTGAATTTTAATTTTCAATAGACTAAATGAATACAAGTTGGAAGTAAAGCTTTCATTCAACAGAAAATGAGGAATGTGATAAGAGTAAATATGTAAGTGCAGTATTTATAAATAAATATTTATAATATATACATTTAACTTATAATAAATGTATTTATTATACATAAATATTTTAAACAAAACAAATTAGAATTTCTGAGATAATTTTAAAAATAAATATTTTCTGAAATTTTGGGAAATGCAATATTTGGGCAGGAAAACAAAAATGCCTGTTCTCACCTAGGTCTGTGAGGGTGAAGACCTAGCCAGGCACCATGCCCTCCTCTACCCAGCACTTCCCATCCCCCATTCCATAACATTCAAAGGGACCACTTTCTTCCCTTCCCAGCACTCCCATATCAATGGGCGTTAGCACTCTCATGTGTCTCCTGAAACTAATACTTTGGCCAAAAAAAAATCATTATTTTACACAATGCATAGTTCTACATATTGAGAATAAATTAATATCATGATAAACAAATACTCTGAGATAAAACTAGTTGAATCCGGTGTATTTTAGATAAAGATCTGGAAAAATGAACTTGAAACCAATAAGAGTTCAAGGGTGGTTTTTGATGCATGATTTGAAAAGAAAAAAGATGTTTGAAATGTAGGACCAGACTTGCATTGATTCTTTTGTTGCTTTTGGTCCTATTCCAGTAACACATTAATGTGCATATCAATATCTCTGCTGGGAAGCAAGCATCATTTATTTTCTATTTTCTCGTATCCTGCATTTGCCTATTCCCCATCATTAAAAAAAAAAACATTATTTTTTAATCTTCTACAGTTGCTAAAGACTCTTATGGATCTGTTTTCAAATTAAAAACAACATAGGTTTTAGTACTATTCAAGTAAAAAATCCTTAAAATTTGTAAATAATCGTTATTGGTTTAGGTTTACATATTCTATTATCTCTGAAACCTCAAAATAGCCTTAAAAGATATTCAATTGCCTATCAAAAATATTCACACTTTTCTCTGTCCTGACACACCAAGTTATAGCCCTTGAATTGGGTATTAATTAAAGGTTAAGTTGATGTTAGAAACAGTCGCCCCCTCTTTCTACTCCTCCTCCCCACTCCTGTTACGGTATCAAGTAAAGAATTATATAAAACTGAGCTTATTTGGGCTGAATGGAGTTTTATGATTAACTAGTATGTCCTGAGGCATGAATTTTGGAAGAATGATCCAAATTGTTAACCATAAGTGGAGTAAATGACCTAAAAAGAGACTAACACTGAAAATGTCCTAAGCATTCAGGATCATCTGGTCACCCAAAACCATAACTACAATGGAGTGATCTAGACAGCAAGGTCACATGCATAATTCATGGAGTCAGTTAAAGATGTAGTGCTGGAGTAGTTCTTATAAGCACCTTAGTTTTAAAGTGCTATAAACTTCAATTATTTCTTAACTTACATGAAGTGCTTATATACTTCATACAAGTTAAGAAATAATTGAAAACAGAATTTTGTAAGGGTTAAGTGTATGTTTAAAATTCACTTGAAGGACCTAAATATCGGTTGCTCCTACTGGCACAAAATATTGAAATAATTGCCAGTGATTGGCGGTGCAGCAGGCACATTTAAATTACAATCATGAATAAATCATCTGTCACATATTCTCCTTTTCATTCACCAAAACCTTGTGAAGTTAACAAACACAGCCTCTGTTTCATAACCTTATTTTATGAAAAAATAGGGCTTATAGTTTATCCAATTTATGTCCTAGCTTCTTAGGGCTTTATTTAGTAAGTCTTTATGCCAGCTTCTCTGTTCCTATAGGAGACATCATGTTTTTTTAAGCTGCTTACTCCTCTTTTGTATGCATTTTGTAACGCTTGAAGTAGTTTGTTCCTTTTCTTTCTTTCGCTTAATTGAAGCAAAAAGTATCACAAATACAACTGACTCAGTTATATATAAAACAATCCTTTTTTTTCCGCAAGGAAATCTCAGCAAACTGGCAAGTACAGAGAAGGAGGAAATCTAGATAGTTGCTAGAGGTTCTCAAAAGGGATTATAGAGACTATAGAGGGGAATCCTTCAAATCATCCTGATATGTGTGGTCACAAAGGAAAAAATTATAAAGAATTAATTTAAGACTTCATCTTAGGTGATTTCTTAGACATAGCATAGCAAAAAAGGATATTCAGAGAGTGGAACAACACAGTGACACAGCATAAAATACTCAAGAAGCTGTCACATATCAGTCAATTACTAATTGTTATTATTTCTTTTAGAAATCTGTGGGAATGTGACTAAAATTTTAAGCAAGGGGCAATAAAGATAACTCATTTTCATCAACATTGATTATATCATGTCTGTGTCACACACTGTGCCTCTACTAAGAACATGTGAGCAAACCTGATAGACATGTTCCTGTCCTCATCGAGTTTACCATCAAAGTAGCAAAGAATAGGAATATAGGCACATGACAGGCATTAAACAGTTAATCATAAAAACGTGATGCAAGTACATAACACTCTGATATACAAAGATAAGTTGGCATTTTGGTAGCAGTTTGAAGGCCAAAATGTTGCTTTTTTCTTTTTTTGGATGAGATGAGATACCTTTAAATTCTATATATTGTGCTTTGGAGTCTATTGTGTACTTATTGTATATACAGAGTTGCTCAGAGGTGCATGATACACATGAGAGATGTAGAATTAAAAGTTTAGAAAGTCATTTTTAAAAAGGTGGTGGTAACAAAAGCATGGAGAACAATTAGAACAAAGGTAAAAACACCATTTAGGAGAAAACGCCACACAATAGACAAGCTAAAAAGACCAAATGCAAGCCACTTGCAGTAGTGACAAAGAGGAGTGGATTGATTTGAGACAGTGTTTAGAAGTAGAATTAATGTAACTTATATCAACGTAGCATAGATTTTATTTTTGATGTGCTTGGCTTTGTTTAAAATGAAAGCAGTCAACACTATCCCGGGTAGAGAGAAATGGACACTGCTGGAGGCTGTATAAATTGTCACATCTCTTTTGGGAAACAAGCTGGTAATATGTATGAAGAGTTCTCGAATTACTCATGCTCTTGACAGTTATTCTACTTTTGGGAATCTAACATATAGAAATAAATGAGAATAAAAGAAAAGTGTCTTGCATAAAGAAGTTCAATAAAACATTATTTATAATCATAAAATAAATGAAAGCTGTCTAAATATTCAGTGCAAGGGAGGTAATAAATTATTATGTGGAGTTTAAAAATCTTACACGTTAAATAACATAAATCTAACATGAAATTAAGTGTCCTATGAACTAAGTGTCACTAAGGATTATACTTAGTGAAAATATGTGTAGGAAAAACAGGACTATCAGAAGCATGTTTTTAATCCTAAATGATATGATTATTTTATATTTTTCTTCTTTATTTTCAAGATATTTTAATGTAAACATGTATTCTGCTTATAACCAGAGATTAATGAAATTATCATTCTTAGAATGTGGTGACCCATTTTCTATAGTGGTAAGAAATAAAATTAAAATTGATAGTAATAATTTCTACCAGATTTCTGGCTTTCTGTCTTGACATAAATACTATGAAGCAGATTATATTCTGAAGGAAAAATTGTGCATAAATTTGGATTTCTGAATCAAGGAGGCTATCAAAACTTTAAAGGGACACCAGGAAAACATTACAATGAGGTCTAGAAACTGAGAAACCACACACACACACACACACACACACACACACACACACACATCAAAGCCATGCCTTAAGATAAAATGGCTAAAGTAGCATTTGCACAGTGAAATTCTGGATGGTATAAAAATCAATAGGCAAATAAAGGAAACAATAGAAAAGAGGAGACCGGGCCATAGAGATGAAAAGGTAATCATTTAACTTATTTATATACCTATCAATCCACCAATTTTTCATTCAACATATATTTATTATGAAATTATATGTCAAGGATTAGTATAGATTCAGTAATACAAAAAAAAATTTATATGCCCCAAGGGGAGTACTGTGGAGCTGGGGAGCAGAAACACAAGCGGACTTTGCAATGCAGTTAATAGGTGAAGGCTGTGCAGAATCACCAGGGAGAAGAAAAAGGGAAGTGAAGAGAGAAAAGGACTTCAGAATGCAAATAAAATTATCAAAAGGGTCAGTGTTTATGAATTCACTATTTCATGGATCAGAATGCATCTAATGGCTTACTGGAACACAGTTGTTGAGGTAGATATTGTCCTTCAACTGGAATGATGGACAGAAGAGTGTGACAGAGTGTAAAAGAGTGAAGAGGATGTGAAGAACGAATGGGTGTGGCAGTGCCATTAGAGAAGGGCTGAAGATAATCAAGAGGTGACCAAGCTGGGGAAGAGAAAATATGGAGTATTCAGAGGAAACTAGAAATCTTAACCTAAAAGACAGACTAATTGTTCACTATACTTGAAGACTGTAAGAATATAAAAAGTTGAAAAATTACTAATTGAGTATAATTTCACTATTAAGTGATGAGTACACTGAAAGCCCAGGCTTCACCTCTATGCAATCTATGCATGTAAGAAATCTGTATTTGTACCCCTCAAATATGTAAAATTTTAAGAATTATTTTATTTTATTATTATTATTATTATTTTTATTTTTGAGAGGGAGTTTCACTCATGCTGCCCAGGCTGGAATGTAGTGGTGCAATCTCGGCTCACCACAGCCTCCGCCTCCTGGGTACAAGCGATTCTCCTGACTCAGCCTCCTGAGTAGCTGGAATTACAGGCATGTGCCACCACGCCCAGCTAATTTTTTGTATTTTTAGTAGAGATAGGGTTTCTCCATGTTGGCCAGGCTGGTCTCAAACTCCTGAGCTCAGGTGACCGGCCTGCCTTGGCCTCCCAAAGTGCTGGGATTACAGGTGTGAGTCCCTGAGCCTGGCCTAAAATTTTAAAAATTTAAAAGTGTTTCCATAACAGCAATAATCTAGGGAATTGATGCTTTTTGTCTCTTTGAGGCAACTTGGATAAAAATGATTGATACCAGAACCAAGAAAGAATATTGAAAATAAATTTCAAAAGTTAAACATCCGAAGTAGACTCTTAGAAGAATGAAGAAAATGATGAAAACTAGCTAGGAATGTTCTTGAGTGATCGATCACAGTATATGTGGAGAGATACAAATTCACATAAATACGATTTTGTCTAATTATTCTCAGCAGTTCATTTTTCAATATGGAGCAAACCTACTATAGGACTAATTTGTGGCAAAAGTTTTTACACATATAGAAGCCAAATTGAAAAACAAATATTATAAGGTAAAAAATGTATTTAGTCACTTAAAATAGTCTATACAAAGACAAATAGCTTACTGGAAGCTGGAAGTGTTCAGATATATTCACAATTTTCCACTTCTATTATGATGGAGTAACTTGAAGAAGAACAATGTTTCTTCCAAGAAACACTAGAAAAGCCAGTTAATATATAAATCAAAACGAAACCAAACAAAATAAAAACAAAAAACAACAATTCTGAGCATAGGTTTTGGAGTATTGCTGAGGCAAATAGAAACTGAAGAGAAAAAGACCCCAGTGGGAAGGATGGAGCAGAGAAGTAAGCCAATACTTTTAAGCCACCTTTTCTCCCTATATGAGTTGAAACTCTTTTCAACTCATTTTATTAGGCTAGCATAACACTCACATCTAAACCAGAAAAATATGCCAGAGTTGGGCACAGTGGTTTACACCTTTAATCTCAACACTTTGGCAGGTCTTAAAAGACTGCTTAAGGCCAGGAGTTTGAGACCAGCCTGAACAATACCAGGCTCATGGTGAAAGGTTGGGGATCTGGGAAGAGGGATAATAGTGAAAGTCAGAAATGCCAACAGATTTGGTTATCAATGGTGTTAGAATGAGAAAAAGAGAAATTCATGACAAGCTGTCAAGAAAGCCAGGGCATGTATTGCCAAGCTCCTGGTGAGAAAAGAGGAGCAAGGACATAATTCTGAGAAGTATCAGGATTTCTCCCTGAAGACATGAATTATTCAATGGCACAAAGCAGAAAAATGAGATGGTATGAAGATGGTAAACACCAGTGTGGATATATTTCTCAGTCTTATGGTGTTAAAAGATCAAAAAATGGAGTTTATGAGCCTCTGAGAAAGGGCCCTAATAAAAACATTAGTGTGTCATTTGGAGTAACAGGATATCTTCCTACTGGAAGTGGGGATGCTATAAAGGAAAATTAAGCATTACCAAAACTATAACCAAAACAGAAAATATACAATGTCTGAAATTTAATGACAAAAGTAGATTGTGATTAATTAACGATGTATATTCTCAACATTAAACAAATCACTAAATATGCAAAAAAGAGTTATATCTAACAGGCAAAAAACAAGATAGAATGAAATAATAAAAAATATTCTATTATTTGGGAAAAAAGGAGAAAACAAGAAAAAGGGGAATGAAAAACACATAGAATGAATATAAGTAAGATAGATAATAGATTAAACTTTAATGACATAATCATCTTAGATGCAAATGGTCTAAACACCTTAACTGAGAGGCAGAGATTGTTAAATTACATGAAAGGGCAAGATTGAAGTCTATGTTGGTGACATATATTTAGACACACAAATAAGAAAAAAGTACACAAAAACATATATTATGCCAACACTGGCCAAAAGTAAACCAAGTTGACTATATTAATATCAGAAAAGATAGATATCAGAGCAAATATTATTAAGATGGAAAAAGAAGGTAAATTTATCATTAAAAAGAAACCAGTTTATCAAAATAATATAACATTCTTAAATATATATGCACATAATAGCAAATATTAAAGACACATGAAGCCAAAAAAATTGAAATTGGGAGGGACAATAGAAAAATTTACAAGAATGCGCTCCTATATGACTCATGTGACAAAGAACATAGGATAAATTAATAAGTAAATAAAATTAAATGTAAATAAAACAGCGTGTCAAAATTTGTGGGTTAGCAATAAAGTCAAAGTTAGAGAGAAACAGCCATTCTTAGGAATGAAGAAAGGTCTCAAACCAATAATCTCAGCCTAATCTTAAGACTACAAAGAAAATAGATAATCACTCAATGTAAGAAGCACAAAGAAAATAGAAAAAGATAGCAGCAATAAATAAAATAAAAATCTGAAAAAAAGTATGAAACAAAATACTGATTTTTAGAGAAAATCTAGCTCCAAATTGATCAGGACAAAAAGAGGCAAGGTACAAATAACCAATATCCAGCATAAGAAAATGTGCATTTCTACTGATTCTACCTATATTCCAAGATAATATTCTGAACAATGTTATGCCAAAATATTTGACAATCTAGTTGAAATTGATGAAGTCGTAAAAGATGAAAGCTCCCAGATCACTTCAAAAATGAAGTATATGACTCAAATAATCCTACATCTTATAAAGAAGTTGAATTTATAATAAACTTTCTTTATAATCTAGTACCAGATGGCTTCACTGGTCAATTCTATCAAATATTTGTGAAAGAACTCACAACAATTTTACCAAAACTCCTTCAAAAAATTTAAAGTGGAGGAAACTCTGTTCAACTCATTTTATTAGGCCAGCATAACACTCATATTTAAATCAGAAAAATATGTCAGAGTTGGGCGCAGTGGTTCAAGCTTTTAATCTCAACACTTTGGCAGGTCTTAAAAGACTGCTTAAGGTAAGGAGTTCGAGACCAGCCTGAGCAACATAGTAAGACCACATCTCCTAAAAAAAAAAAAAATTAGCTGGATGTGGTAGCATATGCCTGTAGTCCTAGCAACTCAGGAAACTGAGGCAGGAGGATCATTTGACTTCAGGTGCTTCAGGCTTCTGTGAGTCAGGGTCGCACCACTGCACTCCAATTTGGGCAACAGAGTAAGATCCTGTCTCTAAGAAGAAAAAATAAATAAAGTAAAAGAAAAAAGAAGTGCACACTAATATTAACCATAGATATAAATGAAATATTTTACATCAACCCCAAAGATATTCTAAAAAAAATCAGATTGAGCTGAGTTTATCTTAGGAAAGAACATTGCTTTTACATTTGATAATCAACCATTGTAACTCTTTGTATTTTGCGGACATAAAATTTAAGAAGGACATGCTCATATTCTTCACTTTTCATGCCCTTATTTCTCTCTCATAGCTTCTTCTTGCCTTCAACTTGATTCTAATCATGAAGCCACACTACTTCTGGCCAGCAGATACATCATCTAAAAAGAAGAGAGGACCTCTTTCTGTGAGCGGCTGTATCATATCTGAAAATGGGATTTTGTGGTCCTATTAAAGGCACAATCAGAGGCTTTTGGTAAAAGGAGAGAGCTCCAAGTCTTGTTGGATAAAAGTAGTATTAGTGTCCTATGAATATTTGGCATTCTTGTCACCATCAATATTTTCTTATAATGGTATTTATCAAAATTGACCCAACTTGTCCTTAATAGTCAATCAAGTGTTTTTTTGTTTTTTTGGGTTTTTTTTGCTTTTACCGGCAATGTCACATCCCCAAAACTTCTCTGATTACAAGATCTCATAAATTTGCTTAATATAATCTTTGACTTAGGCTTTTGAGAATTTAGTGACTTGTAATCAGCTGTAGACTCAAGAATATTCCATTGCTTACAGATGCAAGGAATGTGCCCTCTCAGTACTTTATAAATACATGCGCCTGTTTTTATTATATGTTACATGAGTGAAAGGTGATACTCTATTAAATATCTAACATCACTCAGAGCCATATTCAGAGTTTGTGAAACATTATACACAGCTTGGCAGCCCACACAATTATGAATGTTAAGTTAGATAAGAAAGTGAACATTTAAAACACCTAAAGTAAATCAAAACAAACTGCAAATTACAAAAAAAGATATTAGATACAGGCATACTCCATTTTATTGAATTCCACTTTATCATACTTAACAGGTAATTGCATTTTTTTTTATAAATTGAAGGTTTGTGGAAATCCTGCATAGAGCAAGTCAGTTGGTGCCATTCTTCCAATAGCATCTCTGTGCCACTTCATGTTTGTATGATATTTTGGTAATTCCTGCAATATTGTAAACATTTTCACTATTATTATATTTATTATGGTGATGTCTGATTAGCAATGTTCTAGGCCATGAACTGTACCCCTATAAGAGGGTACATTTAATCAATACATGTTTGAGTTCTGTGAAAGCCAGGCCTCTAGTGTCAAACAGCCAAGTTTTGAATGCAAAGGGAAAGTTACTGAAGGAAATTAAAAGTCATATTCCAGTGAACACATGAACGATAAGAATGTAAAACAGCCACACTCTGACATAAAGTTTCAGTGGTCTAGATAGAAGATAAAATCAGCAACAACATTCCCTTAAACCAAAGAGTAATTCAGAGTAAGGTCCTACTCTCTTTAATTTTATGAAGGCAGAGAGAGGTGAGGAAGCCATCTCCATTACAGAAAAGTAAAGGTGAAACAGCAAGTGTTTGTGTAGAAGCTGCAGAAAGTTATCCAAAAGATGTAGCTAAGATGACTGATAAAGGTGGCTACACTAAACAGATTTCCAATGTAGGCAAAACAAGTTTATATTGGAAGTAAATGCAACATAGAACTTTCATAGCTAGAGAGAAGTCAATATCTTTTTTCAAAACTTTAAAGGACTCTTTAATTCTCTTGTTAGAGGATAATGCAGCTAGTGACTATAAGTTGAAGTCAATGCTTATTTACCCTTCTAAATATCCTATGGCCCTTAAGAATTGTATTAAATTCACTCTGCCTGTGCTCTATAAATGGAAGAACAAAGCCTGGATGACAGCACGTCTGTTTACAGCATGGCTTACTGAATATTTTAAGCCCACTGTTGAGACTTACTGTTCAGAAAAAAAAAGAAAATTCCTTTCAAAATATTGCTGCTCATTGACAATTCACCTGGTCACTCAAGAACTCTGAGGGAAATGTGCAAGGTGAATATTGTTTTCATTTATCTTAACACAACATCCTTTCAGTCGCCCAGGGATTAAGGAGTAATATGGACTTTTAATTCTCTTTATTTAAAAAACACATTTCATGAGGCAATAGCTGCCATAGACATTGATTCCTCTGTTGTATCTGGACAATGTGTCTTGGTCTGTTTTCTGTTGCTCATAACAGAATATCTGAAATCGGATAATTTATAAGAAACAATATTTTTTACATCTCTGGAGGCTGGAAAGTTCAAGGTCAAGGGGGTGTATCCAGTGAGAACTTTCTTGCTGGTGGGAATTCTCAGCAAAGTTGCAATGAGATGCATGGCGTCATATGATAACAGTCCTGAACATGGTGGCTCAGGTCTCTCTTTCTCCTCTAATAAAGGCACCAGTTACATTACCATGGTAACTCATTAGTTCATTATCTCATTAATCCATTAATCCTATCAACTTGGATTAAATTCAGCTCCTAATTTACTCATGGGGCTGAATCCTTCTGACCCAATCACCTTTTAAAGACTCCTCTACCAAAACTACTACACTGGGGACTAAGTTTCAACATGAATTTTGGGGGAGAAAAATAGTCAAGCATAGTACAAAGTAAGTTAAAAACTAGCTGGAAAAAAATCCACCATTGTAAATGCCATCAAGAACATTTATGAATCACTGGAAAAGTCAAAATATCAACATTAACAAGAGTGTAAAAGACGTTGATTCCAATCCTCATGTATCCCACTGAGGGTTTCAGGACTTCAATGGAGGAAGAAACTGAAGATGTGGTAGAAGTAACAAGAGAAATAGAATTAGAAATGGACCTCAAAGATGTGCATGGCATGAGATGGCTATAATCTCATGATAAAACTTGAATGGATAAGGAGTTGCTCCTTATGGCTGAGCATGTGAAGTCGTTTCTTGAGTTGGAACCTACTCCTGGTGAAGATGCTGTGAAAATTTTTGTAATGACAACAAAGGATTTAGAATATTACATAAGCTTAATTGATAAAGCAGTGGCAGAGTTTGAAAGAACTGGCTCCAATTTTGAAAGAAGTTCCATTGTGGATAAAATGTTATTAAACAGCATTGAAAGCTACAGATGAATCCTTTGTTAAAGGGAGAGTCGATTGATGTGGAAAACTCCATTGTTATCCTAAGTTATTTCCACAGCCACTCCAGTGTTCAGAAACCGCCACTCTGATACGTCATCAGCCATCAACACTGAGGAAAGACTCTCTACCAGTAAAAAGATTATGATGCGCTGAAGTCTCAGATGATCATTATCATTTTTATTGACAAAATATTTTTCTGTAATCCTAGCACTTTGGGAGGCCGAGGTGGGCAGATCACGAGATCAGGAGATCGAGACCATCCTGGCTAACAGGGTGAAAACCTGTCTCTACTAAAAATACAAAAAAATTAGCCAGGCATGGTGGCGGGCGCCTGTAGTCCCAGCTACTCGGGAGACTGAGGCAGGAGAATGGTGTGAACCCGGGAAGTGGAGCTTGCAGTGAGTGGAGATCGTGCCACTGCACTCCAGCCTGGGCGACAGAGTGAGACTCCATCTCAAAAAAAAAAAAAATTATATATATATTATATATATTTATATATATTAAAATATATATTTTAATATATGATATATTATATATAATATATATAATATTTAATATATTATATATATAATAAGTAAGGTATGAACATTTTTTAATACATAATGCTGTTGCACACTTAATAGATTCTAATATAAACATAACTTTTATATGAAGTGGAAAACCAAAAAGAAATGCGTTAACTCCCTCGATTGTAATATTCACTTTATTGCAGTGGTCTGGAAGCAGACCTGCAATATTTCCGAAGTATGCCTCTACCATTAACACCACAAAATCAGGAAGGAAAGAACAATACTGTTTAACGTTCTTAAATAACTCTAAATACCTATATTCAGTTGCCTAATTTTTTTTACCTTCACTTTAGATGACAATGAACTTGTAAAATAATATTCTACAGAGAGAGCAGAAAGAAAACTCAATCTTTTCTTTATCATAGCTGACTAAGATTGTTTATTAATACTGATGTTTTAGAGAAATTTCTTCCACCTTTGAACTCTTTGCTGGTAATATATATATTTCATATGTATTTTAAACTTCTCAAGTGTGGAAAACCTTCTTTGTGTGTCTTTAGTATATGAACTAATAAAAATTCTTGATTCTTTAACTATTCTTATGTAGTAGTTACATAAATTAATTTAAATTCCTGACACTATTCACTGGTTTTTTTTCTTAGCATCCTCTTCAGATTGGTTTATTATGAATTTTAAATTGTACTAATATAAATTCTTCCAATAAAAAATATAAAAGTTCACCATGCTTACTAAAGTTGAATAATTTCTGAAAACAAATATATTGCTGGTATATTTTGGTGTACTAAGTGACACTACAAAATGTGTATTACTTGTTATTTGCATATTCCTTCTAATTTTGCACTTTAGCAGTGTTCTAATCCTCATGATGTTCTTTATCTCTTTCGTTGTAATTTTCATTATTTAAAGTTTAGTGACTATAGTGATTCCATCCCTTACCTGTATAAATTGACCATCAAATTTTCAGTTGCACTTTATAAATAAATATGCTATTTATTTATTTGTTTTAGAGACAGGATCTCATTCTATCACCCAGCTAGGATTGCAGTGGTGTGATCATAGCTCACTGCAACCTCAAACTCCTGGGCTCAAGCATCCTCCCACCTCAGCCTCTCAAGTAGCTAGGACCACAGGTGTGTGCCACCATGGACAACTTTTAGAGATGGGGTTGCAGTAGGTTGCCCAGGCTGTTCTCCAGCTCCTAGCCTCAAGTGATCCCCACTGCCTCAGCCTGCCAAAGCACTGGGATTAAGGACGTGAGCCACTGTGCCCAGCCTGAATTTTGACAGTTTAAAATGTGTGTGCGTCTTCCATCAGTTTATGCTTTGGCTTTCAACTAGAATAGTTTCTTTATATATATTTTGTCATTATTCCTATAAAACAAACAAATTTAATCAAATAATATGATGTATGGAAGAGTAATTCAGACTCCTTTGATTATTGACAAAATATTGTAGAGAGCTGAATATTTAGGTATTACATTCACTCATATTATATATTGACTCATATAGTATATGTACTCCCATTATGTACACACTCCTACACTAGATATACATATTGAAGGGATCCTTGCAAGTGACCAGCCCTAAAGCTTATGTTTCATTACCTTCAAGTTAAGTCTGTCACAAACAATTTTCTCACAAATAGTGATACCACATTGATAAAATATCTTATTATTTAAATTAAATCAAAATGAAGCAAAACTATATTTGTGAAATTTTATCATATAGAATACAAATCTGGGTAATTTGGATTTATAATAAAATTATTAATTCTTTTATTCACTTAAGATACAGTCAATTTGCATACATTGTATGTTCTGAATAAGTAATAAATAAATTATATAGTCCTCATGTGAGTCAGAAGTACATTATAAAATGTTACAGATTAAAACAGGTTGTAATAATTTGTAATAATTGCTATAAAAGTCAAAACAGGTGGTATTAGAGGAAATAACTAATGTGTTAGTATGGAAGTGCGTTGGGCACAATTAGATTGTATACGTGGAGATGCTTACTGAGGTAACATGATATGTAAGTTATATAAGTTCATCAAATAAATAGCAGATACTAATAACAAGTATGTACTACACTGGTACCATCTTTTCAGTTTACTTCCTACAGTTTCAGTTATACCCTGGCAAATGCAGTATGAAAATATTAAATGGAAAATTCCACAGGTAAAATATTCTGATGTTTTAAATCACTTGCCATGCTTAGTAGTGTGATAAAATCTCACATTTTTCTGCTCATTCCTCCTAGGATTCAAATGTTTATGCTACCCATCCAGTAGTCATGGACATCATCTGTTCTGCACAGTCAGCCATCAACATTGTCACTGCTTGATGATCCAGAATCACCCATAAAATATGATCCTTCCAACATATCATCATCAGGTTAATAGTAGCCTAACACTATGTCACAATGTCTAGGGCCTTCACCTTGCTTCATCTCATTACATACATATTTATTTTATCATGTTACATCATCACAAGAAGATGAGTACAGTATAATATGATATTTTGAGAGACTGAGAAAGAATAAAGAGAACGCATTAACATAACTTTCATTATAGCATTTTGTGTTTTATTTTATTACTTGTTATTGCTGTTAATCTCTTACAACGCCTGATTTAAAATTATTTTATTATAGGCATGTGTTCATGGGAAAAACATAATATATATCATATATGTCTCTCTATATATAGATATATATCATAATCAACATGATAAAATAAATATGTATGTAATGAAATGAATATATATGTATATATGCATACATACATACATACATACATACATATATATATATATATACAGAGAGAGAGAGAAGGGAGAGTCTGGTAATATCTGCTGTTTCAGACATCCACTTGGATTGTATCCTTTGTGGATAAGGTGGGACTATTGTATATAATATTTATTTTGTGATAATTAAAGTGATGTATTTTGGTGTGGGACTTCCAGCATTGCAAGGTAAAGAGCTCAGAAGACCCTCTGCTTGGTAAAACAACAATTTCACTAGTGAAAATTATGAAAAGAAAATCATTGAAAGCCTCTTGAAATCATTCTAAGAGAAAAGAGTAGTGGAGAATCATTCATTGAGTCTACAATAAGAAAGTTTGTGCCATGTGTGACATGAGACCTACTTTGTTATTTCTACTCTAACTCTGTTCTGGAAGCTCTACACAAGGCACTGTACTGTGGGTGGGTATGACTGAAAAGCTGGGGTCTCTTCCCCAAGCTTCTAATCTGGTACTATAATTTCAATGTGAGGAGAGGTTTCTGACATTCTTACTGCCTCAGCAATGTGAAGCAGAAGCTCTACTGCAAGCAGGTGCAGCCATGAGGATGGAGTGTCCAGTCCCTCATTCTGTCTCCACTCATATAGAAGAAGCTACACCTTAGCTAGAGCAGATGACACTCAGTCATTCTGGCTCCCAGCTTGTTTGTAGGGTGTATTTTCTGCAAAAGAATAGAAAAGCTGAAAAGACCAAGGATCACCAGACTCCACAGTTTATATTCATAAAGTGATAGTGTCGCTCTTGTAATTTGGCGGTTTTGTCCTTTTCTCTGGGCAGCAGAGCAGTGGTTCTGCATGGGGGAAGCACCGTCAAAAAGACAAAAAGCTTTGCAGCTTTGCCTGAATGGACTGACTTTATTTGGAACACAATGCAGAGAAGTATATGCCTAAAGGCATTGCTTAAATCACTGAAGATCTTGGAGGAAAGCAATTACAAATAAGCTGGTAGTTCTGCTTCTCCATAATTGCTCTCCTCCAAGGTCTTCAGTGATTTAAGCTAAAGCTTTAGTAGAAAGAACCAAGGAACATGATAGTCAAGAATAGACCTATGTGCACAATCATTTCAGAGGATAAGAAAGGCTGTACAGGCACATGAGGCTGTGCCCACTCAGAAGCAATCAAACAGGACAAGGGGATAAACCTTAAAGGATTCCCCAAACTGCACACAAACTAATCAAGACAAGGCAGAAACCTCACTGGCACAAGTAGCTTAAACAGATCCTCTGAGTAAACCCTGACTAAAACAACCCAGGAGCAAATCCTAGAAAGCCAGGCTAAAAATAAAATCATACTTATTCATTCTTAGTAGTCTAGAAGGTTGTATATATGTCCACGGCTGAACATTCTCATGAACAGTGAATGAGGAAAACTTTAAGCTACTTGTCCCTGGCTGAATGTGAGACAGAAAAGTAAGCTCTGTGAACTGTGACAGCAGCCTCTAAATCACATGCCTATCCAAAGGCAGAGCATAAAAATTTAACTTGCTAGAGGATTTTATCACAACTTTTGATCAATATATGGCTTATGATAATCCAGGGGTGATAGGCTGAAAAATAAAAACATGGAAAGTAAAATCTGAGCAGTTACATCAGACTGCACACTGCATGAGAATAAATTGAGCTAAGTTACTCAGACAAACAACAGAAATGACTAAAGAAAATGACGATGTCAGCAACTACTATGAGGAGTAGGGGAGCAATGAAGAGGAGCATCATCCAGAATTGCTACATTATATTATTAAAACCAATAATTGAGAGATCAAAATAAACTAACATAAACAAAACAAAACAGGAAAGCACAATCCACACACAAGACAAAAAGAACAGGCAATAGAAAGTGACTTTGAAGAAGTCCAAAGGGTATAAACTTAGGCTCTAATGATTTCAAACCACCCTTTTAAAATATGTTCAAAGAACCAAAGGAAACAATATTTTAAAATTTAAAAATAAAATACAAAAAAGTCACATCAAACAGAGTATACATCTGGCTAAAAAGTACACAAGTGAAATGAATAATTCACAAAAGTGTCTCAACAGTATATTTTGGCTGGCAGAAGAGTTAGTGAACTTAAAGATGAATCAATGGCGATTATACATTTAGAGAAACATAGAGAAAAAAGAAAAATGAACACAGCCTTAGAGAAATGTGAGACACTATTAATTCCACTATATAAGCAATAAAAGTATTATAAGGGGAGATGAGAGAGAAAATGACTGAAAATAATATGCAAAGAAATAAAGGCAGTAACTGAAAACTTCCCATAATATAATAAAAACAATAAACAAGTGTCAAAAGAAAAGCTCTGCAAATGTCAAGAAGGATAAATGGGAAGAGATCCAACCTAAACATAAAATGTTGACAGTCAAAATTCTTGAATAATTTTTCAGAGCTGCAAGAGAAAAAATAATACATCATTACTAGAAGAACCTAATAAAAATACCTGACTTATCATTAGTAAAATAGAGTCCCGAAGGCAGTGGGATAATATATTCAAAATACAGGAAGAAAATAAAAAAGTCTGTTAACCAAGAATCTTATATCCAGTTCTTATATTTAGTTAAATTGTTTCAAAAATGATTGCAAAATAAAGGCATAGCCACATAAACAAAAAGTAAGAAAATTTGCTGCTAGACCTACTTACAAGAATATTTAAAAAGTTCTTAGACTGAAAGCTAGTAATAACAGATGGTAGTTTGAATCCACATGAAGAAAACAAAGTTGTAAAGATAATAGAGGCTTTTTACAAAAGCCTCTATATTGCACGTTGTGTCTCTTTTTTCCCTTAATTTATTTAAAAATTAATTGCATAAAATAGTATGAATATTATTGCATTCTTGAGCAATGAACATAATGATAATATTATCAAGAGTAACAGAAAATGAAGAGGAGTAGAAACAAAGATGTATTGGAGTAAGAAAATGTCATTCAATGGTAACTCAAATCCATGAAATACATTAATCTATCCAGGAAGGGTAAATAAAAAAAATTAAAATCAGAAATTCATCACAGATACATAAACATAGATGTAGATGATATAGATATAGACATTCTCATTTTTAATCTCATATTTAGTAAAGGAAACACATAAAGTAAAAACTATAACAATATATTTCTGAATTATAACATATAGAAGTGCAATATGGATAACAGTCAGACTTAAAAAAAAGGTAGGATATCCACATTAAACAAAATTTTCTATATTTAATTAAAATGAAGTATAAACCTAAAGTTGATTTTGACATATTGAGATATATTATTGCAAGCCTTAGTAACAATTAATAAACTAATTCAAAAATACAGATAATTAAATGAATTAAAATTAGAAAATAAGCCATATAGAATAAGTAAACACAGAAAGAAATAAAAGAGAAAAAAAGTTATGACATATAGAAAAAAAGCAAAATGGAAGATGTAAACACAAGCACATCAATATTAACATTAAATGTGAACAGATTAATCAAAAGTTCAACATTATCAAGTTGGACATTAAAACAACATCCAGTTATCTTGTTGACTTTTAATTCAGTATTCATTTTGAATATTGGGTAAAATGAAGTTTAAAATAGGTGGAAACTAAAGATTGAAAAAAATATATCATAAAACCATAAAAAAGGTGGAGTGGATATACAAATACCCGACATAATAGACTTTAAAAAAAACACACACAAACTAGTTATAAGGAGGACTATTTTATAACAAGAAATCAAAAGATTAATTGAACAATAAATATAGCAAATCTTATAGGAAGCAGCTTTACACTGCTTAGAGGTAAATTTATAACTGCAAACACCTTTTTTAAGTGAGAGGAAGTATCAAAATAATTTAATTTCTCCTTAAGAATTTTTTAAAAGTAGAAAAAACTATAACAAAAAAATTGATCAAGATTGAACATAAATGATATAGAAGAAAAAATAGACAAAAATCAATAAAATCAAGATGTTATTTGAAGAATCAGTAAATTTGACAAAGTTTTAGCAGACTGATCAAGAAGAAAAGAGAGAAGAAAAAATTATCAAAACAATCAATGCAAAAGCTGACATCATTGCTGATCTAACATATATATAGTGTGTGTGTGTGTGTGTGTGTGTGTGTGTGTGTGTGTGTGTGTGTAAATTCATGTTTAACTGTATTGCAACAGATTCAGTAACCTAGATAAAAGTGATACATTTCACAAAGGGCACAAACTAACAAATCTGACTCCTGAAGTAGAAAATTTGAATAGACTCATTAAAAAAGAATTTTGATGAATAATAATACACCTTCCCACAAAGAAAGCCCTAGTTGAGATGGCTTCTCTGGTAAATTCTACGAAACGTAAAAAGAATAACAAATAGTACTCCTTCACAGATCTCCCATATCCCCCTAGAAAACAGATTAGGAGGAAAAACTTCCAAATTCATTCTATGATTCTAGCATTATTCACATAAAAAATCTACAGATGTATATCTCTTTTAAATGCAGCAGCAAAAACCTTCAAGATTCTAGCAAACTGTGTTGAGCAACATATAAAACAGGTTATACATCAATAATCAAGTGCGATTTATCTGAGGAATGCAAGGTTGATATAACATCTAAAAATCAAGTACTGTAAAATACCATAATAGAATAAAGTATAAAAACCATGTGATCATCTCAACAGTTGCAGAAAAGCATTGAATAAATCCAGTAACATTTCATGATTAAAATTTCTCAAAAATTTGGGATAATGGACATCCTCAACTTGATTAATAAACGACATTTGTGAAAAGTCCAAAGCTAACATGTTAAAGAAAACCTGAATGCTTTTTACCTAAGATCAAGACAAAGTTAATATGTCAATTTTTGCTGCTTGTATTTATTATTGGAAAGAGATTTTAGCCAGAGAAATTAGATAAAAACTCATATAGCCTAGCAACTTCAAACCTACATACACATCCAAGAGAAAGAAAAACATATATCCATATAAAACTTGTACACAAATGTTTGTGGAATTGTTATTCATAATAGCTAAAAAGTGGAAACCACTCGAATGGCCATAGATGAATGGATAAATAAAATGTATATCCATACAATGGGAATATTATTCAGCAGTAGTAAGGAATGAAGTATTGATTAATACATGTTACAACATGGATAAACCTTAAAATCGTTATGTTAAATTAAAGAAACCAATCATGAAACAACATATTATATTATTTTATTTGTACGAAATATCTATGTTAGCAAATAGATATAAATGGGAAGTAAATCAGTGGTTGCCTACTGCTGGGGCAAGAATGAAGGAGGGGAAATGGGAATTTCTGCTAAAGGTATAAAATTCCTTTCAGGGACTATAGTGTTCAGTCATAGATGTGATGATGCTTTTAATCCTGTGACTATACTAAAAACATTGATGTGTACACTTTAAGTGAGTAAATTAAGTATATGAATTATATCACAATTGAGCTTTTACAAAACACAACAAAATGATATAGTTTGTTAATATGAAATTATGAAAATTCAGAGCTTGTAAAATAGATTACTTAATGCCACTCCTGAGGTATAGCTTCAAATGTTTGATATTTTTCACCCAATATAACAAGGCTATTCTTAGTTATTCTTAATTTTGCCAATGATTTTGAATGCCGTAAGTCTCAAAATGCTAAAATCCAGTATAATACATGCCTAGATTTACAGACTACTATGATTTTATTCTTCCTTATTGATAAATAAGAATCACATTCTATTAGGGTATGATAATTTTAGAAACACTTTTAATGTTTAGAAATTTAAATTACACTTCACTCTCAAAGTTTTTAATTTTCTTAAGTTTTGATAAATATATACATTGCTTACCAAAGGCTCATATGTACATTACAAAATCAAAACTTCAGAAGATCACTCCTAAAGTTCAATAAGTTAAATAAATAAAACCAGAATAAATGAAATTATGTGCTATAATGACATTAATAAACGCACTGATATAAAGCCATGTAACATTTACAAAAATAAAATATATACCTGGTCACAATACATATCTTCATGAAAAAAAATTTATATTGAAATGAACAGTAAAATGAAAAGGTATTTCTTTAAGAATGTAGAAACAATCATTTTACTCACCTAAATAAGAAAAAAATGAAAGAAAGATTGAAATTTAGGAACTAAATGTCCAACAGATATGAATGATAGTAAATATTCTTAATAAACATTTTGTTTAAGATACAAGATTATGAGAAAGAGATAATTTAATAATAAAATATGTTTAATAATTAAACATTGGAGCAAAATGTGGTACTGTGTAAACCAACATATCATGATGAAGGAATATTTTTAAATATGCAAACACAAAAAATAAATTAAAAACCTCCAGATGACTTTGTTTTACCTAACCTCATGGAATTGATAGTCCATATGTCGTCACAAACACATGCCAAACAAAAGAAAAAGAGAAGAAAGCTGTCCAGTGCTTTTTAGTATGATAATATTACCCTGACACTAAAATTGAAAAATTGTGAAGCCAATGATATACTATAAACCAAAATTTGTAAAAATATACATGAAAACTCTAAAAATTTGAAATTTAAAAATTTGTTAACTTTTGACATTGTATGAGACATTATTACACATTTATTGAAGATATGTGTAATAACTTACAGCCAACAATTTGAGGATAATAAAAATTAGGAATCTATAAAAATATCTCCCTACAATAAGATACTAAGTGATTAAATAATATCATATCAATACATAGTTTAAAAACATTTAATAAAGGTCAATAAACCATATTATATCGGAAAATAAAATAACCAGATATCTTGCTTGTTCAATATATTAAATAACATTTTAGAGACTAACAGAAAATATTCTAATTCCTTTCCTATTAAAATTAAAATCAAGATATTAATAATACTCATTGTTATTAATTTGCTCATTGCTGCTCTATGTGCTCCAGTCATTGCCAAAAAAAAAAAAAAGCAGAAGTAAGAAGAACATCAGATGGACACAAAATCATTTTTTGCATATGTAGTGTTCTCAGTAAAGTGCCAAAGTACAAGGTACTGTTTTGATAATTAATTTTTAAAATTTTATAAATTTCCTCATAACAAAAACAATTAGAAAATTTAATGTATCAAGACCATTAGTGATCATTCAAATTACTAATAGTACATATTAAAACTAGGATTAAATGAATAAACTACTGCCTATATAAATATTTAGGCGAGAAAGATCAATTGCACAAAATGATTTAAATTTATATCTTATAATATCATAAATAAAAACTAAATAAAAATTGTCTCTAAGGAAATGTGACATAGATACACTGTATATTAGAAAACATGAGAGAATTTTTAAAACAATCATAATTTGTGAAAGGAAATTCTAAGAAAGCTATAAAACAAAATTCATAAGTAAAACAGCAGTAGCTTTGATCATATAGAATGTAATTTATGTCTGAAGGCGAATGACATAAAGTCTAAACACACACTTCAGATCATATTGAAACATGACAAAGTTGAATTAACTTATAACAAGAAATGCTCCTACAAAACTTGTAAAATATGATAATCTAATCAACACATAGCCAGTGCAAATTAATATGCAGCTTAGCAATGATAGAAAATCAACAAATTGATAATATTTGTATGTGTATCAAATCTCTCTCTCTCTGTGTCTCTCTCTCTCTGTCTCTCTCTCTGGTGCTGTTTTAAATTATGGCTACATAAAAGCAAATTAAAACAGAAAATAATCGTCCACCCATCAGCCTGGTAAATGTGAAAATAAATAAATATTATAATATTGGTTGACATACTCCTTTGCTCAACCACAGCAAAAAAGTAAGGAAAACCAACCATGGCCACGTAATCTAACATTCCACAAACCCAAAGAGAAGGGGATTAACCATTTCCCCATACTAAGATTTTCTTCTCCAAAAGGATGACATCAAAAAAACAAGTGGGACAACATGGCTTCTTTAACATTCATGTTTATCACCAAAACAACAGAAATTGCAACATATGTGCGATATGTAAGGTATTTTAGTATTTTTACTTTCCATAAAATCCTATTCATATAAAAGTCACTTTCTCATTGTTTTACCCTTTAATCATTTCATGAATCCCTCCCAAGTACTATCCCAAACTTTCTTCCTATGTGTTGGAGCTTTCTAATTCTTCGTTTCTCTTCTTCTAATTGTAGATTATTTCAATGGGACATTAGTTTATTTGTTTATTATACCATTAACATGGGGGATATATCCTTAAAACATCTGCTAAAAGTGGTACCTTCACAATCTAATCATTATTGGATCACTCCTATTAGCTTGACTCAAAATTAAGTCACTTCATGTTTGATTGCAAGAATATACATTTCTGCATCTTTTAACTTTTTTTCCTTATTATTTTTCAACCCTAACGTATTACTTCAATTCATAGATAAAACAAAAATCTTCTCATTAACTAAACACAATCACAATTTTGTTCTTTTTTTTTTTTTTTTTTGAGACAGAGTCTCGCTCTGTCGCCCACACTAGAATGCAGTGGCGCAATCTCGACTCACTGCAAGCTCCACCTCCCGGGTTCACGACATTCTCCTGTCTCAGTCTCCCGAGTAGCTGGGACTACAGGTGTCCGCCATCACGCATGGCTAATTTTTTTGTATTTTTAGTAGAGACGGGTTTTCACTGTGTTAGCCAGGAAGGTCTCGATCTCCTGACCTCGTGATCTGCCCGCCTCGGCCGCCCTGAAGTGTTAGGATTACAGGCGTCAGCCACCTCACCAGGCCAGTTTTGTTCTTTAAGAAAATAGTTTCACTGTGTGCAAACATGTAGATAATTAACAAATATGGATAATTAACAATCAAATATCAGCCATAACAAATATTCCCGGGGGCCTGAGATAACTACCTGTCATTTACCTATTATCTTTCTGTCTGCCTGTATTCACTTATCTACATATATAAATGTAATCCAATTTGTTAATTATATATTACATTTATACGAATACAGTGTTTTCATTTTAAAAAATATAAATATTCCAAATTTTTTGATTTGTTTATTATATATAAGTTAGGAATAAGGAAATTAGGAGTTTGATGAAAATACTAGTATCTAGGAAATGTTATATATATATAAAACATATAACAAATGTTATATATATAACAAATGTTATTTGTATACAAATGTTATATATATAACATTTTAATACACACATATATAATATATAATTATATTATAAATATCAAATTTAGGTTCATATCAAATAAAGTTAGCAGAATTAAACTAAATGGAATGCATTTAGATTTATATAAATTTCCTGCTTTTTAAGAAAATGTATATTCAAGGGACTAAAAACTGATGAAAATGAAATGCCAATTTTTACCCAGCATATATTCAGAAAGTGGGCACAAATGCTAAGTATTAATAACTATGATATTCTTCAATATGTAGGGAAGAATGTTTCTACATTAGTGATACTGAATCACTGATATTAAACTGATATTATTAAAGGAAAGAGTAGAATCCTGTAAACTCATACAGAACATTTATGCTTCCAGTTCTGCAAATCAAAGCCTTAGGGTAAAAAGAATAAATTTAGAAGCATTTGAATCAAATGATTATTTAATTTATTTCCTATTTTGTATGCTAATAGAGCATTATTTTTTATTAATTTAGATAAGATCGATGAAATAGCTGATGATATTTATCAGCATGATATTGATATGGAAATTTACCCAATAAGGAAATAAAATTTTCTGCAGTTTCCACTTAACATACATTTAATGTAAAATGTGTAATTGTTTATAGAACGAGAAATAATGAAAATGGATAAATCTCTTTGGCATGGTTTATATTTATATTTCTCATTTACCCAGTAAGCAACTCAGTTGCACTGAAATACAGAGAAAAGGCCATGATAATCATGTAGTAAAATGTCTTTAGAAAAAGTAAACAGAATAATTAGAGATGTGTAAACAGAACACTAACTGTAGAATGTATTACATGGCCGTAGAAAATCATATAAGTCAAACATTACAGGGCAAAGCAAGATGAATATGAGTATGTGAGATTTAATGAGTATAATTTTAAAACTAACAATGATAGAATGTTCTGTATTTATTTGCATGTACATTTACATAAAAATACATGCTTCTCAACTGAACTACATTCAGATGAAATACTCTAACCAAAACCCTACCTTGAGAAACACCATTTCTTTTCTAATTCTATCACACAAGATATTAGATCCAAAGAAAATCTCACTGTAGTGAACAAGGCATTTTGCCCATTCTATCTCTATGTTATTTTGTCTCTCTTACATAGTGTGTAAGAAAGACAAATACATATATATTCAATTATCAGTTAGCATCAGATATTTTAGGCTAAAAACAAAACATAATGACAAATAAGCTATATCTTGCCATGTTTATTTTAGCGTCATTATTATTTTGAAATAAATTAATAATTAGCCAGATTAGTGCCTTGGCCATTATCAATAACGTCGGGACTACTATGAAGCAGATAGTGTCTTGGTAAGGCCTTTATTCATTGCTTTATATGCAAGGCCATGATTTCTATTTGGGGTATCTTGGAGGCAAGAGATTAAGTACTTCAAAAGTATTTCCTTAAAGAAGGAATTGTTGCTACCCTTGCCCAACAGATGACTAGACCGTTGGCAATGTCCAATAACATCAGTGTAAATGTGCAGATGCTGCTTAATTCTGGTCAGGGCATCCATTGCCAAGATGGCTACTCAATGTTTGGCTAATAGTGTTCACCCTGAGTCCTGTCCTTAGCTAGAGGGGTCCTGCTTAAGAGATGAAAAAGCAGAAACTATCACCTGAGCTTCATCATGTTAAATTATGGCAATGCCATCTACAAAGTATATGAACTTCCTCTGATCTTTACTCAGTTGATTTCCAATGACTCCCCAGGTGACAAGGCACGGGGCGAAGGATGACATTCCCCATACGGGGACTGGCAAGAGACTGAAGACAGGGTTGTGAGATATGCCAGAGGGCCCAGTTTGGGCTCTATTCTGTAGCCATGCCTAGCATGTAAGGTACTGTTTCCATAATCCAAAGGATAAAGGGCACCTTCGTACAGAGGTCAGAGGCTTATAAGAGACTCTGACTTCAGGGTAGCTCAGAATGTGTCCTTCAGCTGTCACTCCAAGTAAGATATAAAATGGGCCTGAGAAGGGCAGTTTCTTCTATCAGAAGCAAATGGCAACTAGTGGATACCATAGTTGGACCTGAGACTCCACCATGCATGAGGAGAGGTGTCCAAAGCCTCTAAAGGAAAGACGTCTCTGGTGGCACTTATGGCAGTACTTTCTTGTATTGCAGTTTGAACAGATTTTATAGTCTTCTGCTGGAGGGGCCCTATTAAAGTTGTACCAATTCATGAGCAACAGAAAATGAGTATAAGTTAAACTTGTCAGTGAGGAGTATGCTGCCTCTGCAACTCAAAAAGAACTAAAACGTCACACTTGTATGAATGTTGTAGGTGCAGTCAATGTCAGGGGCTGTTTCTTGACAGTGTCAGGGATGGAGCAGCCCTGGATTTTCCCAGAAATTTTTAGGAATTTAACTAGAGTGGTGTGGCCATGAATTATGTGTAGGGCAATGATCCATTAGTGTGTCAAACAATTCTCCTCAAAAGAGAAGAGGACATTAGTTGACATCATATTTGTGCTCATTGTGAAAGTTAAATGTGGTTAAGACCTTGCCTGCAAATACTATGCATGATGGCAAGGTTGTTGAAGTGTCCCATGCATAGCTGGATTAAAATATATTGTGTCCCTTTGGAGGTGAAGGAAAAATGCTACTGTTAAATTAGGCACTGAACAGAACATAGTCAAATATTTAATAGCAAAATATTTACCACTTTCTGATTAAATAAAATGAGTAATTTCAATAAAATTGAGCATCATGGTCAATGGGTAGCACCACAGTATTAAGGCTTCAGTGCTCCATTTTGAGGCGCCATTTATACTTTCTAGGTTTAATAACAGGTCAGACTGCACTGTTAAATAGAGGGAAAGTGAAGATAATCACTCTGTAAATCGGTCTTGTATAATGGATTTCAAATCTTAAAGATCTTGTTTTAATTGAAATGGGGCTATACTCAATATTTTAACTGAGAATGGAAAGGTCCATGTGTCCCATTTTGTCAAGCCAACTTGTAAGTGCCAAATATTTAATTTAATTTATTTCTCATATATTTAAAGTGTT
Source organism: Gorilla gorilla gorilla (assembly GCF_029281585.2). Classification (NCBI taxonomy): domain Eukaryota; kingdom Metazoa; phylum Chordata; class Mammalia; order Primates; family Hominidae; genus Gorilla; species Gorilla gorilla. The sequence continues at coordinate 70,357,439 of NC_073238.2, forward strand.
CATGTCTGCTTTGGGATATGCTAGGGAAATAAGTGCTATGACCAACACAATAATTTCAATAGTCAGGTGAGGGACACATATTTTATTTTGAGTAATTCCCCTAAAACTATGACCCATACTTGTGGTGAATAGAATTGTGTCTCTCAGAAAGACACATTCAATTCCTAACTTTTTATATTTGTAAATGTGACTTCATTTGCAAATAGAGTCTTTTCAGATGTAATCAAGTTAACATGGGGTCACAGTGGATTATGATGGGCCCCAATCTAATAACTTCTGTCTTTATGAAAAGGTGAGTTTGGACATGGACACATAGACAAACAGCAGAGATGGCATAGCCTTGTGAATATAGAGGCAGAGATTAGAGTGATGCTTCTATAAGCTGAGGAACACCAAGGATTGTGGGCAACAACAAGCTAGAAGAGACAAGAAAAGATCAAAAGATCTTCCCTGGAGCCTTTAAAGACAGGGTGGCCCTGCTGACACCCTAAATTCTGACTTTACCTTCCAGAATCATGAGAAAATTAATTTCTGTTGTTTTAAGTTATGCTGTTTGTGACAATGTGGTTACAACAACCTCAGAAAACTAATACAGTTACCTTGTATACATTTCGTAGGACGGCTTAAACAACAGAAATTTATTTCTCACAGCTCTGGAAGCTGGGAAGTCCAGGATCAAGTTGCTCACAGATCCAGTGTCTGGTGACGACCTGCTTTGTGGTTTGTGGATAGCTTTTCTTACTGTGTCTTCACATGGTGGAGAGTACAGCGAGGCTTTAGGCTGAGAGCAATTCTTGGAGATAGACTGGCTGTGAGCTGCCAGCAGGCAATATTTTCTAGCTGTGTTACGTAACTAAGCAAATTCTCACTTTCCTTTTTATGAAAGCACTAATCTTACCATGCAGGCACATTCCTTCCTTCTATCTTTTTCTTTTCTATTTTTTTAAAGTTGTTGTTGGATATATTTTGCAATGGGAGGTTGTTTTCTATTCTATTCATATTTAAGTTTTTTCCTCCAGTGCATCTCAAATCAGCATCACCACGTTGGGGCCTCCAACATGGCAATGTTTGAATTAATCACTTGGTTCTACCACAGGGATGCTGTGTGTGTTTTTCCCTGTTACGTTGATGATCAGGATGATTTTTAGCAGTAACAGCAGCAAAGGCATTTTGTAGGGTCAGAAAGTGAGCCATCTATTTTTCAGAGTGCGACCTCAGAAGGCCACATGTTAAATGTTCCTTTTCTACATGGGTGACCACTAAATGGGTTTGTATGTTGCCCATGTTATTAGTATTTCCTCTGAGTGCTCCAGAGAATAAAGACCAAAACTGATTGAGAAATAAAACCAATGGACATAGGGTAAAGGTTGCTCACCTGAACTTACTCTTAGTCATGGCTTTTGCTGGAATCAAGACATATGATTCGTTTTGAGATATCCAGATAGATCCAAGCTAAGAATTGCAATCCAGGGCATTTTTAGGAGTGCTTCAGTGTAGTATTTCTTTTTCTAAAAGTCAGTTATAGAAACATCTAACTTAAGTTTGCTAAATATGTAACAGAACCTCCCTTGGATTTAACAAATGCAGCATAAAGAAACACAGCTCAAAGGGCAGGCTTGGCTGGAAGGCAGCAGCTCAAAGGACATGCTTGCAAGCAGGCAGCAAAATCATCTAGTAAAACAAAGCAAGGAAAGAAAGACTACTAGTGGTAGTGGACATAGTATAGACATCTTACCTGCAACACCACCTGTTTCGTGATCATCTCCCAAAGCCTAATTTTGTGTTTTTTTCTTACAATTTGATTCAAATGTCAGAATGATGATCCTGCACATCAAGAGGACATGAACAGACCTATCACTCATATAATGAAAATTCTGCAGACAGAAAATGGGACCCAACAGAATAAATCAGGATAATCTCTATATTTTAAGGTAAAATGATTGCAAATCTTCATTCTATCTGCAAACTTAATCCCCCATTTTTATATAACATAACATATTTACTGGTTGCAAGGATTAGGGCAAGAACATCTTTGGTGGCCTATTGCTCCTTCTGCCATAGTTCACCTTTTAGTCTCTCTAAATATTTGTTTATTCTACATGCAAATACATTCACCCCACCTGAAGGTCCCCAAAGAGCTCATCACATTACATTATAAAATGAATGACAAATATCTCATTAGCTCAAATATCTCAAATATTATTACGTAAATCAGATATGAATGAGGCTCTGGAAATAAATCCATCTTTTGCCCAAATCCCTCTTCACCTGTGTATCTGAGAGATTAGAACACAAGTTATCTGCTCCAAAAATATAATGGTGGGATAGGTACAGGCATAGCTATAGACATTACAGTTCACAAAAAGGAGAAAACATGAGGATTAAAAAAGTCATCTAAGGCTGGGCGCGGTGGTTTACGCCTGTAATCCCAGCACTTTGGTAGGCGGAGCCGGGAGGATCACAAGGTCAGGAGATCCAGGCCAACCTGGCTAACACAGTGAAGAAACCTCGTCTCTACTAAAAATACAAATAATTAGCCAGGCGTGGTGGTGGGCGCCTGTAGTCCCAGCTACTCGGGAGGCTGAGGCAGGAGAATGGCGTGAACCCAGGAGGCAGAGCTTGCAGTGGGCCCAGATAGCCACTGCACTCCAGCCTGGGCGAGAGAACCAGACTCTGTCTCAAAAAAAAAAAGTCATCTATCCCAAACAATTTCAAAATCCAGCCAGGTAAACTCCATTTGCATTCAAGGTCTAGGAGTAATCCTGTGTAGCTTAAGACTCTACTTTCTGGGCTCTTAGCTTCATCCTTGACTTTCTTTTTCATTAAAAGTAGCATATGTTTGCAATTGAGTAGTTTCATCAGTCTATTACTTGTCTTGGGAACTAATATTCTTTACTGTTTTGTATTCTCTCTTCCCCCTTTTGGATTCAAGCTGGCCATGTTTCTGCCAGCAAAAAAAAAATCTCAAGAACTTTATAGATCTCCTGTTTTTGTGACTGATTCACTTCATTCATCTCCTCTAAATGGAATGCTCCTCTCCAGATCTTTTCTACTTAATCCTATATCTATTCCTGTCCCCTGTGATGATGAAAGGCGGACATGAATCAGACATCTAACTTCTTCAAAGTACCTTCAGTATAACTGACTCCTGATCGTTTTAAGGCCATGAGCAAAAGGTTTTTCAGCCACACCCTAGGCTTTCTGTCCAGAACATACATTTGTGATCATTAGTGTACTAATTCTAAGTTCTTTTGCAATCTGGATAGGCTACAAATTATTCAAATCATTAACTTCCCTATCCTTTTGGTATAAGAGATCTCTCAATCAATCACTTTCCTCTTGCATTTTCATAAGCATCAAGATTAGACCATAAGAATCTTCAACATATTTCTTAGATAATAGCCTAAGATACATATCTAAGTTCATTATATACAAGTTCTGCTTTCCATATAACTGTAGGATGTAATTCAGTACAATGTTCTGCCACTATTTAATATGAACCCCTATCCTCAGGTTTTCAATAACAAGTTCCCAATTTCTTTCTAAGCACATGCCAGCAGCAACTTTAATGTCAATATTTCTACCAAAAGTCTCTATAAACGTGTAGGTGTTCCCTAAAAGAAGATAATATATTTTATCTACCATGCTCCTCACATCCTTCTCAGACCTCATTGGAAGAGTTGTCAACATCCATATTTCTATTCACAGTAAGTTCAAGATAATACTTTTCTACATGCTTCTTAAAATTCTTCCAGCCTCGGACCATTGCCCAATTCCATAGGCACATGTACAGTTTTAGTTGTCCATTATAGCATCACCCCATTTCCAGCACTAAAATCTATATTAATTACCTTATTTCCACGTGGAAACTTAATTTTACCTAGCCATGTAATAAACTGACTGGCTATGGGTATAAGGGAATGTATTTTACAGTATTTTTTTTTTTACTTCTTACCATTGCTTTGTATTGTCTCTATTCCATTTATGAGTATTACTAAAAGCTTTCCTATATGATTAATATTGTTAAATAAATGCTTGTATACTATCCATTAATTTATGTGAAGTATGTGTTAACTCTAACCCAGTGTTGATTTTTTCCTTTTGTGTTTTATAATTTTAGATTGTGAACTCATTATTTAGGACCTCATCCTGGAAAAAAAAAATGTTTCTTCTCCTTCCTCTCAGATGATAGTTTTTTTTTTCTTTTTTTTTGGTAGTCAATTTGTAAACCAAAAATAAAATTATAAGCTCCCCAATCAACTAAATGGATCCCTCCTCTCAGCCAAGGGTATTCCAAAGCAAACCTGAAAGTCTAGCTCAGGCCATGATGGGAATGGGTAATCTGGCACACCTCATTATATCCTCCTCCTTTTAGAATTCAGGCACAACTGACCAACATTAGCATTAAGACAGAGACCTTAAGACTGACAAAGCAGACTCTTGGTAGCGATAAGAGCAACACAACAGATGTCAGGCCCTGAAAGAAATCAAAGCATTTTATTCCAAAATATATTTCTTTGATATATTTTGAAACGTCCCTATAAAGCTGTTTCTTGTGGAGAAAAACTACATTCTGTAGAGAACCCCCTTCCCTGGTCTTTTTCCTGAACTAGGAAAAAATTAACAAAGAGTCTGGCACCTTTTTAAGTCTGATAAGAAACATTTACATTCCATTCTCTTGAAAGCCTGCTACCTGGAGGCTTCACCTGCATAAGAAGAACGTTTGTTCCTACAACCCTTTATTATAATGGAGAAATTCCCTTCTATTGATATCAGGTCTGTAGATAAACTCTTTCAACCAATTGCCAACCATAAAATATTTGAATTCAACTAAGACTTGGAATACCACCCCCAGCAACCCACCCCACCTCACCTCACCCCAGCATCCAGTTTCCCATCTTTCTGGACCAAACTAATGTACATCTTACATGTATCCATTGGTGTTTTATGTCTCCCTGAGATGTGTAAAACCAAGCTGTAGTCTAATCACCTTGGGCACATGTTCTCCAGCAATGGTCACTCATATTTGTCTAAGAATAAATCTCTTTAAATATCTTACAAAGTTTGACTCTTCTTTCATATGTTTTATTTTCTCTCTCTGCTGATTCTTTTATTTTCTAGCCAAACCTTACTATGAAGACTTTCAAAGATGCTGAATATTGGTAGGTGTCTTAGTTCTCACCACTGACTTCTTACGTTCAAAGTCTCAATTCTTGTCCCCAGTAAGGTATTAAAATGCCAGGTTCTAGATTTCTAAAACTAACAACCTGCACCATGAAATAATCAGTGTAACCTTTTTTTCTTTTAATTTTGACCTCCAAAAATTTTAATTAATGTCTTTGTAAATTATCTAGTCATTTAATGAAATTTTTGAAGCATTTTTAAATGCTTGTAGTAAGAGAGCTTTGAGATTACTTAATCTCACATATTTCCCTTTCTTGGAAATTTACAGTTCCTTTTTTGACATTTAATGAGTTCTAAATAGGGAAAAAAACATTAATACTTATAGATGATGGGGATTTATCAAATGTAGTATGTATTCTTCATATACTTTACTATATATAATTTACTTTAATCCTTGCTGCCCTGTAAAATACATTGTATTAGTCTAGTTTTTCAAAAAAAAAAAATCTGTGGCTTATTGACATTAATTAGAAATTCCAATTTAGGTTGGCCCGATTTCCATCTATTCAATCATTCATGCTTGGACTCATTCATCCTTTTATTTAACAATATGTGCATGGTCTAGTGGGAGAAACAGATATAAAACAAAGTAATTGAAACATAATTATCCAATTGTAGTTGTAATGATGGCTATGAAACAGATTGTAGTTTGCATTGAGAGCTTGTGGTTGATGTATGTCACCAAGGGAGACTTCCCTAAATAAGTAATATTTAAACACTGACATAAAATTTATGTAGGTATAGACTATATTGTTTGCTTGTATGTATATAAGGTGTGTAAGTGGGTAATTTGATGAAATGTGCAGATGCTGACTTTGTCATATAAAAATATTTTTAGGTTATGACATGAAAAACTATTGATCTAATCAGAAAACCATAAGGAAAATAGGCATTATGTTATATAAGAATAAAGAATATAGTCTTGAGCCAAAACATATAGGACCTTACCTCATTGCCATGTTGAAATCATTAAGAAGGTATTAAATACTTTTAATGTTGTGTATATATGGGAAAGGATAATATGATTTAAATTTTCTATTGGACATGCTAATCCAGAAATTTCTGTTGTAATAGTCACATGAAATGATCGTTATTAAATATTGTGGCCTTTAAAACTAGTTATTTGGATTTCCATGCTCCCTTAAAAATTACAGACACAAGGCTGAGGCAGGCAGATCACCCGAGGCCGAGAGTTCAAGATCAGCCTGGCCAACATGGTGAAACCCCATCTCTACTAAAATTACAAAAATTATCTGGGCGTGGTGGCAGGTGCCTGCACTCCCAACTACTCAGGAGGCTGAGGCAGGAGAATCACTTCAACCCAGGAGGTGGAGGTTGTAATGAGCTGAGATTGCGCCATTGCACTCCAGCCTGGGTGACAAGAGCAAAACTCCATCTTAAAAGAAACAGAAAATTACAGACACATTCTGCGTAAGTAAGGCAGATGTGGAAAAGTGATTACAACTTGAAGAGGTTAATGTTTCCAGATAAAATAGTATAGAACTATAGAAAGAAGGTATGCAAAGATTAGTGGATACATTTTGACCAGCTATATTGAAAATTCGAGTAACATCTGTGAATAATCTAGCTTAAATGTCAAATGAAGTCTAGTTAGGTAGTTCCTACTTTTTTATTATTACTGAAAGTGCTTCAATAAAGTATTCTCATATTAGGCTCTTTGTACATGTATGAGAGTTTCTCTAAGTTAGACACTTAGAAATGAAATTTAAAGGTCACAGAGTACATGAATTTTAACTTTCTGATATAATTAAATTCTTTCCAAAATGATGTAACCAATAAACACTCAAATAATCAATGAAGCCTCATTTTCTTAAGCAATCAGTGAAGAAAGATCAAGGGAATTACAGTTATTTATATAGTTTTAAAAAGAGCAAAATAGGCACATGCTAGTTCCAGAGACAGGCAGGTAAGGATATTTCAATTTGCTTACTTCTTTTTTCATCATGATTCAAGAACATGGCAAAAACCACAGCCATATACTAGAATAAGAGAAAGAAATAGAATGCATGGGAATGTAAATTAAGCTATCAAGGCAGTCCCATACCTTTCCAATTAAGGATTCAGATTTGAATTAGCCCAAATGGGAATAAAAAGATATTTTAGGTTTTTCAAGTATTATTAACAGTCACCTCTGTGACAGTTATTCTATGCAAGCCTTGTACTATGAAAATTACAAACACTTAAACAAGATCATGTGATGTTAGTGCTATTATTCTTCTCATTTTACAAATGAGAAAATTGAGATATAGGTATGTTAAGGACTTTCTCAAAGTCATAGAGTTACTAAACATTGACACTGAGATTTGAGTGCTTGCAAGCCAACTAGAGAATCCTTGGTATAAAATTACCATGTGATACTGCCTTTTAGGACCAAAGACTTATTAATTACCAGACTAAAACAGTTTTCACAACCAAATATGGCCAGATAATTAAAATTTTCAGGGACTGAGAAAGAATGCACTTGAAGCTTTATAGATATAGAAAGAGGGGTCCAGGTGTGGTGGCTCATGCCTGTAATCCCAGCACTTTGGGAGGTGGAGGCGGGAAGATCACCTGAGGTCAGGAGTTTGAGACCAGCCTGGCCAACATGATGAAATACCTTCTCTACTAAAAATACAAAAAATTAGCCAGGCATGGTGGTGGGCACCTGTAATCTCAGCTACTCGGGAGGCTGAGGCAGTAGTATTGGTTGAACCCAGGAGGCAGAGGTTTCAGTGAGCAAAAATCGTGCCATTGCATCCCAGCCTGGGCAAAAACAGCGAAACTCCATCACACACACACACAAAGAATAAAAGAAAGGGGGAAATACATAGGTTCATAAGACCCTACTTTAGTCTGCATTTTCTTAACCACAGTTAGACACTTATTTTGGACTAAATTTAGTCTACTCAGGATCCCCTTGGCTTGAAATTATTTTAAAGTACCTGAACCAAAGTGTTTCTTCCCAGGAGTGATGCCAGTCTGGACATACTACAGAAATGTTGGTAGGTAGAGATGCTGAAGTGGAGGCACACACAATTAGGATAGCTTTGTCTTTATCAAAGCTACTTCAATCAGATGTCTGCAGGAAGAAATCTCTAAGGAAATTGTAAGGAAGCACCCTGAGAGAATCAATTAGAACATGCCTCAAACCCTTAAACTACTAATTACAAATTAAAACAATATTAGTCAAGTATTTATTTCCTGATCTTCCCTCTCCTACCTAGATCCCTACAGGAACTAGAGTTAGTCCAGATGGGAGGTAAGTAGAGGTAAAAACATAAAGAGGAAAATGTAAAAAAGAAGCCAATCATGCCCTCTTCTTTCACTGAAAGTTGTGTGGCTTGAAGCATGGCCAAGTTGGGAGATAATAAATTGTTTTTATAAATAAAGTTTGAAATCTTCACTATTAGAATAAAGTGGATATTTAAAGCAACAGTGTAGGAGCTATTATGTTATTTGAGAGAGACTGAAAAATTATGAGACCTACCTAAAGTTTTATCTAAGGAACCATAAACTAGCTGCATTGAATGAATTTGAATAAACATTAAGATAAAAATATAAATGTTTTCTATTTTCATCCTATAGAGTTGCATTCTTTCAATATTATAGAGATGCTCCTTTACTTATTATGGGGTTACATTTTGGTAACTCCATCATAAGGTGAAAATATAAGCCAAAAATTCATGTAATACACCTAACCTATCGAACGTCATAGCTTAGCCTAGCTTACTGTAAACATGCTTGGAACACTTATATTAGCATACATTTGGGCAAAATCATCCAACATGAATTGTATTTTGTAATAAAGTGTTGAAAAAAGTAAAATTTAAAATTCAAAGTTTAGTTTTCATTGAATATGTAATACTTTGACTCTACCATAGCAAAGTTAAAAAATGAGAAGTAAAACCATAATTCTGGAACTGTCTGTACATCGAAATAAACTATAAATTATATAATTATAAATTAGAATAAATAAATGATATGTATGCGATATATATGTAACAAAATGATATGTCTGACATATTTTATTTCTAGAAAATATATGCAGTAATTTTTCCAATACATTATCTTAATTTAAAGAAATATTGACTAAAAAAGAACATGGAGATCAGTTTCTAATCTCAATGTAGTAATACAAATATTAATCATAAAACAGAAGGGAAAATCTAATTCCTCTAAATTATAATAAAACATAAAATTGAATGTTAAATACAAATATCATATCATAAAAATCAAAACCAAAATTTCAATATTTCAAAATATCTACAAAATACATATGATTAAACAAGTTATGTGTCAAAACATACAATAAAGCAATGCTTTGATAAATTACTTTTCTAGGTAAGGCTATATTCAATAAGTATGTAAAGCATTATAAATACCAACTTAGTAAAAATATAACAAAGTGGAGATCAAAATAAAGAATAAGTAAAAGTGAAATCAAAAATTAATATATTAATAAAGTATGAAATAAAGTATAAGAGTGTAGATTTGTTGTGATATTATACAAGAGATAGGATAAAAGGGATTAATCTAATAGTTAAAATAAAGGAAGCAGTTCTACTAATAGCAATATGTATTGTCTTATTGTATGTAATTTATGGAGACATATCAATATAATTTATAAAGTGTAATTTATAAAAATAGATAAAAATTAGGATTTTTTTGCTTCTAGAAAAGGGCTGTGTATGAAACATTTATAACGTTTTGTTTTCCAAAAATTAAAAAGGCATAATTCAACATCAGCTTCATAAGAGTAGTGTATATGAATATGTTGGTTTATTCAAACGCATGTATCCTCATAAAATATAGACCACTGACGTCAAAGTGATAGATGCAGGAGACAGATGAAGGAAGGTATCCAGAGAATCTCTGACTTGCCCCACAAGAGTTTACATCAGATGCTTCTGTGCAGTTAAAGGAACCTGCCCAGGGCCTTAACTGGGTGTGCCCACATCGAACTGGGGACCTGCCTGTGCACTGGGAGAGTGGGGTGGAGCCACTGGGAATTTGCACGTTGTGTAGTGGGGAGGAGCTTGGCCTCTTTAGCCCATATGTGGTGGTCTGGTATTCTGTCTGTGAGATGGGAGACTGTTGGCAGGACTTCTTTTTTGTTGCTGAGAGCTTTCTTTTAATAAATGCTGTTCTCCTCACCTTTCAATGTGTCCACATGCCTAATTTTTTCCTGGTCATGGGACAAGAACCAGGGTTTTGGCTGAGCTAAGGAGCAAAAATCCTTCATCAAAAGGAGACCAACTAAATTAAATAGAACAATTGTCTGCCACTGAAATGAAAGTTGATAAATTCTACAAAACACAGATCATGAAAAAGCAGCATAAAACTCTCATATGTGAATTTTGATTGGAAATAACAGTTAATATTAAAATTATCCATATCATAAAATTAAGTTATGAGGCAGATGTTTTGGTAATAATTAGTAAAAGATATATGATGTACTATTTATGATACACACACATATGTGAGTGTGTTCATATATGCTCACATACAACAAATTTTCTTGATATATGTGAGAAAGAGAAAATTGAAGATAGGGGCCAAGATGTCTGAATAGGAACAGATCCGGTCTGCAGTTCCCAGCAAGACCAAGGCAGAAGGAGCTGATTTCTGCATTCCCAGCTGAGGTACCCAGTTCATTTCACTGGGACTGGTTAGGCACTGGTTCCACCCACAGAGGGCGAGCAGAAGCAGGGTGGGGCGTCACTTCACCCCAGAAGTGCAAGGAGTGAGGGACCTCCCTCCCTGAGCCTAGGTAAGCCATGAGGGACTGTGCTAACCAGCCAGGTTACTACGCTTTTCACAAGCATTTTGTAATCTTCAAATCAGGAGATTCCCTCATGTGCCTATACCACCAGGGCCCTGGGTTTCAAGCACAAAACTGGACAGCTGTTTGGGCAGACACTGAGCTAGCTGCAAGAGTATTTTTTTGTACCCCAGTGGTCCTTGGAACCCAGCAAGACAGAACCGTTAACTCCCCTGGAAAAAAGGCTGAAGAGAGGGAGCCAAGTGATCTCACTCCATGGGTCCCACTCACATGGAACCCAGCAAGCTAAGAACCACTGGCTTAAAATTCTCACTGCCAGCACAGCCGGCTGAAGTTGATCTGGGATGATCCAGCTTCGCGTGGGCAGGGACGTCTGCCGTTACTGAGGCTTTAGTAGGTGATTTTCCCCTGCCAGTGCTAAGGAGGCTGGGACATTGGGACTGTAGGCAGCAAAGCAGATGTGGCCAGACTGCTTTTCTAGACTCCTCCTCACTGGGCAGGGCATCTCTGAAGGGAAGATACAAGCCCCAGTCAGGGACTTACAGACAAAACCCCCATCTATCTGGGACAAAGCACCTGAGGGAAGGGGTGGCTGGGCACCCAGATTTACCAGATTTACTCATTTCTGCCCGCTGGCTCTGAAGAGAGCAACTGATCCTGACAAGAGGGATTCTCCCAGCACAGTGCACCAGCTCTGCTAAGAGACAGACTACTTCCTCAAGAGGGTCCATGATCCCCATGCCTCCTGGACTGGGAGAAACCTCCCAGCAGGGGTTGACAGACACCTCATATAGGAGGGCTCTGGCTGGCATCAGGCCGGTGCCCCTCTGGGACAAAGCTTCCAGGGGAAGGAACAAGCAGCAATCTTTGCTGTTCTGCAGCCTCCACTGGTGATACCCAGGAGAACAGGGTCTGGAGTGGACCTGCAGCAAACTGCAGCAGACCTGCAGAAGAGGGGCCAGACTGTTAGAAGAAAAACTAACAAACAGAAAGCAGCAATATCAACATCAACATAAAGGACCCCCACGCAAAAACCCCATCCAAAGGTCATCAGCCTGAAAGATCAAAGGTAGATAAATCCACAAAGATGAGGAAAAACCAGCGCAAAAGGGCTGAAAATTCCAAAACCCAGAATGCCTCTTCTCCTCCAAATTACTGCAACTCTTCTCCAGCAAGGGCACAAAACTGGACAGACAACGAGATTGACGAACTGACAGAAGTAGGCTTCAGAAGGTGGGTAATAACAAATTCTTCTGAGCTAAAGGAGCATGTTCTAACCCAATGCAAGGAAGCTAAAGCCTTGATAAAAGCTTACAGGAAATGTGAACTAGAATAAACTGTTTAGAGAGGAACATGAATGACCTTATGGAGCTGAAAAACACAGCATGAGGACTTTGTGAAGCATACACAAGTATCAACAGCCAAATCGATCAAGTGGAAGAAAGGATATCAGAGATTGAAGATCAACTTACTGAAATAAGGTGTGAAGACAAGATTAGAGAAAAAATAATGAAAAGGAATAAACAAAGCCTCCAAGAAATATGGGACTATGTGAAAAGACCAAACTTACGATTGATTGTGTACCTGAAAGTGACAGGGAGAACAGAACCAAGTTGGAAAACACAACTCTGAATACTATTCAGGAGAACTTCCCCAATCTATCAAGACAGGCCAACATTCAAATTCAGGAAATACAGAGAACACCATTAAGATACTCCTCAAGAAGAGCAACCCAAAGACACATAATTATCAGATTCTCCAAGGATGTAACAAAGAAAAAAATGTTAAGGGCATCAAGAAAGAAAGGTCGGGTTACCCACAAAGGGAAGCCCATCAGACTAACAGTGGATATCTCTGCAGAAACCCTACAAGCCAGAAGACAGTGGGGGCCAATATTCAACATTCTTATGGAAAATAAACTTCAACCCAGAATTTCATATCCAGCCAAACTAAGCTTCATAAATGAAGGGGAAATAAAATCCTTTATAGACAAGCAAATGCTGAGGGATTTTTGTAACCACCACGCGTGCCTTACAAGAGTTCCTGAAGGAAGCACTAAATATGGAAAGGAAAAAACTGTTACAAGCCACTGCAAAAACACCAAAATATAAAGACCAATGACTCTATGAAGAGACTGCATCAACTAATGCCCAAAATAACCAGCTAGTATCGTGATGACAGGATGAAATTCACACATAATATTAACCTTAAATGGAAATGGGCTACATGTGCCAATTAAAAGACACAGACCGGCAATTATACAAAGAGTAAAGACTCATTGGGGTACTGTATTCAGCAGACCCATCTCACATGCAAAGAGACACATAAGCTCAAAATAAAGGGATGGGGAAATATTTATCAAGCAAATGGAAAGTGAAAAAAAAGCAGGGGTTGCAATTCTAGTCTCTGATAAAACAGACTTTAAACCAACGAAGATCAAAAAAGACAAAGAAGGGCGTTACATAATGGTTAAGGGGTCAATGCAACAAGAAGAGCTAACTGTCTTAAATACATATGCACCCAATACAGGAGCACCCAGATTCATAAAACAAGTTCTTAGAGACCTACGAAGAGACTTAGACTCCCAAACAATAATAGTGGGAAACATTAACACCCAATTGTCAATATTAGAAAGACCAATGAGACAGAAAATTAACAAGCATATTCAGGACTTGAACTTAGCTCTAGACCAAGTGGGCCTAATAGACATCTACAGAACTCTCCACCCCAAATTAACAGAATATACATTCTTCTCAGTGCCACATGGCACTTATTCTAAAATTGACCACATAATTGGAAGTAAAACACTCCTCAGCAAAAGGAAAATATGGGAAATCATAACAAACAGTCTCTCAGACCACAGTACAATCAAATTAGAACTCAGGATTAAGAAACTTACTCAAAACTGCACAACTACATGGAAATTGAACAACCTGCTCCTGAATGACTCCTTGGTAAATGACGAAATTAAGGCAGAAATAAAGAAGTTCTTTGAAACCAACGAGAACAAAGAAACAATGAACCAGAATCTCTGGGACAAAGCTACAGCAGTGTTAAGAGGGAAATTTATTGCACTAAATACCCACAACAGAAAGCTCGAAAGATCTAAAATCAACACCCTAATATCACAATTAAAAGAACTAGAGAAGCAAGAGCAGACAAATTCAAAAGCTAGCAGAAGACAGAAATAACTAAGATCAAAGCAGAACTGAAGGAGACAGAGACATGAAAAACCCCTGGGAAAAAAAAAAAAATCCAGGAGCTGGTTTTTTGAAAAGATTTACAAAATAGATGGACCACCAGCTAGACTAATAAAGAAGAAAAGAGAGAAGACTCAAATAGACACAATAAAAAATGATAAAGGGAATATCACCACCAATCTCACAGAAATGCAAACTACCATCAGAGAATACTATAAACACCTCTAAGCAAATAAACTAGAATATCTAGAAAAAATGGATAAATTCCTGGACACATACACCCTCCCAATACTAAAACAGGAAGAAGTCAGATCCTTGAATAGATTAATAACAAGTTCTGAAATTGAGGAACTACTTAATAGCCTATCAACCAACAAAAGCCCAGGACCAGATGGAATCACAGTCAAATTCTACCAGAGGTACAAAAAGGAGCTGGCACCATTGCCTCTGAATCTATTAGAAACAATAGAAAAAGAAAGACTCCTCCTTAACTCATATATAAGGCCAGCATCATCCTGATACCAAAACCTGGCAGAAACACAACAAAGAAAGAAAATTTCAGGCCAATATCTCCGATAAACATTGATGTGAAAATCCTCAGTAAAATACAGGTATACCAAATCCAGCAGCATATCAAAAAGCTTATCCACCAATGATCCAGTCAGCTTCATCCCTGGGATGTAAGTCTAGTTCAACATATGCAAATCAATAAACGTAATCCATCATATAAACAGAATCAATGACAAAAACCACATGATTATCTCAACAGATGCAGAAAAGGCTTTTGCTAAAATTCAACATCTCTTCATGCTAAAAACTCTCAATAAACCAGGTGTTGATGAAACATATCCCAAAATAATAAGAGCTATTCATGACAAACCCATAGCCAATAACATACTGAATAGGCAAAAGCTGTAAGCATTCCCTTTGAAAACTGGCACAAGACAAGCATGCCCTCTGTCACCATTCCTATTCACCATAGTATTGGAAGTTCTGGCCAGGGCAATCAGGCCAAAGAAAGAAATAAAGGGTGTCAAATAGGAAGAGATGAAGTCAAATTGTTTCTGTTTGCAGACGACATGATTATATATTTACAAAACCCCATTGTCTTATCACAAAAACTCCTTAAGCTGATAAGTAAATTCAGCAGTCTCAGGAGACAAAATCAATGTGCAAAAATCACAGGCATTCCTGTACACCAACAATAGACAAGCAGAGAGTGAAATCATGAGTGAACTCCCACTCACAATTGCTACAAAGATAATAAAGTACCTAGGAATACAACTTACAAGGGACGTGAAGGACCTCTTTAAGGAGAACTACAAATCGCTACTCAAGGAAATAAGAGAGAACACAAACAAATTGAAAATCATCCCATGCTCCTTGATAGGAAGAATCAATATCATGAAAATGGCCATACTGCCCAAAATAACTCACAGACTCAATGCTATTCCCATCAAGCTACCAGTGGCTTTCTTTGCAGAATTAGAAGAAACTACTTTAAATTTCATATGGAAGAACAAAAGAGCCCATATAGCCAAGACAATCCTAAGCAAAAAGAACAAAGCTGGAGGCATCATGCTACCTGACTTCAAACAATATTACAAGGCTACAGTAACCAAAACAGCATGGTACTAGTACCAAAACAGATATATAAACCAATGGAACAGAATAGAGGCTCAGAAATAACACCACACATCTACAACCATCTGATATTTGCAAACCTGACAAAACCAAGCAATGGGGAAACAATTCCTTATTTAATAAATGGTGTTGGAAAAACTGGCTATCCATATGTCAAAAACAGAAACTGGACCCCTTCCTTACACCTTATACAAAAATTAACTCAAGATGGATTAAAGACTTAAACATAAAACCTAAAACCATAAAAAACCCTAGAGGAAAACCTAGGCAATAAAATTCAGGACATAGGCATAGGCAAAGACTTCATGATGAAAACACCGAAAGCAATTGCAACAAAAGCCAAAATTGACAAATGGGATCTAATTAAACTAAAGAGCTTCTGCACAGTGAAAGAAACTGTCATCAGAGTTAACAGGAAACCTACAGAATGGGAGAAAATTTTTGCAAGCCACCCATCTGACAAAAGTCTAATATCCAGAATCTACAAGGAACATAACAAATTTACAAGAAAAAACAAGCAAACAACCCCATTAAAAAGTGGGCAAAGGATATGAACAGACACTTCTCAAAAGAAGACATTATGCAGCCAACAAAAATGAAAAAAAGCTCATCATCACTGCTCATTAAAGCAATGCACATCAAAACCACAATAAGATACCATCTCATACCAGTTAGAATGGTGATAATTAAAAAGTCAGAAAACAAAAGATGCTGGTGAGGATGTGGAGAAATAGAATGCTTTTACACTATTGGTGGGAGTGCAAATTAGTTCAACCTTTGTAGAAGACAGTGTGATGATTCCTCAAGGATCTAGGAACAGAAATACCATTTGACCCAGCAATCCCATTACTGTGTGTATACCCAAAGGATTATAAGTCACTCTACTATAAAGATACAGTATTGAAGCACTATTTACAATAGCAAAGACTTGGAACCAACCCAAACGCCCATCAATGGTAGACTGGATAAAGAAAATGTGGCACACATATACCACGGAATACTATGAAGCCATTAAAAATAATGAGTTCATGTCCTTTTTAGGGACATGGATGAAGCTGGAAGCCATCATTCTCAGCAAACTAATACAGGAACAGAAAGCAAAACACCGCATGTTCTCATTCATAACTGGGAGTTGAACAATGAGAACACATGGACACAGGGAGGGGAAGATCACACACTGGGGCCTCTCGGAGTGTGGGGGGATAAGGGGAGGGAGAGCATTAGGACAAACACCTAATGCATGCAGGGCTTAAGACGTAGATGACGGGTTGATGGGTGCAGCAAATCACCATGGCACATGTATACCTATATAACAAACCTGAACGTTCTGCACTTGTATCCCATAACTTAAAGTAAATCAAAAAAAAAAAAAAAAAAAAAAAGAAAAAAGAAAGAAAGATAAAAAAAAAGAGGGAGAAAATTGAAAGTTTAATTGTATATTCCAAAGTACTGGGGTCTTTGTTGTAGTTTTTTCAGTTAAAACTATGTCAATTTTTAAAAGTGGAAATATTTAGAATTATCAAAGAGAAGTCATAGATTGCTAAGAATGAAAATAACAAGAAACTTGCTGAACTAATTAAGAGGAGACTGCAAATAAGTATGTTTCTTAAGGTAATAGAAGAGGAGTTAAATTCAGAGAAACTCTTAAATGTTGTTAATGGGTTAAATTTGGGTTTATTGCTAACAAATGCACACACCTGGATTTTTTTTTTCTTGATTCCATTCTGGAAAAAATATGAACAATCATCTGCACCATCTGCTGATGACCATCTGTTGAGGGAAGGGAGTGGTATCATATTTGTTTAACAAACACTTTAAAAAAACTAAACAGAGGAAAAAGTGTTCAGGTAACTGCTACATTTAGCACAAAGAAATGAAAATAACTGTCATCAGAATAATTTGCAAAGCAATGACCTAATTTTTAAATAGTGATTGGGGAAAAATTTTATATTGGTAGAAAATTAAGTCAACGTATCAATGTCAGATTTACAGAAAGCTTTTTTTCAAATATTGAATACATTTTAGGATGCTATTGTATGATATTCTTATCTAAACATATCACTAAAATTAATATTTTATGGTAATAATTTTTATTAACTAAATGATATTTTTATTTTTATCAATTTATTTTGCCTCATTTTTTAATGTAAACTCACTGCTTTCTTGTTTTTAATTGAAAGAATAAAGAATACATGAAAGGTGAGAGGAAATGATAGAGAATTATACCATCTGTTTTCACTGACTGAAAGTAACTAAATTTAGCAAATACTATCTGTGCAACTGAGAAATTTTCAATATTATTATATTTTAGCATTTGGAAGACTGAAGGAAAATATGCTTCTTATAAGTGAGAAAAGTAAAAGTAGCTTTAATTTTAGGAGAAATTAGTATTTAGATTAATAATTATGTATAGGAAATGTGTGACTTGTTACATTTTATATATTTTTATATTTCCATGACACTACAAGTTCCTGATTTATACCTCCTTTTTGCCAGCTTTAATCTTTATGGTTGGTTCTCTTTTATTTATTTACAAATTTCAAATCATAAAATAGTCCAAACTCACAGAAACTCACCTTTTACCCTCTTTTCTATTACTCTACAAATCTTCAGGGATATTTTCAGCCCTATATATGTCTCTGTTTGTAGCATCTTTGTTCTGATGACTACATAATCCTGCTGTTAAGAGAGGTCTCAAAGTGTGTATCTCATCGACAACTCTAACTCAATGAAACTTCTTATCTACTTTTCAAAATCTACTCTCTCACATATTTTATTTTACTTCATAAAAAAGCTACATTTCTTTATTTGCATAAAGTTGTTTTCCAATTTACCTATGCATTTGCTCTGCATGCTTTACTGTATTAGTGCTTTATTATAAAATGAAAGTGTCAATTTAGGATGTATTAATTGAACCCACATAATTCTAAGTTTGAATAAGAATATTAGAATAAAATTGCAGCATATTTCTTTAAAAAAGGATTAACTCTTTACTATGTACTGAAAAGGCCTAGTAACCCAATGGCAATGTTGAAATTGTGGTGTCTAAATACCACTTCCAACTAAAAGAGACCAGGAGTTTTAGTAGAGGTGACTGATACATAAACTGAAACAGAATATTTAAAAGATGAATCTGGAGTATAATCATAAAATAGAGCAAAAGAGTCATCAAAAGTACTTCAATCATTCACTTTTTTCAATATTATACAGGAAGTTGTATTTAATACAATGAAAAAAGAAAAGGAAATAAAAATTATGTGGATCAAGAAGTAAGAAATAGAGCTGCCTTCTTTACAGATAGCATGATTATGTATGCAGAAAATTCAAAAGAATCAACAAAAAACCTCCTTAACCAATAAAATGATTTTAGCAAGTTTGCAGGATACTAAACTAATATATAAAAATCAAACACTTCCATATATACCAACAAATAACAATTGAAACTCTAAATTGAAAATATCATACCATTTACATTAGCACCTCTCCAAATAAAATACTTACATACAGATCTTAAAGTATATGCACAAGATACATATAAAAAATTATAAAATTCTGATAAAAAATTAGAGAATTAAATAAGTTAAATATATTCCATGTTTTTGAGTAAGAAAGCTCAAAGCTCAATATTGGCTAGATGTCTTTTCTTCCCGAGTTAATTCACAGATTCAACACAATACCAACCAGAATCCTAGCAAGTTATTTTATGAATATTGACAAGCTCATTTTCAAGTTTACATGTAGAGTCAAAAGACCCAGAACAGTCAATGCATTAAAAAATAAGAAGAACAAAGGTGGAGGGCTGATACTATCCAACTTAAAAGAATTACTATAAAGCTACAGTAATCAAGACAGTGTGGTTTGGCAAAAGAATAGTCAAATCTCTCATTGCTACAGAATGAGGATTTCAGAAATAGACCCACATTAATTTAGCCAACTGATCTTTGATAAAGAAGCAAAGGTAATACAAAGAAGCAAAGGTAGCCATTTTAGCAAATGGTTCTGGAACAACTAGAAATTTATATGCAAAAAAAAAAATGCATGTGCTAATTTTACACGCTTTGCAAACATTATCTCGAAATGAATCATAAACCAACATGTAAACTCTAAAACTATAAAACTCCTGGAATATAACATAGAAAAAAAATCTAGATGACCTTGGGTATAGCAAACACTTTTTAGATGAAATACCTAAGGCATAATCTATGAAAGGAATAATTGCTAAGCCAGATGTGTTACTCGGGGTTTTCCAGAGAAACCGATTTAATGGCGCACACACGCACACACACGCACACACACAAACACATATGAATATTATATACACACACTCACATGAGGAAACTTCAAAAAGTTCATAAACATATAATTAAGAAAAAAATTAAAAGTATAAACTTTATTTCACAACATAAGTTTAATCAAGTTCAAAACACTTTTATAAGTGATGATACCAGCCATTTAGTTTATTCCTAAAAAATTGAAGGTTCAGAGAGTTTAGCAACATCAATGCAGTCTTTTTTACATTATGAACTGAAGAAAAATGGGTGCTCTTTAATGATTTTTTAAGGTTAGAAAACAAAAAGAAGTCCATACTTCCTGTTTACTCTACAGATCTATAAACCAAAATAAAACTCTTTTTAAAATAAATTACCCAGCCACAGGTATTTCTTCAGAGCAATGCCAGAACGGACTAAAAGGCAGGAACTATTTTAATTTTTTCTCACAAATTGACGTGGACTGTCTGCCACTGTGGGCTTCATGTCAAAAATCATCTTTTTACTTCTTAAAACGAGTTACCCATTTGTAAACTGCTGGTTTATTGTGGCATTTTATTAATAAACTTTTTGTCAACTTTTGTCAATGATTGCACTATTTTTCCACTCAAGCTTCACCATAAATTTGATGTTTGCTTCTTGTTCCAATGGTAGCAGAATTTGTGTTTCTCTGATACAGAGTCTTTTCAAACTGATGTTGTGTCCTTCTTAGTGTATCAAACTAGAGCCTCTTCAGCATGTTATATAAGAGGGAACTGACTCATGTGATCATATAAACTGAGCAGTTCCACAATATGCAGTTGGAAAACTGTAGACCCAGGAACGCTAACAGTGTAGTTCCAGTCCACGTCCTAATGTCTGAGAATCAGGAGAGCAAATGGCCTAAACATTGAGAAGATTTTGTGTCCATAAAACCAGAGCACTTTTCTATTAAAAATAAAAAATCAGAATATGAAATATGATTTAATAAAAATAAAAGAAAAATGTGTTCTGACTGATGTAAAATATAGACTTCAAGATAACATTTGTTATAAGATAACTTGAAGAAATTAAAAATGTAGAAAAAGGATGAAAATATTGAATATGTTATTTTTAAAACAGCAGCAATAAAAGATAGATCCAAGAGATCTATCATTTATGGATAAAATAAAAGAATTCCATTATC
Organism: Gorilla gorilla gorilla; assembly: GCF_029281585.2. Lineage (NCBI taxonomy): Eukaryota > Metazoa > Chordata > Mammalia > Primates > Hominidae > Gorilla > Gorilla gorilla. Next base: position 70,378,685 of record NC_073238.2, read on the forward strand.
CCATTCCAACAAAAGAATGGAAACAATTAGAGACTGAAGAATTATCAAATAATGAAATGAAGAAATTTTTCTGATTTGAAGCTATTTTTGTCTTCAGATGGATTCATCTCCTTGTTATATCTCTAAAATGAAAAATGTATACCTATATGTGAATAACCACAATCATATCAAACTCAATATGACCTAAAGTGGGGCTCATCATTTTTGTGTGTAAATACTTTAACTCAGAAGTGAGTTACCTTGGATATCTTGGGGTCACAGAAAGCAAAAGAAAGCTCAGTGACTTATTGCAGTACTAGAAAACCTGTAGTTTAATAGATAGTAAATAATATAAGAGAATACAAGTTCCTGAGAAGAAACTACAAAACCTCTCTAAGCGGTAAATTACACACAGAAGCCCAGAGAAGATGTACCTCTATACAAGGTTTGTAAGGCCAACAATCTCTCTAGGCAGTCCGATTGAAGAAAGTCTTCCCCCTGTACAAAATCAGTCTGCAAAGATTAAAAGAGGTTGCTTTTTTTTTTTTTTTTTCAAATACACAAATCATATCCAAAAAATGACAAAGCATGTAAAGAAACAGAAGAACACGGCCCAAAGGAAAAAATATGAATCTCTAAAAGCCCATCTCAAGGAAGCATAGGTCTATGAATTATTTGACAAAGAATTCAAAATAATCAACTCAAAGAAGCTCAATGTACTAGAAAAGAATACAGATAGACAACTAAATCGAACCAGGAAAACAATGAAAGAACACAATGACAGCATCAACTAGGACATAGAAACTATATTTAAAATAAAACCAAACAAATTCTGGCACGCAAGGACACAATAACTAAATTTATAAATTCACTAGAAGGAATCAACAACAGACTTCCAAGCAAAAGAAAGAATTAGAAACTTCAAAGTCAGATCATTTGAAGTAATCAACTCAGAGAAACAAAATGAAAAAATAACAAAGGAAAGTGAAGGAAGGCTAAGGATTTTATGGGACACCAGCAAAAGCCTCAGAAAAAAAAAAAAAAAGAGGGAGAGAATGAGGCAAAGAGCTTATTTGAAGAAATAATGGCCAAAAACTTTCCAAATCTGAGTAAGGAAATGTTAACCTGAATTCAAGAACCTCAAAGGACTAAGACTAAAGTGAAATCAAAGAGGCTCACAAGACCTATTATGATCAAACTGTCAAACAGATTTATTACCAAACTAAGAATTTTGTCAGTAGCAATAGAAAAGTGACTTGTCAGGTACAAAGGAGCTTCCATAAGTGGAATGTGTGGTGATATCCTTAAAGCACTAAAAGAAAAAAAAAACTTTAAACCAAGAACACTTTATCCTGTAAAACTTTCAAAAATAAAGGAGAAATAAACACATTCCAAAAGTTGAGGGAGTTCATCCCCACTAGAATTGCCTTATAAGAATAGCTGAAAAGAGTGCTTCAAGTTGAAGCATCAAAGAATGATAGACAGTAACATGAAAGCATACAATAATATATGGGTCTCTGGCAAAAGTAAATATACATACAAATACAATTTTCTATACTTCTACAATAATGATGCATAAAACACTTGTAATTCAAGTATAAAGGATAAAAGCATAAGAATAACTGTAACTATAAATGTATATTAATGATACAAATATTAAAAAGATGTAATTTGTAGCATCAAAACATAAAATAGAGGAGAGATGTAAAGCAATTGAGTTTTTATATGTAATTCAATTTATTATCAGTTTAAAATAAATATTTATAATTATAAGATGATTTATTTAATCTTCATGGTAATCAATAGGAAAATACCTATAGAAATGCCTGAGAGAAAATTGGAAAGGTATCAAAGGATGCCACTAAGAAAAAAATTAATGAAACACAAATCAGCAAAAGAGGAAAAGACAGACAAAATAGCCACAAGATGTAGAGAAAACAATAAAGAAATTGCAATTGTACATTCTCTTATTAGTAATTACTGTTTAAAAAAATAACTAAACTCTTCATTCAAAAGACATGATTGCTGAATAAATTAAAAAATAAGATCTAAATATATGCTGTCTACAAGATACTAGCTTTAGATATAAGAATATACATAGGCTGAGGATAGAAAGATAGAAAAAGATGTTCCATGGAAATACTAACCAAAAGAGAGCAGAAGTGGTGATACTTATGCTAGAAAAGATAGACTTTAAGTCAAGACCTGTCACATTAGATAAAGAAGGTCATTATATAGTATACAAGGTCAAGTCAATAAAAAGATATAATGATTATAAATATATATGTGCATAACAGAGAGCAGTCAAATATATAAAACAAACATTTACACCACCGAAAGGAGAAATAAGTGGTAACACAGAAATAGTAGACAATTCCAACACTTTCTATAACGGATAGATTCACTGGACCAAAAAAAAATCAGTTAAGTAGAAGACATGAACAACGCTATAGACCAACCAGACCCAACAGACATATACAGAACACTCTACCCCACTACAGCCGAATACACATTCTTCTAAAGTGCTCATAAAACATCCTGAAGAAAAATTACACGTTAACCACATCACAAAGCTTAACAAATTTAAGAAGTTTGAAATCATCTTAAGTATACTTTGTGACCATAAGTAACTCAAATTAGAAGAACAATAGCAAAATGAAAACTTTAAACTGTACAAGTATGTCAAAATTAAGCAAAACATTATTGAAAAAACAATGGACATAGGAGAAATAACAAGAGAAGTAACAGATGAGAACTGAAAATAAAAATATAACACACTTATGTGATGCAGCAAAAGTAGTACTAATGGAGGAATTGGTAGTGATAAATGCCAATATTTAAAAATAAGGCTGGTATGAGATGGTATACCATTGTAGTTTTGATGAGCATTTTTTTAATACGCTTGTTGGACACACGTATGTCTTATTTCCAGAATTGTCTACTTACGTCCTTTGTGCATTTTTAGTGACGTTATTTGTTTTTTGCTTGTTGAATTTTTTTAAGTTCCTTATAGATTATACATATTAGACCTCCCTCATATGCACAGTTTGTGAATATTTCTTCCCAGTTGTCTGTTTACTCTGTTGATAGTTTATTTTGCTGTGCAGCAGCTCTTTAGTTTAATTAGGTCCCACTGGTCAATTTTGTTTTGGTTGCCATTGCTTTTGGGAACTTAGTCATAAGTTATTTCCCAGGACCCATGTCTGGAGTGGTATTTCCTAGGTTTTCTTCTAGAATTTTTATAGTTTTAGATCTTATATTTAAGCCTTTAATCCATCATGCATTAATTTTTGTATATGGTGACAAATGGGGTGCAGTTTCATTCTTCTGCATAAAGCTAGCTAGTTATTCCAGCATCATTTATTAAATACAGAGTCATTTCCCCATTAATTATTGTCAGCTTTGCCAAAGATCAGATGATTGTAGGTGTATGGCTTTATTTCCAGGTCCTCTACCCTATTTCATTACTTTATGTTTTCATTTTTGTACCCAGTACTATGCTGTTCTTGTTACTGTAATCTTGCAGTATAATTTGAATTCAGGTAGGGTAATGCCTCAGGCATTGTTCTTTTTTCTTAAGATTGTTTTGGTTATTTCACTTTTTTTGTGGGTTTCCATATGAATTTTAGAATAGTTTGAGATACTATCTCATACAAGTCAGAATGATTAATATTAAATGCCAAAACACAACAGATGTTGGAGAGGTTGCAAAGAAAATGAAATGTGTATACACCATTGATAGGAATATAAATTAGTTCAGCCACTGTGGAAAGCAGTTTTGAGATTTCTCAAAGAACTTAAAACAGAACTACTATTTGACCCAGCAATCCCATTACTGAGTATATACCCAAAGAAAAATAAATTGCTCTACCAAAACGACAAATGAACTCAAATGTTTATTGCAGCACTATTTACAATAGCAAAGACATGAAATCAACCTAGATGTCCATCAATGGTGGACTAGATAAAGATAATATAGCTTATATACACCATGGAATACTACACAGCCATAAAAAAGAATGAAATTATGTTCTTTGCAGCAACATAGATGAAGGTTGAGGCCACTATCCTAACTAAATTAATGCAGTAACAGGAAACCAAATACCACATGTTATCCATTATAAGTGGGAACTAAATATTGAGTACACCTGAACATAAAGATAAGGACAATAGACGTTGGGGACTATTAGAGAGGGAGAGAAGGAGGGTGGGGTGAAGTTTAAAAAGCTACCTATCAGGTGCTAAGCTCATCACCTAGGTGATGTGATCAATTATTCACCGAACCTCAGCAACATGCAATTTACTCATGTAACAAACCTGCACATGTATCCCCTGAACTTAAAAGTTGGAAAGAAAAAAATAATAAGTTGAAAGAACTAAAGTCAAAAACCTATGTTTATAATTCAAGGAGCTAGAAAAATAAGAATAAACCAAAGTAAGCAGAAGTAAGAGGGTGATACAAATTAGGAAATAATGAAGCAAGCAAAGAAAACCAAGTATAAAACATTAACAAATATAAATTTGGTTTTGAAAAGATCAACAAAATTAACAATATCCTTATCTAAATTGACTAGGGAAAAAAGGAGAAAAAATTTAAACAACAAAAACCAGATAGGAAAGAACAAACATTACACTAGATCTCACAGAAAGAAAAAGCATTATAAGAGACTGCTAGGGACAATTATATGCTAAATTTGATAACCTAGAAGAAATGCATAAATTTATAGAAACATACAACATATCAATCCTCAATCATGAAAAAATAGAAAAAAAATTGAACAAACCTAAGTAACAATGAGACTAAATCGGTAAAAACAGAAACCTCTCATCAAAGAAAAGCCCAAGACAAGGGATAATTCTACCAAACATTTGAAGAAGAATTAACACCAATATTTAAAGTCCTCTGTGTTAGTCAGGGTTCTCTAGAAGGACGGAACTAACGGGATCTATGTATATATAAAAGGGAGTTTATTAAGGAGAATTGACTCACATGGTCACAAGGCGAAGTCCCATGATAAGCTGACTACAAGTTGAGGAGCAAGGAAGCCAATAGTGGCTCAGTCTGAGACCCAAAACCTCAAAAGTAGGGAAGCCGACCGTAGAGCCTTCAGTCTGTGGTGAAAGGCTTGAGAGCCCCTGGCAAACCACCGGTGTAAGTCCAACAGTCCAAAAGCTAAAGAGCTTGAAGTTTGATGTTCGTGGGCAGGAAGAATCAGTATGGGAGAAAGACGAAGGTGGGAAGACTCAGCAAGTCAGATTCTTCCACCTTCTTTTGTCTGCTTTTCCTAGCTGCTCTGGCAAATTGGATGGTGCCCAACCACACAGTGAGTGGGTCTTCCTGAGGGTGGGTCTTCCTTTCCCAGTCCACTGACTCAAATGTTAATCTCTTCTGGCAGATACACCCAGAAACAATACTTTGCATTCTTCCATCCAATAAAGTTGATACTTAATATTAATCATCACGTCCACCAAAGTAAATAAATAAATAAATAGAGAGAATGCTTTACACTTATTCTGTGAGGCCAGTCTTACTTTGATACCAAATTCAGGCAATGGAAGGGGGCCGGAGATGGCGGACTAGAGGCAGCTAATGTGCACCACTCTTGTAGAGAGGAAAGATCTGAGAAACCATGTTAGGATCCATCAAGTCAGCAGGGGAACACAGAGAAGAGAGGAGCAAAGTTGGACACCAGCCTGTCTGTACTCAGCACAGAGCCAGAAAAACCTCTCTAACATGGGAAAGGGTGAGTGAGTGAGAGCCCCCAGGGATTAACGCTTTCTACAGAGAATGGGAGAATCAACCCGGCCCCCCACCACACTTTTAGACTGAGGCAGAGAGCCACCTGGACATTTTGCAGGGCAAATCCTGAGTCCAAGCAGACCTCCACAAAGCTTGGGTCCTAGAGCAGACCAGCACTGGTGCCACAGCCCCAATAGAGGCTGCAGTTGCAGTACTCAGGAAAACTAACATTGCTCCACCACCACTTGTTAGCCAGGGCTCTGCACCAGCTTCCAGACCAGCCATCTTGCTTTGGCCCAAACTTGGCCTGCCATCCCTTCCACCCCTGCCACTGGTAACCAACAGGCAACTTTACCTAGAGCTATTGGCCCAGCAGTCCCACTTTTGTGAAAACTCATCTGGAGGGCACAGCCTCCTGTAGTAATGGGAAATATCCTGATGTCAGAGCAAGAGACCCCACTCACCCCTGCCACTGGCAGTCAGGTGGTAGGTGCCTGCTAGAGCCTCTGACCCAATGGCCCAACTTCTGTGTGAACTCAGCAGGAGGGTGTAGCTTCCTGTTGACACAGGAAACACCCAGACAGCAGAGCAAGAGACCACACCCACCTCCACCACTGGTATCCAGGCAGGCAACGCCTGCTGGAGCTTCTAGCCCAGCAGCTTTTCTTCTACACTAATCCAGCTGGAGAGTAGAGAGTCCTGTTGTCCAAGGAAACACCAGGATGGCAGGGTGTATGACCTAATAGCCAGGCAGGCAAAACCTGCTAGAGCTCCCAGCCCAGTGGTCTTATGTGTGCCTGAATTTGCCAAGGGGTGCAGCCTACTCTTTCCCTGGAAACACTCAGAGGACAGACATGGCAGTCTCACCCAACCAGACCCCCAGGTTGTTTTCCATAATTAACCTGATAAAGCTGACAAACACAGTACAAGTATTTCATAACACACTTTCAAGTATTAACAGCAGAATAGACAAAGCTGAGGAGAGCATCTCAGAGCTGGAAGGTCCTTGCAGGAAAATGGATGGAACTAGAGGCCACCATCCTTAGCAAACTAACATAGAAGCAGGAAACCTAATACCACAGGTTCTCACTTATAAGTGGGAGCTAAATAAAGAGAACACATGGACAGAGGGGAACAACGGACACTGGGGCCTACTTGAGGATGATAGGTGAGAGGAGAAAGAGGTTCAGAAACAAAAAAAAAATGCTGGGTGTTATGCTTAGTAACTGGGTGATGATATAATCTGCACACCAAACTCCTGAGTCATAAGTTTACCTATATAAGAAATCTGCACATGTACCCCTGAACCTAAAACAAAATTAAAATATTTTTTAAATTAGATGATTTCACAAGAAAAGAATACTAAAGATTGATATCCCTAGATAAATATTAATGCAAAAATCCTCACCAAACACTAGCAAACCAAATTTAACAACACATTAAAAGGATTATTCATTATAACCAAGTGAAATTTATTTATAAAATGCAAAGATGTTTCAGTATACTAAAACCAATCAATAAAATACACATTAAAATAATGAAGAATATAACCACATTATATTTTCAATTGATTCAGAAAAAGCATTTGGCAAAATTCAAATATGTTTCATAATAAAACACTCAATGAAGTAGAAACAGAAGGAAATTATGTCAATATAATAAAGGCCAAAATATATTCACATCTAACATTATTCTCAATGGTAAAAACTATTTACCTCTAAGATCAGAAACAATAAATGTATGTCTAATATCACCATTTCTATTCAACATAGTAGTAGAAGTCTCAACCACAGCAATCATGCAAGAAAAAGAAATAAAAGTCATCTAAATAAGAAAGAAAGAAGTAGAATTATCTCTATTTGCTAATTACATAATTCTGTGTATAGAAAACCCCCTTTCAGTGGAATACTATAAGAGCTAATAAATGTAGCAGTTTCAGTATACAAAGTCAACATGTGTACATTAGTTGCATGTACATACACTTAGAATGAATAAGCCAAGAAGAAAATTTGATGTTTACCATAGCATCAAAAAAATTAAAAACAAATGTATCAAAGGAGGTGAAAGACTTCTATACTTAAAGCTACAAAGCATTGCTGAAAGAAATTAAAGACACAAATAAATGGAAAGAAATCTTGTGTTCACAGATTGGAAGATCTAATATTGTCAAATGTCCATACCCAACCAGAGATGCAATACAATTGCTAGCAAATTCCTAATGCATTTATTTTAGAAATTTTTAAAATCCTGAAATTCATATAAAACCACAAAGGACTCCAAACAGCTAGAAAGAGCCAAAAAAAAAAAAAATCTTGAGCAAAAACAAAGTTGAAGGCGTTATACTTTGTGACTTCAAAAAATATTACAAAGCTATATTTACCAAATAGTTTGGTAATGACATAAAGACAGGCTTATGGACCAATGCCATACAGAACAGAGAGCCCCAAAATAAACTTTTGTGTGTATGGTCAAATGGTCTTCAGCTAAAATGCCAACATTACATAATGGGAAAATGATCATCTCTCTTCAACAAATGATGTTGGAAGAACTGTATTTCTACATATAAAATAACGAATGTATTTCTACATATAAAATAATATATGTATTTCTACATATAAAATAAAATAATATATAACATATACAATAATGATGTTGAAAGAACTGTATTTCTACATATAAAATAAATTGGACCTTTGCCTTAGATTATACATAAGAATTAATACAAAATAGGTTAAAGAAGTAAACAAGTGACCCAGTCCTGTAAAACTCTTAGAAAAAGCATAAGGTAAAAGCCTCACGACATTGGATTTGGCATGATTTCCTGCATATAATACCAAAAGCACAGACAAGAGAACCAAACATAGACAAATGGATTTACATCAAGCTAAACAAATTTTTTACAGTGAATAAAACCATTAACACAGTGAAAAAGTGACTCACAGAATGGGAAAAATTGCTTGAAAACTGTATATCTGATAAAGAGTTGATACCTAGTTAATAACTACATATATTCTACAACTCAAGAACAACAAAAATTCAAATAAAAAAAGGAGAACTTGAAAAGACATTCCCTTTAAAGATATACAAGGCTGAGCATGGTAGCTCACACCTGTAATCCCAGCACTTTGGGAGGCCGAGGCAGGTGGATCACCTGAGGTCAGGAGTTCGAGACCAGCCTGGCCAACATGGTGAAACCCCGTCTCTACTAAAAATACAAAAATTAGCCAGGCATGGTGGCAGGCACCTGTAATCCGAGCTACTCAAGAGGCTGAGTCAGGAGAATCACTTGAACCCAGGAGGCGGAGGTTGCAGTGAGCTGAGATCATGCTATTGTACTCCAGCCTGGGGAACAAGAGCAAGACTTCATCTCAAAGAAAAAAAAAAAAAAGATACACAAATGGCATACATTATACAAAAAAAATGGCCAACATAAGTAATTACTATAGCAATACAAAACAAACCACAAAATATTACTTCATGCTCCTTATGATGGGCACTATCTAAAAAACAAAAACTTACAAGTGTTGGCAAGGATGTGGAGAATTTGGAATATGTGGGTACTTTTGGTGAGAATATAAAACAGTACAACCACTATGGAAAACAGTACAAACATTCAGCAAAAATTTAGAAATAGAATTACCACATAATTTTGCAATCCCACTTTTAAGGATATATCCAAAAGAACTGAAAGCAGAATCTCAAAGAAATGTTTGCAAACCCATATTCATTGTAGCATTATTCATGATAGCCAAGAGATAGACAATCAAAATGCCCAACAGATGAATGGATAAAGAAAATGTAATATACATATACTATGCAATATTATTTAGCCTTCCAAGAGAACTCATTCCCGTTATACACTACAACGTGGCTGAAACTTGAGGATATTATGCTGTATGAAATAAGCTAGTAACAAAAAAGACAAATACTGCATGTTATACTTCTATATGGTATCTAAAATCATCAAACTCTTAGAAACAGGCTGGGAGAATTTTTAAAGGGGAGTTGTCGTTGAGTATATAGAGAGTCTCAGTACTGCAAGATAAAAAAGAACAGAACAGTTCCCTTCAGATTGTTCTTAATTATATAGACTGAAATTGTGAATTGTATTCAAAATTATAAAACGTTTGTGCGTGATTTTTATGAATCATGGAATATATTTCGCTATATATGCCAACAATTTTAGCTTACCAGATTTCATTGAACACGTAAAAATCAGTCATAAATGCACTTAAATGTGTACTGAAAAATAAAATATTCTGAAAATATAGGTTAAATTTATTTAAACAGAAAGTGTATTTAATTAAACAGCATTCTTATAAAGTTTGGCATTGTGATTTCAGCTGCCATATTATTCCCTAGAATTGCTATGAACAGTAATTTTGTTGAGTTTGGAGGTGATACTAATTTAAAAGATGGTATCAGTATTGCTAATAGTAATATGATGTACTATCTTTACCAAATAAAACTAGACTAAAATAAATTTTATTTATTTTAGAATAGGAACAATTGACAAAAATTTATCTTGAAAGATGGCAAGACACTGAAAAAAATAAAACCAAATGGAACACCTAAATTTAAATAAATTTCCCATGAATAGGAAATTATTCTATGAATGTAGAGAAGAAATGAGGAGAAAACAGACATAGAATTTTTCTTTTTTTTTTTGAGATGGAGTCTTGCTCTGTCGCCCAGGCTGGAGTGTAGTGGCACGATCTCAGCTCACTGCAAGCTCTGCCTCCCACGCCATTCTCCTGCCTCAGCCTCCCGAGTAGCTGGGACTACAGGCGCCCGCCACAACGGCAGGCTAATTTTTTGTATTTTTAGTAGAGACGCGGTTTCACCTAGCATTTTTAAGATATAGACTTATTTTCTTTTTTTATAAGCTGATAGAAACTCTTTACCATTTTCTATCTTCTTTATATTTTCTATTTAAATGAGTTTATCTGATAAGATATTGTTGTTGTAGCTTTTTTCATATATTTGCTAAACCCAAAAAAGGGAGAGAATATATTTGAGTGAAAGACACTACATTTTAAGTTGCAATTTCAATTCTGTATTGACACAGAACTGAACCTGAAAGGTTTAGAGTGAATATACTAAGATTAAAATAGAAACCAAAAGAACACTATACCAAAGACATTTATTTTGTTTTTGACTCCTCCCTTAGCAGTAATCCTGGTTTAGGCCTGTGGTCTTGGAATTATTGCTTCTCTGGTGCTCTTTTATTCTTTAAAATGTCTCAATTTAGAGAATAAATTATATGGTCAGTCTATTTATAAATCCTTTAACATATAAATTACATTTGCTGCAGTTTTTAACTCCGTGTTTGTGTTAGAATGTGAGTGTGTGTGTTGGACTGTGAGTGTTTGTGTGTATGGGTAGAACTGTGACTCAGGATTAATATCACATTGTATAAGGCAAGTAGAATCAGTAATGTACAGACTGGTTAAGATACAGCATAAATATAGTGACTATATTTAATAACAATGTCTTGTATACTTGAAAATCTTTAAGAGGATAGATAAGTGTGTTCTTCCCACAAATAATAGTATGTGAGGTTATGTTTATGTTATTTAGCTCAGTTTAGCCATTTCACAATATATATATATTTCAAAGTGACATATTGTACATAATATGCAAAATTTTTACTTAAATCTTCAAAAGAAGACAAATGGCCAAGCATATGAAATAATATTCGACATCACTATCATTAGAGAAATGCAAATTAAAAGCACAATGAGATAGTATCCTACCCGTCAGAATGGCTATTAGTAAAAAGTGAAAAAATAACAGATATTGCCAGAATGTGGAGAAAAAGGAACTCTAATCCACTATTGGTGAGAATGTAAATTAAGATAACCTCTGTGGAAAATAGAATGGAGATTTCTCAGAGAACTCAAAATATTAGGTTGCTGCAAAAGTAATTGCGGTTTTTGCCATCGAAAATAATCGCAAAAACTGAAATTACTTTTGCTCCACTGTAAGAGACCTACCACTCAATCTAGTGGGTATCTACCCATAAGAAAATAAGTCATTCCAACTAAAAGATAACTGCACTCATATGTTTATTGTAGCACTACTCACAGAAGCAAAGATGCGAAAGCAAGCTAAGTGTCCATCAACAGATAATTAGATAAAATATGGTGTATATACACAATGGAATGATACTAAGCCATAAAAAACAATAGAATCATGTATTTTGCAGCAATACATTTGGAACTGGAGGCCGTTGTCTTAAGTGAGACTCAAACACAGGAAGACAAATACTGCATGCTTTCACTTATAAGTGGGAGCTAAATAATGTGTATACATGAACATAGACTGTGGAATGATAGACAATGAAGACTCAAAGGGTTAGGGGAGGTGAGAGAGAGATGAGTGATGGAAATTATTTAATAGGTACAAGGCACATTATTTGGGTGATGGATACACTAAATGCCTAGACATCACCACTGCACAATATATCCATGCAACAAAATTGCACTTGAGACCCTTACATTTATACAAATTTTGAAAAGTTTATATATCTAGTCATATAAATATATCAGTGAACAAAACCTGTCTCAAATCAAAAGCAGCCTCAGGACCTTTTCACTAATCTATACCTAAAGAATTCCAAGGAGATTTAGTCCAAATGGGGGAGTGTCAAAAACAAACAAAAAAGAAAAAAATAATTCCAAGAGAAATATCACCACAATCTGAAAGCCCACACATGCCATTCCACATAAAAGTAGGAAAACATTAATTTTGTTCTTTAACAAAACTGAATTAAAATGAAACTCAACTAATTAAACTAAAATTGCACATCTCTATAACTCTGTCCTTACAATATGCAAATATTTGTAACAATCTCAGTAGTACAATGGGAGAATAGTACTTTCCCATACAGATCATGGTAAGTCCTTAATAATAGAGATGAAACTAACTTGTGAAATGATATAAATCACAATAAAGGGTAGAATGCCATGTAGTTATTTTTCTGTGTATGTTTGCATATAAAATTGCTCTTCTAACCTATTTCTGAATCAGATTAATGATTCTTAATTACATTAAGTCTACTGTTTCCTTCAGAAGCTTATGTATTTTTTGTTTGTAAGGTTATTTTTTGTTTTGTTTGTTAATTTTAATTCATGTTTGGGTTCTGTAATAACGGTTTACCCCTATTTAGAAGGCAAATCCATCCACTAGGAATGGGTGTGTTCATTATTTCTTTTCTTGTAAAATATTTTTAAGTGTGTCTTATTCGTATCCCAGTAATATAATTTTTATTTCCCCAAAATTTTTGTAATCACAGCATAGATGATGAATCAAAGTCATAAATGTTTGAAAAATTAAATAGTAAAATATATTAGTTTTTCACAGAACATCTCTTGGAAACACTTCCTATATCTTCTATAAACTTATCTTCTACAATTAATTGGCTATAAGTTTCTCACATGTGGCCAAGAACATTTGGTGACTCAGAACATATTTAGTGTTCAATATCATGACTGAGATATCTGGGACTCCTGGACTAAAATAAAAGATAGGAGAAAAAAATACTTCAAAGAAAACTTAAGTTCTTTTCTCTATTTTATTGATTTATTTTTGCAAACTACTATCTGTAAGTGGTTATGGGAAATTGAAAATTTTCAAAATTTCACCAGAAAAATGAATCAGAACTTCGATCTGAGTTCCAAAGCTTGTTCTCATTTAGAATGTCTCTGTAACTTCATCTATCCCATGATTTACATGTGCTCAGATTAAAAATCTTAGTGGTAGGCATTAATACTCTTCAAGAATGGTCTGATTCTCTTTGATGCACATCTTAACATTTTCTTTTCAATTGATTTCACGTTAGGTGTTGTCATGAGACTTACTTTGGACAATGGAATATGCGTGATAATGGCCAGTACTCAATTTATCATCCTCCACCAATCTCTCTCTCTGTTTTTAATCAGACAAGTTCTCAGTAGTGGCTGCTCCATCTGCCTGGGTCTGAGAGTAAAGGTAATACAAAGCAGAATGCCCAGCCAGCTTGAAATGGACAGATGTTTATATAAAAATTGAACCTTTATTTTTTAAGTTAATGAGTTTGTTTTTATTATTGATATTACCATGGCATAACCTTATGTATCATGTATGAATCATCAATCTACACATGCCATCAATGAAAAATACTTGGGAAGAGAATGGGAGGGGGGCAAGGGTTAAAAAAAAAAAAAGAAAATTACCTACTGGGTACTATGCTCAGCAGACAGATGCTCCAATTAATCATACTCCAAACCTCAGCATCACAAAATATACTCAAGTGATATGATTTGGATCTGTGTCCCCACCAAATCTCCTATTGAATCGTAGTCCCATTGTTGAAATTGGGTCTGGTGAGAGGGTTTGAGTGATGGGGGCAGATCCCTCATTGCTTGCTGTCCTCCTAAAAGTGAGTGAGTTCTTGCAAGATCCGGTTATTGAAAAGTGTGTGGCACTTCCCCCACACTCTCTTCTTGCTCCTGACATGTGACTTGCATCCTCCTGCTTTGACTTCCAACACGAGTAAAAGCTCCCTGAGGCCTTCCCAGAAGCCAAGCAGTTGCGAGTGTCATGCTTGTGTTGCCTGCAGAACCAGGAGCCAATTAAACCTCTTTTCTTTATAAATTACTCAGTCTCAAGTAATTCTTTACAGCAATACAAGAATGGCCTAACATACTAGGTAAAAAATCCCACACATGTACCCCCTGAATCTAAATAAAAGTTAAAATTATTTATAAAAAGAAAAATAATACCTTATACCTCTTTAGCCTTATACTATTTATTTTTGTATATTTAATATCTTTAAGTTTTATTAAAATACAGGCTTCAGGCAGCCAGATACCATCCTAACTCTTTGTTCACCACTATTTCATCACTACCTATAGAGATCTAATACAGGGTAAGCAATAATTAAGTATTGTTAAATAAATAATCTGGCTTAATTTGTAAAAATGACTAAAGAATTATTTGTTTAGGACCTTGTGAATTCAATATTTGTTACTGTTAACAGATATGCAAATCAGATTATTCATAGAGTAATTAATAGCATGTAGGGTCAGTAGACAGAACTAGTGATAAATCTAATGTTTTTGGAACAGGTGGGATTGACAAAAGTATATGCTTCACACCTGATAAACTGAATAAATTAAGTGTAAAATAACATTTCTTTGGATCAAATGCATATATTGTTAAATCTTAAAAGTATTGCCTACTACCTGTATACATTTCTACACTGTCTTCTAACATTTTCTTTATTCCTTTGGTCTAAAAATAACAGAGCCTACAAAAGACCTAGAACATATTATCTTTTGGATGAAGTAGAATTATTTTGGATAAAGTAGAATAACAATTCTTGGCCTCATATCATTTGATTCAATACTTTAAGTTCTCTTCTAATTTCCTATGTAAATACTTTTTGCCTTATATGTAAAATATTGCAGCTGAATGATAAACAATGTGATCTCTAGAGCCACATGTTGTGGGTCAAATAGAACTGCCAAGCCACCAAGTCTTTGAGCAAATTTATTACCCCGATAATCCTGTACCTCACCTGTATGGAGGTAAAATGTCATGTATCATTGTGTCAAATAATGTAAACTAGATAAAATGCTGAGTAAAATAGTTTGCATAAAGTCAGTTCTCATAAAAATGAGATCCCAAGCTTGACCCAAAAGGAATTCATGGTTTAATAAGAAAGAAGATATGTAAATCTTTGAAATACAATATTATCAGTTCAGATAAAGATAGGCAAAGATGCAATGAGATACAGAGTAGTGTTTACTTACTTATCTAGATAATGTTGGAAAATCAGCAAGGAGTTGATACTTAAGCAGAAACTTGAAGAAAAATCATGACTTGGACAAATGAAGAAATAAGCAAAATCATATAGAACATAATTTAAAGGGAATAAGGTATAATGAAGCACAGTTTCTAACTAAGTGAATGACGGTGCTATTTACAGAAATGAAATTCTCAGTTAAATGCTGCACTCAAGTAGACATCTGGTGAGTGTGGCCTTGAAACTGATATTTGTGAATAGAAAAGTTTTAACTACATTTTTTCTAAAACGATGGTAATTGGGTATCTAGAAAAAGACAATATCACTAGGGTTAAAACTTACTATGGTTCGGCCGGGCACGGTGGCTCACGCCTGTAATCCCAGCACTTTGGGAGGTGAGGCAGGCGGATCACGAGGTCAGGAGATTGAGACCATCCTGGCTAACACGGTGAAACCCCATCTCTACTAAAAATACAAAAAAAATTAGTCGGGCATGGTGGCGGGCGCCTGTAGTCCCAGCTACTCAGGAGGCTGAGACAGGAGAATGGCGTGAATCCGGGAGGCAGAGCTTGCAGTGAGCCAAGACTGCGCCACTGAACTCCAGCCTGGGCGACAGAGCGAGACTCCGCCTAAAAAAAAAAAAAATTACTATGGTTCATGAAAAATACGTCAAAGAAAAAAGCTATTGCCATTTTTATGACAGGGTCCATTGACTGAAAACCAGGGCCTTATTACAGAAAAAAAAAAAAAAAGCTGTTTCTGGACCTGAGAAAATAGTTTCCTCATGATTAATAAATTAATTAGGCCTGGAGGAAACTCTATTAGTATGCCATTTGACCGTTGTTTTGTTGTTGTCATTGGTAGCTTCCCACTCAATAATACTATCAATAAGCTAAATGCAATATACTGGTCAATTTTGCTAGATGTATAGATTTGAGAAGGATAGCAATGTATGATGGATTACAAAATTAAAAATGTTAATAAACAGGACTACTTGAAACTATAAGGTAAATTTCAAAAGAAACAGGTGCAAAAAATTACATTGAATTAAAAAAATCAATACATAAGTACGAAGCCTTCATCTTAAGGAGTCTCCTTCATATTCTGGAATACATTTTCTTGGTGAGAATTACAGTCAATGCTTACTTAAAGCAAGAAAAACAGTTTGTAATTGAATATATTTGAGAATTCTTAGGAAACACAAAATTAAATAAATGTACTTATTAAATGAAGTCTCAAATTTACTTTTGATAATATCAACTGTAAATCTATATAGGGGAATGACATTAAGTTAAAAATCATTTGAAGTATGAAATCTACCTTTCACAATGAAGCATTTTCTGGGATCAATTTTTTTGTTTCAAAGCTTAACCATTGCTGGAAGTGTAGAAAGTGATTGACATTTTTAGTCAAAGAGATCCTGCTAAGGGTAAATTTGCACACATTAAACTGATCACAGTGAGTACCTTATAACTGGTTCCTGATATTAATGCATAAATAATTTTAATTATTTTTGAATGCTGTTTAATATTTAGATTCTTATATTTTACTTTGTTTATTCACTTATTAGTTATACCAGGGATACATTGATATACGAGGAATATCATAGTGAATAAGATAGATGCTCTTTCTTCAGTGAATTTGCAATCTAATAGAAGAATAAAGGTACTAAGTAAGCATGATAATTTTGGATTGTATTATATACATTTAAGGAAATATTTAGAATAATATAGTACAAAATATTTAGCTTATTCTTTTAGGGAAAATACTCTGGCAAATCTCCTCAGGGAAACGCAATTTGAGCTGTTAATTAAAATGGAAACAATAAATGAATGAAAGTAGATAAAATAAAAAAAGGTTTAGAAAGAAATATGAGCGCAACTGATGAAGAAACAATAGAACTTCCATGGACACATCATAATTTTTGTCTTATTAAGGAGGGAGAGAATTGTAAAGTTATTATATATCTTTTATTTGAATACAAAATAAAAAATTATTTTATTTTTAACTTCTCTTCCATGCCTTAACACTTAGTGAAGATTTATCTTGTATTTTAACACTGTATGTACATTTTAATTATTCAGGTTTATCTGTGAGTTTTTATATTGCTTATATTTCAGCAATTTATTTTTTATTTTAGTAGGAAATTAGTAGAAGTTAAAGAAACAGGTGTTAATAAGATACTACTTAAACTAGAAGTCACTTTTAAACTTTGATTAAGGTTACACATTAATCATAATACTTTAGGAATCTGGACTCAACAATAGAGTTCTGCTTGCATTCAGGGCAGAAAATTTGGGAACAGAAATACTAGCTCTTAAAGTCTTTTGATATACATGCGTAAGTAAGAAAATAGAGGCTCACTCTAAAACATTGAATCTATTAAAATGAAGAGAAGGAATTTGTCTTAAGCTCTTAATTGTACTTGAAGCTCATGTAAATAAACCAGTTTCTTAAATTGTATGCAGCAGTACTTAGTAAATATAAAATTCGTGTTTTACTGATTCAAATGTTTATAATCTCAATAGATAATAACAGTTGAATATTAAATAATTGAAGTCACAGAGAACAGAGAATGAAAAAGGTCACTAGAGGCAAAAGAAATTAACTCAGATAAGATAATAAAATTACACTTTGTGCACAAATCTTGGTTTTTAATACCTTTTCTCAATATAAACAACCAAAGCTCCTTAGATAAATAAATGATTATAGTTCTGGAGCAGGATATATACAGCAGAAATCTGAGGCATCACATGCTGCCAGAAAGAAGTGTTAAAAACGATCAAACAAATAAACCAAACAACTCTCAGAGATGAGGGTTAGAGCAAAGGAACACAGGAGCCAACTGAGAGAATTTACAAAGTTGAAATATTTTGCGGAACAAGGTAATAGCCTAATGTACAAAATACCCATGTATCCATGTCCAAACTGATATCAATAGCTGATTAAATAAATAAATAGAGGACGTGAGACAAATCTCTCTTGCAGAAGATTTCTGAATAACATATGCAAGTATTCTGCTCTCAAGAAGGTGGTGCATAACTACCACTCTTAAGTATGGCCTGCAGTTGTTATCTTCTCTGTAAACAGTGCCATATAGAAAGAGGGGGAAATATAGCTTTCTAGTGGAGAAACCTGATAAATATAATAAATTATGTTGATTGTATATACCCTTGAGATAATATGATGTGATGAGAATGACACTTTTTGTCTGCAGCCTTCCTTCCAAATATCTGTAATTCCAGTTCAATCATGTGAAAATGATAGCAGCAGGAGACAGACAAATTCCTAGGCAGACAAGGGCTGGTCCCCAGTGAGACATGACCTTCAAACCAAAGACAATTTAAAGCCTGAAGCCTGAAAACTGAACTGCCCCTTCTCTGTAGAGTCCACCACTAGAATGAGAACTTCCTTGACGCCTTTTAACCAATCAATTAGTGCTTTTTCCAAGCCTGCCCATGGACCGATCAGCATAAACTCTCCCATTCTGAGCCCATAAAAACCTTGACTCAGCCACATCTTGGGTTACCCGCTTTCTGATCCCCCTCTCTCACAGAGGGCTATCCACTTTGGGTCCCTTCTCATGTGGAGAGCTCTTATGTCTGTCACTCAATAAAACACTTCTTCACTTTGCTCCCTCTCTGGTGTCCAAGTACCTCATTCCTCTTGGACGTGGGACAAGAACCTGGAACCCTCTGAACAGCCTGTGCAAAAAGAGCTGTAACACTGTAATCCTCCCTCCCACTCAATGAGCAACTTGGGAGAAAAAGCCACTGGGTGCCACATGCTCCCATTCACCAAGCTTTGGGCGGTGGGACTAAAGGAGTTATGACACATCCCTGTCCTCTGAAGCTGCAGGCAGAAGGAATGAACATAAGCTGTAACACTTCTCTGGGGCTCAGACCTTGGGACTCCCTGAACAAAAGCTGTAACACCCCTTGGGGCCCCGCAGTTGCTGGCATCTCCGAGTTTTTGGGCACCACTCTGTCCCCCCTAGTCCAGACGCCAACACTCAAGGTAGATAGAAGATGTTCAAGGCGGCACACCTGGACTGGGCCTGAGAACAGAGGCCTGATGGGCAAGGGATCCAGGCAGGTAGCACGAGCTGAGCACAGCCTGCCCAGCAGAGCGCACAGAGCAAGCCCAGTGGGCCTGAGCAAAGCCCCAGAAGAGGTCCTGGGGGCCGCAGAGATTTCTGGCTGGCAAAGAGGCACCAAACATATCATGTGTCAAAAACACATCCGAAAAAATTTCAGTTAAAGAATATCCTATAAAATAGTGACCAGTACTCATCAAAAGTGTTAAGTTTAACAAAACCAATGAAAGTTGAGAAACTGTCACAGCCAAGAGAATCCTAAGCACACATGACATCTAAAATGTAATGTGATGTCCCAGATGGAATTTCGAAATAAACAAACAAACCAACAAAGGTATGTAGAAACTATGGAAAACTGGTTATAGATTTTAGCTAATCAGTTGTCAATTGTGATAAATGTACCAAACTAATGGAAGATGTTTATAATAAGGGAAAATGGGTGTGGGAGTTATGGAAACTCTCTTCATAAATTCTCTGTATATATAAGCCTTCCAAAAATTTTTAAAGGTTTATTTAAAAGTATACTTAATCTGGTTTTCAACAAGGTAATAATTTTAAAACACACTTGTAAGATACATAAAAAATAAGCATTTTATAATGAAAAGCAAGTTGACTTTTGAAAGTATAAACAAATTGGAAATTCAGGGAAATTTTTTTTTAACGTGAAGTCAAAAGATTTTAGTCTTAAACTCAAAAAGCAGATTTTCTTTTTACTAATTAAATGTTCTAAAGATTAAGCACAAAATTATAAGACTTGTTAAAAACCTGTAAGTGGTTTAGAAAAACAGCTATAAAATTTACTGTCTTCATAAAAAGAGAGAACAAAATCATTGGATAATTTGTAATAAGACAAACAATAGAGTGGTGGTTTTTGTTTTTTTTATATAAAATTGATGAGAATTACTGCTAAAAACAATTTGTGTTAAACTATTTATTTAAAATTCAATAATCTACTTGAAACTTTTATCATCACTAAAGCCCTATCTCTCTTAATTCTCTATATCACTCAGAACCAAATCTCAGTTCCAGACTCTGTATGGCAATAGGTGCTGTTAGAGGTAAGAAGAAAAAAATGACTAATTTAAAACAATGAATTTTGACAGAAGCAGCATTCAGAAAATTTCTATCCCAAAGATATAATTTTAATATGCTGGAAGTAAGAACAGAAAACAGATAGAGTCAAAAAAAGAATTAATATTAAACAATATATTTTATCCGGTAAACTCAACTTCCTGAAATGAGTTATTCCTTTAATTATCAGAAAAAAAACTAAAAGCATTTGTCCATGTTTGCTTTATTCTTTTGTTGGTGAGCCCAATTCATGGAGTCACAGAGAAATTAAGTAATCTTTCCAAGGTCATGCAATTACTTTGAGCAGTGAGCTTGTTTTCTTTGTTACTATACCAATTTGCTTTTCATTAATTTATTAGTCCAAAATCATGTACTGAATGCATAAGATGTCCGCCATCCCCTGTAAAAATACAAATAAGAAAAAGAAAACAAAAATGGAACTCTTTTGCTTCATAAAGTTTCTAATGTCTTATTATTTTTGCTCATTCTAATTTCTAATAAAACTTTTCTGGTCTTTTAGCTGTGCTTAATTTCCACGGGTTATAGATTATTTTATTTTGCATGTGTTTTATGTAATTTTTCAACTATTTCATATCTGCTAATGTGAAAGATATACATTTTTGCAAAACTTGATAACTTGCAAGCAATGTTTAAATATAAATGCCACTGTCTCACATATTAGAATATTTCAACCAATTAGTTGTCCATTTTTACTCAGTTGACTGGCCTCATAATTATTCACTGCCATGATAACTCTCTGTGCCTTTGCCTACTGTTGCCAAAAGACAAAGTCTCTTGAGTGCTATTTTAAAGGAATTTACCTTTTAGTTAAAGAATGTGAAAGAGCACTAGATCCTCCATATTATATCTAATATTTTTTAAATTTAATTTTTAATTTTTGTAGGTACATAGTAGGTGTGTATATTTATGAGGTATATAAGATATTTTGATATAGACATATAATATGTAATAATCACATCTAGATAAATGCGGCATCAAGCATTTAGCCTTTCTTTGTGTTACAAACATTTCAATTATACCCTTATTTTACTATTATTATTATTATTATTATTATTATTATTATTTTGAGACAGAGTCTCACTCTGTCACCCAGGCTGGACTGCAGTGGTGTGGTCTCAGCTCACTGCAACCTTTGCCTCCAAGTTCAAGTGATTCTCCTGCCTCAGCCTCTTGAGTAGCTGGGATTATAGGCCTGCACCACCACACCCAGGCTAATTTTTTTTGTATTTTTAGTAGAGATGGGGTTTCAGCATGTTGGCCAGGCTGGTTTTGAACTCCTGGTCTCAAGCAATCCTCCTGCTTTGGCCTCCCAAATTGCTGAGATTGCAGGCATGAGCCACCATGCCTGTCCCACTTAGTTATTTTTAAATGTACAATAAATTTTTGTTGACTGTAGTTACCCTGTTGAGATCCTACTCATTCTGTCTAATGTATTTTTGTATCCATTAACAATCCCCACTCCCCCAACCTCCATCCCCCACTACCCTTCTCAGCCTCTTGTAATCATCATTCTATTCTCCATCTCTATTAATTCAATTGTTTTTATTTTTAGAGCTCACAAATTAATGAGAACATGCAAAGTTTGCCTTTCTGGGCCTGGCTTATTCGTTAAACACCATATTCTTCAGTTCCATCCACGTTGTTTCACCACTTTTTATAAACACTAAGAGGTTTTTCAGTTACATTATGAAAAGAAGCTATGTTAAATTCCTTGTCGTAATGCTTTTCTATGACAGGTTTCATAGGCAATCTTTAAAATTCTGCTGTTAACTAATGTATTAATTGCTTATTTTAAGTGCACGTATTCGCTTAAATATATTTATTCATGAAATGTCAGTCAGGAAACAAAGCACTGAGAAAATTAAATTTATCAGCCCATCATCAATTTTAAATTTTTTAAAGTATAGTGCAAGATTCATGTTTAGTTTCCAAGGTATCACTTTACTACAAAGCAATTTTTTAAAATCTACATATTCAATTCATAGTAATGTTTTTGAAACAAAGTACGTAATTCAGTATTTCATTATATTTCACAAAGTCTGAGATGAAACAAATTATCTCTTAGTCTATGTGCATTCATACATGAACTTTCTTTGTGAATAATTTTCAGCATGCATGGATTTACTATATGCCAAATTTCCAAAATATTTATCAATATTCAGCATTTAAGAAGTAAAAAGGCTCTACTTATTAGATACATTTTCCCTGCTGTTTGCATTCTAATCATATGCAAATAAGTTGTTACATTTATTTCCCTTTGATAGTGCATTTGTTCATTAAGCTTTAACACATTGTCTGTGTTATTCACCACAAAGAATTTAGTTTCTCTGTTTAATCAAAAGTTGGAGGGTACTAGTATACCTGTTTTTTTATGTTGCTTTTTACATCTCATTAACTTCCTGTAATTTGCCACTGGTAGTGAATGTATACTTTTTGTGCTGCTATTGCCATGAAACAAATTATTCTACCCCTCATGACTGCTCTGGCAGCTTCCCACAAAACACCCCGGCTAGTTTCTTGGTTTTTATTGATATTAATTTATTCTGAAATAGTCTTCATCTGTTGCACAAATGCTGCAGTTTTAATTAGAGAGTTGTAAAATCTCCATACTTCAGATCTCCTATAATTTAGTATATCACCAGAGACATTGACACCAGGAAATTACCAAGCAAAGATAGATTTTCAATAGCAGATGGTTGCATGCTTCAACATATCTCATATTTTTTTCATACTCAAATAGTCAGGCTTCAATAAAATGTTAATAAAATAAACCAACTTGTGTACCTATTTTTATAGTTTATTTCTCAGTCAATATGAAATTATTTAACGTGATAACATATCCAAAATATTATTTTGCAACTTGCCTTTTTTAAAAAAAAAATTTCAGTATATTGTGAAAATTATTACAATGTGAGAAGTTTTTTTTCTATTCAGGGTGAGGAAGCTGTGTAGTATTATATCATTTTGATATACTGTAATTCATTTAGTTCTTATTTGAAAATTGCAATTAAGGTGATTTCAATGCTCTGAGAATGTCTTTGAACTGGGGAATGGGCATGAGTTTCAAATTAATTTTTAAAATTAATATGTTTGGACTTTTCACATTAATTTTTCTGGGGTCTGGGAATTTATGCTCTCAGTATCAAATTTAATATTGTGGAATAAGTTCATTGATGGGTTGGATTTTATAGTATATTTCTTTCTTTTATTTTAGTTGAACAATACACAAGATTATATTCAAGGAATACAACAACCTGAAGATGTGTGCCATCATATTTCACTTTTTTCAAGTTGTGAAATGTACTGAATATGTGGAAAGCTCAAAAGATATGTAACAGATAAATGTATTCTCTTTATATATATATGTATATATGTATAGATATATAGTTGATGTTAACATTTTGCCACATTTGCTACAGTACTGTAATTTTCAAAGAATAAGTTGTAACAGATACAGCTATGAACAGACCTATCACTCCCCTTTATTTTTCCAATACAAGTTACTATTATTCTGAAGTGTAAGTTTTTCCTTCTAATTAATATTAGTTCTTTATAAATACAAAAATTATGTCTCCAGTATGTTCTACTGTTTACTGTGTCATAAAATTTATAACACTTCTATTATACTGTATTATATTTTATAGCCTTTTTATAAATTTCATTTATTGTTCAAAATTATTATGAAATAAAACTCATATTGATACATGTATATATACACCACTGATTTAAACATTATGTATCATACAATGAACATATTAATAACTGCTGTGTTTCATCATATACTAAGGACTTGTTTTCCTAGCACTTTTTCTTTTTTCTTTCTTTTTTTTTTTTTTTTTTTTGAGATGGAGTCTCGCTCTATCACCCAGATTGGAGTGTAGTGGCACGATCTTGGCTCACTGCAAACTCCGCCTTCCGGGTTCATGCCATTCTCCCGCCTCAGCCTCCTGAGTAGCTGGGACTACAGGTTCCCACCACCGCGCCCGGCTAATTTTTTTTTTTTGTATTTTTGGTAGAGACAGGGTTTCACTGTGTAGCTAGGATGGTCTCGATCTCCCGACCTCGTGATCCACCCGCCTCGGCCTCCCAAAGTGCTGGGATTACATGCGTGAGCCACCGCGCCCGGCGCACTTTTTCTTTTAACAATACAGAAAGCACTTTTATGTGTATCCTTATATATGCGTGAGAGTTTCTCCATTGTGCAGTTATCAGATGTAAAATTAATAGATCGTGTAAGATATCTTCAAATTTTCTAGGAATTGCCAGATGGCTCTCTAAGTAGGTATAACAGTTGACATTCTCAACAGTAATCACCAACAATTAATGTCACAATTCATTACTTTTTCCAGTCTCTTGGATGTAAAACTTGAATTTTATTCTTTTAGAATTTCCGTTTCCCTAATTATTTGAGATTTTATTATTTTAGGCATGATTTCATAACTGTATTAGTACTTTGGAATTCAACTTTTAAAATCACCTCCTCCAATTTAGTGTCTATATTTCAAATGGTTGTGTTTTTTTTTTTTTTTTTTTTTTTCTTTTTTGAGTTACAGTCTTGCTCTGCTGTGCAGGCTGGAGGGCAGTGGCACAATCTTGGCTCACTGCAACCTCCACCTTTGAGGTTCTAATGATGCTCAGGCCTCAGCCTTCCGAGTAGTTGGGATTAGAGGCACATGCCACTATGTCCAGCAGGTTTTCTTGATTATTCAAAATGCTACAGTCTATACCATAGTCAGTATTTTTGTGACTGAAATTTTTTCAAACACATTGACTTAGTTAAAGGTTTGCCTTGAACATTCTTTATAGTATTGCTATATAGGGCCAGACAAGGTGGCTCACACCTGTAATCCCAGCACTTTGGGAGGCCACAGCAGGTGGATCGCCTGAGGTCAGGAGTTCGATACCAGCCTGGCCAACATGGTGAAACCCTATCTCTACTAAAAATACAAAAATTAGCTGGGCATGGTGGCGGGCACCTATAATCCCAGCTGCTTGGGAGGTTGAGGCAGGAGAATTGCTTGAACCCAGGAGGTGGAGGTTGCAATGAGCTGAGCTTGTGCCACTGCACTCCAGCTTGAGTGACAGAGAGAGACTCTGTCTCAAAAATAAAATAAAATAAAATAAAATAAAATAAAATAAAATAAAATAAAATAAAATAAAATAAAATAAAATAAAATAAAAATATAAAAATAATAAATAAATAATATTGCTATATAGAATGAATTAAGATGTACATTTTCCTTTAACTGCCTGATATTTGTGTATGGTTTAGGGCATATATATTTTCAATGAATGGAGTACATGGTCTCTATTTCTGTTGAATTCATTTTATTGTTTATATTTACATTTTAATATATTAGCATTTTTACCCATCTGACATGTGATCTCTCTCTCTATATATATTCTTATTATGATTGCTATTTGACCTGAAACTATTTATTAAGAACTGTTTATTAAGAGTCAACCTTTCTCCACTGATACCTTATGTACTAAATTAATAAGGGTCTGTCCCCTGTCTCTGTCTTCTATGTTTTTGGTATAGGCTGTATCACTAAACCAATAGAACACATACAAATTACTACATCATTATAGCATGTTATCACCTGTGTGCACATCACACATTTATTGCCTTTAATTTTCAAAATTATCTTAGCCTTTTTGGAAAATGTACTCATGTTGACTAAAAAAAATTTGCAAAGAACCCTGTAGAATCTTTATGAAAGATTATGCTGTTATTCTAAAAACATATGAATGAAGCTGCCATATTGAATATATTGAATTTCTTTTTACAAATATAGAATGTTCTATACTTAACTTCTACCATACAGTGTGTCTTGTTATGTGCTATTGTAAATTGGATCCCATAAAATATAAGTATTTGATTATTTATTCATGTATAGAATTCATTAAATGTTGATCATTCGTACTGTACCTAGAAACCCTGCTGGATTCTCTTAGACATTCTAATCCTTAAATCTATATTTGTTTGATAGTCAATGTACAATATAATAAATTTAAGAATATTAAGTTTTATCCCTCTCAACATAGTAAAAAAAAAACAACACACATTTAAAAGTTGATTACTATTCTCTCTTATATAGTGCTAGTAAGAAACTACATTTCAATTGGAATCGTCATGGAGCGCATTTTTGGCATTTGCTTTAAATATAAAGAAAATTTTAAGAATTTACCATTCATGATACCACATTATAAAAGTTTGCGTAGATTTACTATAATATTCTTTGTTTTCCCAGAGATATAATCATAAATTGAAGTGGAGTTTTGTAAAATAATCTTTGTGCATTGAGATGTTTTAAAACTTTTATTTTCTTAAGGTATTAAATTGATAACTATATTAAAAGTTGTTCTAAAGTTTAATAACATTTGTACTTCTGAAACCATCGCAAATTGTTTGCACTGTGTTTTTACACTAAGCACTGTGCAAATACTTAGATTTTGATTTGTTATATAGACACTGTGACATTGATGTGATTTTTAGTGTTTTTAAACATTCCTTAGAATTCCTTAGAATGTTGTAAAAATTATGATTACCTTTTCTTGCAATAAAAGACTATTTTAAACATATCAAAAAGTAGTATATTAGTTTGTTTTTGTATTTTGGAGGGTAGGTAAATTCTAATTACTGTCAATGAAAGGTTATGTGTTCAAATTTCAATGAACTAAATATGACTATAGTTATATCTTACTAGAAAATTTTCTATTTCTTCAAAGCATTCACATTTTCACATTTTGTAAATGTAGTTATATATATTTTGTAAATACATATATATGTATGTATATAAAGTATTCCTGAATAAATATACAGAAAGATATTCATATTTTTATATCATGTGTTATCATTTTCCAGTATAAACTTTTAAAAAATATTTGTTTTGGCATTGTTTCTTTTCTTAATTGATGAGTCTCCTATTGTATTAATCTGTTTAAAGCATATGCTTTTGGCTTTATTTTTGTTTGTTTTGTTTTCTTCAACTTTTTTTCTCATACTTTGTCTTTATTTGGGATTAATATATTTTTTTAATATTCTTGAGCTTTGTGTGTGAATTATTAACTTTCAGTTTTTTATTTCTTTTTATATGATTTGATCCCTAAACACTCAAAGTAATTATTTTCTTAGTGACAATCGGAAGTTTTAATATTTAGTGACATTTTAGTCACTCTGATCTAAAAATTCTCTAATTTTTATTAGAGACTTAACCTCTCAATTAATAGTTTTTTAGAAACGAACATTATTCTATTTTAAAAATTTCATTATTATTGTATTTTATTCGGAATAGATATCTCTGATATCATGCAATTTTTATTTTTACATAAATACAAATAAAAAGTGAACACGCTCTATAAATGCTCAATGTGTGTCAGAAAATAATGGAAAAATTAGTATTTGTTCACATGTAGATGTCCAGTGTTTTTCAGTTCCATGTGTGAAAGAGACTACTGTTTTCTCATTGTGTATTCTTGGAAAATCTGTCAATAAATAGATGATCATGTAAGTGTCATATTTGTTTCTGAGTTCGTTATTCTGTTCCAGTAGCTTATATGTCTGCTTTTATGCTTTTGCCATATTGTTTTAGTTACAATAGCTTTGTATTATAATTTGAAATCAAAGTGTGATGCCATCATCTTTATTCTTGCTCAAAATTGCTTGAGTTATTTGTGGTCTTTTGTAATTTTTTTAAGCAAACATATTGAAATTTTGATGAGGATTGTATTGAATCTGTAGATTGCTTTTGGTAGTAGGGACATTTTGACATATTAATTTTTCCAGTTTATGAACATAAGATATCTTTCCATTTATTTGTGTCTTCTGCAATTTCTTTGTTTTTTTTGTTTGTTTGTTTTTTTGTTTTTTTTTTTTGAGACAGTGTCTCGCTGTGTCGCCCAGGCTGGAGTGCAGTGGCTCCATCTTGGTTCACTGCAAGCTCTGCCTCCCAGGTTCACGCCATTCTCCTGCCTCAGCCTCCCGAGTAGCTGGGGCTACAGGGACCCGCCATCACACCCGGCTAATTTTTTTGTATTTTTAGTAGAGATGGGGTTTCACCGTGTTAGCCAGGATGGTCTCAATCTGACCACGTGATCCACCCGTCTCAGCTTCCCAAAGTTCTGGGATTACAGGCATGAGCCACCACACCTGGCCAATTTCTTTCATCAGTGTTTTATCATCTTCAGTGTGCAAATTATTCACTGCCTTGCTTAAATTCATTCCTAAATATTTTTTAAAAAATAATATTTTTAAAATTATTTTCAGATTATTTGTGTATAGAAATGTAACTTTTTTTTTTGCATTGGTCATGTATATAGCAACTTTATTGAGTTTCTTTATTCTAACAGTTTTTTGGTGGAGTCTTTAGGATTTTTCTACATATAAGGTTATGTCATCTGGAGACAGAGACAGTATTTGTTTTTTCTTTCTGATTTGGATGCCTTTAATTTTTTTCTCTTGCCTAATTTTTTCCGGCTAAGATTTTACATACTATGTCACATGGAAGTAGTGAAAGGGGGCATTCATATTTTATTTCTGATCCTTGAGAAAATGCTTTTATCTTTCCTAAATTAAATGTGATTTTAACTGTGGACTTGTCATAGGTGCCATCTATTGTGTTGAGGTACATTCTTTGTATACCTAATTTGCTGAGAGCTTTAGTCACAAATGGACATTTAATTTTGTCAAATGCTTTAAGGTATAAATATCAGAAATACATAAGGAAATCAAACAACTCAGAAGCTAAAAAAAAAAATCTGGTTTTACTTATTTATTTATTTATTTTTTTAGATGGAGTCTTGCTCTTCGCCCAGGCTGGAGTGCAGTGGCACAATCTGGGCTCACTGCAAGCTCCGCCTCCCAGGTTCACTCCATTCTCCTTCCTCAGCCTCCCAAGCAGCTGGGGATTACTGCTGCCCACCACCACACCTGGCTAATTTTTTTGTATTTTTAGTAGAGACGGGGGTTTCACTGTGTTAGCTAGGATGGTCTCGATCTCCTGACCTTGTGATCCGTCCGCTTTGGCCTCCCAAAGTGCTGGGATTATAGGCGTGAGCCACCATGCCCAGCCCAAGCAATCTAGTTTTTAAAAATGGGCAAAGAACCTGAATATATTACTCAAAGAAGACATACAAATGGCCATCAGGTGTATGTACAGTACCACTAATCATCAGGGAAATGCAAATCAAACCTACAATGAAATATGAGATATTGCCTCACATCTGTTAGAATGGCTATTATCAAAATGCCCAAGATGTAGAGGTATGGTGAGGATGTAGAAAAAAGAGAAGTCTTATTCACTGTTGGTGATAAGGTAAATTGGTGTAGCACTACAGAAAACAGTATGGAAGCTCCTCAAAAAATTAAAAGAAATACTACCATATAATTCAATAATCCTACTTCTGGGTATATATCCAAAGAAATAAAGTAACCATTTGTAAGACGTATTGCAGCACTATTCACATTATCCAAGATATAGAAACAGCCAAGTATCTGCAGAAAGATGAATAAAGAAAATGCAAAAATACATTTATATTAGATACAAAATAGAATAGCATATAGCCTTAAAAATACCATTTACGAAAAAATCGATGATCCTGGAAAACATTATGATAAATGAAATAAGCCAGATGCAGAAAAACACATACTGGATGGTCTCATTTACATGCACCACCTAAAAAAGTTGAACTCATACAAATAGAGATTAGAATGGTGATAACCAGAGGCTGAAGATTGGTGGAAATGGGAAGAAACTGGTCAAAGTGCATAAATTTTTGCTTATAGGATGAACAGATTCTGGGAACTTAATATACAGCATGATGACTATACTTAACAATAATGCATTCTATACTTGAAATTTACTAATGCATTACACCTTAAGTGTTCTTACACACACATACAAAAACAGATAACTGTGTGAAGTCATAGATAACGTTAATGGGCTTCATGTGGTAATCATTTCACAATGTGTATTTAAACCAAAATGTTCACTTGTGTACTTTCAGTATAGACAATCTTTGTCACATATACCTAAATAAAGCTGGAAAAATGGAATGGATATTCTTTTCTTCAGTGTGTATATAATCTATATAATAAGCTAGAATTGATCAATTATTTGTCAAGTGTTTTATACACTTGTACTGCAACTAGACTTATTATTATGCATACTAATTTTATTACATAAGTAATGAGTTTACTTATAATTATTTTTGCTTGTTCTAGGCTACCAACTACTGATATAGTTGAAATAGAATCAACTTCAGGGATTGTAGACTTTTTATCTTTTTCCCAAGTTGAGGCCCATCTACTTGAAGAAATCCTGTATTTTATCCTTGTTCAATATCTTTCTTTATCTATAATATCTGTTTTGCTTAAGGCCTATTTTGTCTTTTAATACTATATACTAAATCTTTGAAAACTATTTTGATTCAAATTTTTCTGATATATATTTCCCGCCTTCATTTTTACTTTCAATCTATCTAAACATTATATTCATGAATTTATTTTAAAAACTTCATGTTTGTATTTTGTAAACTGATTTGATAATTTTTGTTTTTAATCCTGTGTAAGCTCTTAACATTTATAATAAACTAATGCATTGTGATTTATTTTTCCCATCTTTTTGTGCTATCTACTTACCAAGTTACTTTCTATCTTTTACACAATCTATTGAATTTTTAAAGTTGCCTTTATTTCTTTGTCAACTTGACATTTCTATAATCATTTATAAATGTTTAGTGTTATTTATGGATAGTACTATTTATCAATATTTACAATATATACTTGATTTAACTAAATAGATCATTATTCAATATATATGCTATTATGCAGAACCATGTAGCACTTTAGAATTCTTATAACCAGAAATGTAGATATTCTTATTGTTTTTAAAAATGATGTTTAGTCAGGTTCATACATATGCTCATCAATTTAATTGCTCAGAATTTTCCACACCACATTGTTTTCTACTAGGTTCTATTTTTTATTTTTTATTTTTAAATTTCTATAGGTACATAATAATTGTATGTATTTGTAAGGTATGCATGATGTTTTGATATAGGAATATAATGTATAATGTTTAAATCAGAGTAAGTGGGGTATCTGTCACCTCAAGCATTTATCGATTCTTTGTGTTGGGAATTAATTTTATTCCTGGAGACAGCCCTATAGCAGTTCTTTCAGCAAGAATATACCATTAATTTTTAAAAAGTATTTTGCTTATTTTCTTGTTTGATGGTTATATTCCCTCATTCCATTACCTCCTAACTTCTACTTTTCTGTTTCCTAGTTTGCTGTAAAAATCAGTGTATATACTTCATACTTATTCTGTCTTTGCAGTGTTTTTTATTATTTATTTTGCTCTTTAATGCAAGATTTTTACAAAGTGTCTATTAAAGGTTTTATTTTTATTCATCTTATCCTTAACTTATTGAATTTTAATCATCTGAGACACCAGAACTTCTGATTTTTCTAGAGAAGTCTTTGTCAAGTTCTCTTTAAATACAACATTTTTCTCATTATCTCAAGCCTTTCTTCATAATACTTCATTTAAATGGGCAGTCTACCTTTTCTTTCACATTGCTTTTTATTCCTTCTGTATGGAATTATATGTACTTCAAATTTTTCTCATGATTTACTAATTTCCCTTTTAGTATCTCACTCATCTATTCTACAATTCTATATCTACACGGTACATTGGAAGTGCCTTTACACAGCAGTTTCACATTTTATTATGTTTTTTTTTTTTTTTTTTACTTTAAGTTCTGGGAAATGTGCTGAGTGTGCAGGTTTGTTACACAGGTATACATGTGTCATGGTGGTTTGTTGCACCCATCAACCAGTCATCTAGGTTTTAAACCCTGCATGCATTAGGTATTTGTCCTAATGCTCTCCTTCCCCTTGGCCCCACCCCTTGACAGGCCGTGGTGTGTGATGCTCTCCTCCCTGTGTCCGTGTGTTCTCATCTTTCAACTCTCACTTATGAGAGAGAACGTGCGATGTTTGGTTTTCTGTTCCTGTGTTAGTTTGCTGAAGATGATGGTTTCCAGCTTCATCCATGTCCCTGCAAAAGATATGAACTCATTCTTTCTTATGGCTGCATAGTATTCCATGGTGTATATTTGCCACATTTTCTTTATCCATTCTATCACTGATGGGCATTTGGGTTAGTTCCAAGTCTTTGCTATTGTAAATAGTGCTGCAATAAACATACATGTGCATGTGTCTTTATAGTAGAATGATTTATAATCCTTTGGGTATATACCCAGTAATAGGATTGCTGGGTAAAATGGTATTTCTGGTTCTAGATACAAGATGAATAATACAAAATCATTAATAAGAAATGTGTCTTTAGTAATGAAGAGTTGTTATAAAATAAAAAACCAAATATAAATGAATCTGTTGTAAAACTCCAACATAGTATATACTAACAGATAATAAATTGAGGAAGGGAGGTTTAGGTTTAATTTCAGAAAGTTTAAAACAAAAATCTTTATGAGAAAATTAGAAGTTAAATAATAAAATGGTAATTTTTAGATTATGTACCCTGGAACTTAAGGTATAATAAAATATATATATATATATATATATATATATATATAAAATAAATAAATAAATAAATACAGAAATGAAGAATGAAAGAAAAAAGAAAAAATGCAAAGGAAAACTGAAGGCATATTGTTAAAGTCTAATACTCAAGCCATTGGCAATAAGTAATGGAGTCCTATTAAGATAAAAATATAATTGAGCAACAATGTGATGGATTTTTTTTTGTTGTTGTTAAATAGATTCTGTCTTTTTCCCCAGCCTGCATAAATTTAAGGCTAAAATGTTCTTATTCACAAACACATAAGAGGTAAGTAGTTTCCAAGCTGGTAACATATGGAGCCTGTTTTGGGGATTTCTCCAAAATGTTATTATAATTTTTAATATATTTCCTTTCCTTCATTTGCTTATTTCCCTGTTCTTTCAAACTATCTGTATTATTTAGACATATTTAAGGTAAAGATGATATTGCATGCGTTGGAAAATGGAATTCCATAATGCAACTTAAATTATGTTATCCCAAAAATAGAATGCTCAAAATTTTATTATAAAATACAGGTATTTGATGTTTTTAGTGAACTTATTTTCTTTCTTATAGTTTTATTTTGTTTACTGCAAAATAATAAGATATAATTGTTTGGAGGTTGTAAGTAGGATACTCTGTTTTTGATTTCCTGCTTTTGTTGGCTGTGACCTTGAAATACTTACAAAATGTTTTATTCCAATAAATATGTGAACATTATCTTCATATTTCCTGGAAGAATTAACACTAAAAATAGAATTTCTGGGAATAATGTCAAAATGTTGGTTAATCATTATTAGCTGATACAATGATATCGTTACTTAGAACATCATTCTTCCAAATAGGGTAATTTCAAAAGAGAATAAATAAGGTTAAACATTCACATATTTATCATGATTACCAAAATGTGATACCAAAAATGAGCAAGATTAAACACCAGCGTTCTTTAAAAATACTTAGTAGAAATAGATATTTAGTATTTACTTTCAAATTTGAAATGCTATTATTTTTCAATCAAATTATTTTTTCTGCAACACAGACTCCCATGATTCACATTTACCTATGTAACAAATCTGCACAAGTACCCCTGAACTTAACAGTTTAAAAAATACATTTTGTTCTACTATGTGCTAACCACCAATGCTGCATACATTATGTATTATGATGAACAGGGTCAAAATTCTCCTTGCCTCATTACATTCAGATACTAGAGAAGGTTCCAGATGAGTAAGCAGGAAATAATAATGAAGCAATTAGAGCTAGTGATGGGGTGGTAGGGAATATCATGAGAGTACATGTAGAGGAGAAGCGCTACTCAATATTTTCTATGTGTTTTTGAGTGTGTTTTAGGTTGATCAGAAAAGACTGCCATTTAAGCTGAGGTGTCAAGACGGGACAAAAAGCAGTAAATACTTAGTGTGACCAAGTCAAAAGATCTAATGTACAAAATGAGGACTATAATTAATAATGGAGAGTTGTATTCAGAATTTTTGCTGAATTAGTAGACTATAGCTGCTTTTGCCAAAGGATGGGAAATTAATTAGTAACTATGTGAGATGATTGATAATTTAATTTGTAACAATATAGTAACCATTTTACTATATATATATGTGTGTGTGTTTTATAACATCATGTTGTACATATTAAATATACACAATAACATTTATTTTTAATACAAACTTCATTGCATTTTTCTATAGGTGGATAATGCAAAATTATATATTGTTGGCAACATTTCTTTTCATAACTGTAACATAATACATTTCTCATGTAACATTTTTTCCTAGAAGTTTCACTTTGGAAAATTTATGTTTTCTTTCAAAATTTGAAATAACAGTTAGTTTCAGTAACATCTATTTCTGAGCATCATAAAAATAACACTTTAAGTTTTAAACAATTTAGAAATAAATTTGAACTTTGTAAATTAAAATAATATTTCATAAATTACTTTATTAGAGGTATATACTGAGCAATTTATTTAAATAAGTCACTCTGTGTCATGATTCTAAAGCTTTCTCTCTCCATATATCTTTAATATATATATATCTTTTAATATCTTTTATATCTATGGGTCTGATGTATCTTTCATTTTAATTTAATTGTATATCTGGTCTTCAGTGAAAAGTCTGGATTCTGATCTTAATCCAAAGAGTTTGTCTTCCTGGAAGCTTCTCATAGATTTTCTGTCAAGAGGGAGTAAACCACTGACCATAGGAGGTAAGCCTAAATTATTACGTATGCTCAAGGCAAACCTCCTATTCTCTGACTTACCTGGAGCCAGCATAATTCTTGAGTCTCACCTAGTAGTGTAAAATAACCGACATTTCATTTTCAGGTCTCTGAACCACTGTAGGAAGGAAAAATCTTCTTTTAATACTTAAAAGTGAAGAAAATTCAGGCAACTATGACCAACATTTTTAAGCAAAAAAAACAAACGCATTCCATATTTTTGGCACAGTAAATATTTTTTTCTTATCTAGGAATTATATGGGGCTAAATTTGATCATTAAAAAAAACTACTCACCAATATTTACAATGAGGATCATCCAATATTTGTAATGTAACCTAGCCAAAAATGCAAAACTGACCAGAAAGTATTATCATGGTCTTAAGGTTTTGTTTTATAACACTTAGGCTAAATTTAAATATGCCAAACAAATGCATTTGTTCCTAAACTGTTATGCTTATTTTTATGTATAAATTAAATTTTATGTGGATGATACAAACTACAAAAACACATTATCAGATGATTTGATCATTTTCTTGCTAATGTTCGAGAATCAAGGCAAAAAAGAAATGAAGTCTAATTTAGGGTCAAAGACCAGTGATAATGTTCCCTTTAATTTACGTAATTAAAAAGTTTTGAAGAATTATTTAACTATGTCACAACATTTATTTCATTATTTTTAGATTTGAATGACAGATTACTTTTTTAATAAACTATTTTGAAATCATGAATCCTTTAGGTGTCCATTTTGAGTAAGATATCAGGCAAAGAGTTTTTCAGGTGGACTAACAAAATGTGCAAAAAATTTGAAAATACTTCGGCAACCCTAGAAAAAAATCATTGTCCTCAGCCTTTCTGTTGGTGATGAGACTAAGCTATTTTATTCAGCCACTCCCTTCAAGCAGAAGTTGCCTTATAAAAGCAATAATAGTCTGGGAAGTTTTCCAAATTCATTTATACAAAAGTAAAGAGTACAATTAGAGCTACATTTTATAGGGTTTTTCATTATCTCATTATAATCTGAATCTCTCACACAGGACTGTCTGTACCTGTTGTGTGTAGGGCAACGGAGCCTTCGTTGTGTGCATCCTTTTGTGATTTTAATGCATTATTCTGTAGCAGGTATGCAGGAAAAAATTCAAGCCTTTCATCAAAGACTCACCCCGTGGAAACGTTACATACAAGATAGTAACTCAATTTGACAATGTGTTTGCTTTCTTTTAGATGGAGCTGGTCAATGTGTACTTCCTAGTTTTCAAACTTAGAAGGTTTCCCTGGCATTTCTAAAATGTACATTGTGAAATATCAACAGACATAGTAGGAAATTGTAAAATGTTTATATGTTCATTTGGGATCACAAATGTCACTACAGCTCAATTTAATTGCAATTGTAGGAGGTAACTTTGGGCACAACAGCTACTATATTTTCATAACTATGTTATGTTCCAATATTTTTTAAGTAAAATGTGTTCTTTACTCTTGTGACATAACTGGATTTGTACTGTGATTTTCAACTTGAATATTAAGCTTTATATACCTTTCCTGCTTTGAAGGCAACCTGTACTAATAACTCCTGTCACTATTATTTTAGTTTTCCACTTATTTTTTATTTAATCAACAATCTGAAAAAACATCTAGAACCAGAGAAAGGGAAGTGTAGAAACAACTAAGTGTGTTTCTCAATAAGCCTGGTTGTACCCATGCATAATTCAGAGAGTGGTCCAAATAAACTTAATACTGATAAATAATACTGTGAATACAGTTACAGTTGTAACTGTACGTCAACTGGCATCTTAAGAAAAAAAATCACATCATTTATTTTTTTAAATTTTTTTTGCTTCTGTAGCATCAGGCACTCTGCTAAGTAATTTTTATTATTATCCCACCAAATTTTCACAAAAGTAATTTTCATATGAATATAGATATATCTTGACACATTTTTAACTACAATTGAATTAGGTAGAATACAACACACATTTTCAAAATTACTATATTTGTGGCTCTATCTATAACATTTAAAATGAAGTGATTTTCTGAATTTTTTACTTATTCAATGGGCAATTTAATAAGTTTCAAGGATTCTATCTAATGTCTCCTATTTATTAATATCACACTACAATTCTGTTCAGTAAGCTTAGCTCCCCACACTATTAAGACTATATGTTAATTATTTGATTAATAATATGATATAGATAATAAATTAGATTAAGTTATCAATATACTCATCCTTTGGTAATCTTCATATACCACGTTAGTGTTCCAGAATACAATCTGTAATAGTTTAAACTGGAAAAGGTAGCCTCCAAGAAAATATGGGTTAAAATATTATGTCCTTAAAATATTATGCCACACTGCAAATCATCGACTTGACTCCTTTATCATTTAGTAATTCCCCTCTGCATCCCTCATAATTTTTTTTGGTTCTGAGGTTTACTGTATCTGAAATTAATATAGCAATTTTAGACTTGTATTATCATTACCGTGGTGTATCATCGTATAGCAATACAACAGCACAAAAAAAGTAGGTATGTCTTTAACGAAATAGGTAAAGAATATATATGTAGAATATTTTAGAACCATAAAATAAACCAACGAGCATCTAAATAGACATTAATTCTATGTTTATAGATAAAAATATTAACTATAAGAAGAAAATTATTATTTTTAATTTTTTTCTGTTTTTATTTACAAAGTTCAGTGAAGCAATATGGCATCACAATTTAGAAATACTTTAATCTCACTATTATTTAACATTTAAAAATCTAATTTTTGATATTCAACAACAAAATTATAAAAATAATTTTACATTTATAAAATGAATCATTATTTCACAACGCATTAGTCATTCATATTACCTGAAAACAGTTGTATGCTACATAAAAGGAATAAATTTCCTTATCAATATTTTGAAAATATGTCAAAAAATTAGTTCCTTTTTGTCCAGCATTTTTGACAGTTCAGTATACAAAATATTATATTACAAATTTCCTAATTATAGTTATTGAAGCCAAATCATTACTAATAATTTCTAAAACATAGCTGTTTGCTAAACATATATGGATAAATTAGAGGTTTCATTAAAAATGAACTTTATGTTTTGTATTTTAAAGTTATTTGCTATGTTCTGAATGTTAGTGTTTTTTAAATTTCATATGTTGAAATCTATTCCTTGGGGTGATGCTATTAGGAGGTCTTTGGAAGGTGATTAGGGGCCTTTGGGAAGTGATTAAGTCATGAGGATTAGTGTCTTCATAATAGACACCCCAGCAAAGCTGCCTTGTTTCTTGCATGTATCAGGGCAAAGCTAGAAAATGGCAGGTATGAGTCGGAGATCAAATTTGCCAATTCCTCTAATTCCTTGATCTTGGACTTCCCAGCTTTGACAACAATAAGAAATAAATTTTGGTTGTTTATAAGCTTCCCAAGTTATGGTATTTTGTTATAGCAGTCTGCATGGAACAAGATGGCATTTTTTATATCTTCTAAGAGAAAGCCCAGCAAACTCAACAAAAACCTGCAAAAGGATATTTGTATGTATAAAAATAAAAAAAATTATTCATGAAGCAGACACTACAGTAAGTTTTCAAAAAATAAGAGTTAACCCCCATCAAACAATGATATTTTTTATGGTTTCACAAGGGTAGCAGGTCTTGAAGAAATTTTACTGGTTTCATTAAACCAATTATAGCTTTTAAGTAACCATTTTTCTATATTGAGTTTAATTTTACCTCAGCAGCCAATAAGTTAACATTAATAGAATCTTTTTACTTGTAGTGTAAGTGGGATTTATGACATCATAATGTTAGTACTGCTTAAAGACCTTGAGAAAGATTATTTAATTCAATCTTTTACAGCTTGGAATAGTTTTTCTAAAATACATCATTGATATTAATAATTACACAGCCAGTATTCCCTCTTATCAACCAGAGAGGAACCACTGACTCATGAGGTAGCCCATGATTAATTTGTTTTAAAATAAGCTCTAGCTTGGAGATGATATCAAGTAGTTTAAGGCTTCAGTGAAGAATATTCCTCTGTCTGGAATTAGACAATTGGTACATCCCTCAGCTGCTGGATTTCAAAAAGTCTTCTAAGTCAATTATTTGAATCTGTTTTTGTTCTCATCAAATCTACTTGGTGAATATTTTATTTTTTTAATTTTTTTTAGAAGAAAGTCTTGTTAAAACTACAAAAGTTGTTTCTTATTAAAACTGCAACAATTTACACTCATTGCTTACATGTAAATATATTATAGGCAACATGATAGATAATATCCAATAACCACTCAATTGCATATATTTAAAAAACACACTGTGAATAAGAAGTTTGCATTTTTTATTCCACAAAAAAAAATCACAATCATTAAAGTTAACCGGACCTAGATTTACATTTATGAACTTCGGTTATGTTCTTAAACCCTCAATTTACGTTTATTTTATTTATAAAATAGAGATAATACTCTCTCTCCTAAAGTGTTGTTGTAAGGACTAAATAAGGCACATTGGTGGTAGACAGCTAATTTGTCCCCAGGATCAGCTTTCTTGGAGTGTCATGGCTTTGGCTGACACAGATATTGCACCTATAGATGATTCTCCTGGCCACCCTGGGACCCAGCTGCAGGCATGTGCTGATTTCTAGTCAATGGAGAATTATTTCTAGATTGTTTCAGGAGAAAGAAATAAATGTCTGTCTAATTGGAGTCAATCTTTTAGGAGTTTCTTTGTTACTGGTTAGCCTGTATCTTAACTAACATGTCTTAGCTTAACATAAATCTTCAAAGACAGTCACATTTAAAAAAATATCCATGCTTTCTTGGAATGGCTTTTTATAATTTCCTAAACTTAGGATAGGCATA
The DNA here is from genome assembly GCF_029281585.2 of Gorilla gorilla gorilla. NCBI lineage: Eukaryota > Metazoa > Chordata > Mammalia > Primates > Hominidae > Gorilla > Gorilla gorilla. Next base: position 70,419,033 of record NC_073238.2, read on the forward strand.
TTTAACTGTAGACAAAAGAGATGCTTCTTTGCCACAGAACTCCCATAGGAGATTCTTCAAAAAGATATACCTTATTCTATAGCAAATTGCTTTATTTTTCTAATCAACAAGTTCGTAATTTATTGAAAAAAACCTTCAGTTTATATTAAACTGAGATTTCTGATCCACTGTTCTAATTTTAAAAAGTACATTTTGTTCTGCATCACATCACAATAAAGCAATTACTTATGCATTTCAATCAATATTAAGGAAACAAATCAAAGGTGTTATTAGGCTTAACAGATGCAGGCAGAATGCAAGGGCAGATGGAACAAATACACTATATAAACATCTTCAAACTCAAATATACATTGGTTTCATGTGAAAGTTTCACACAGTAGCAACAACAAACAGAATGAACATAGGATACTGTCTTATAACAGTTCCATGAAGAAGCCTTGGATCAGAGTTTGCCAAAAGTACTATCTTGAAATGTTTCAAGACAAACAGCTTTTCACATTTATGCAGTGCTGTTCAGAAATAAACACATTTTCACAATTGTTTTTGTTTGAAGAGAGGCTGGTGAAATGACTGAAGCTTGATTTGTAGCTGTTCTGTAATCTTCTTGTGCAAAGCCTTGTGGTGGGGAAGGGAGTGGGGTTTCAGGAGTCCAAATGTGGTCTTCATAAGAACCAGTGTGTACATGGGACCTAAAAGTACAGTTTGTCCAGTTAATGGATCTTGAGATAAATGTGGATGTATTGGATGATGGAGATGACTACTATCATTGGAAGCCCCATTTAACATTTCCTGAAGTAGGTGGCCAATTTAAGTCAACCGCAAACGTTTTTTAAACAAACTGTATTTGCTCAATCATTTGCCAAATGATGCGCAGCGATGTGGGCAGCAGCAGAAGCAACTCTCCAAACCTCCCCCAGGGAGCCATACTGTGTGCGGATCATTGATGGAGTTCTCCAAACCCATCCGCCCTTGGAATTGCATGTTCTTAATGTTTATTGGATCTATGTAGCCCATTTAAGTGTAGCCCTTTCACATCTGGGCCAAAAAATACAATTGCCTTTTGGATTTCTTGAAATGGTTGAACCAGCTCATCTAGAACCCGACTGATCACACTGCTAATCTCAAATTCACAGCTGTTGCAGTGAATAATATAGTTGTTTCCCAAAAGCAAAATATCTTTATACATCATGGATCTCTTTATAGCTCCAGGCAGTTAAGTGTTCTCCTGCATGAGATCTCAACAGTGCCACCTTATCATCCAATGGTAACTGACAGAAGGCAGGAATATATTTAGCCCATTCCACCAAGACTAAGAGCTGCTGTTTCAGAAATTCACAGACATCACCAACACTTTTATTTATTTATTTTTTTAACATGTATATCAGTACTTGCCCCAAGGCTTGAGACTGAGATCTGGCAAGACAGAACTTCAGCTTGTGCCAGTGTGTTAATGGAGGGGATATTGCTGCCATCACATGTGCTTCTTCTGGTGCTTGTTCTATTGCATTCATTATGCACAACTTCTTTTTCCATTCCTGTTCTAAAACACTTTCTTAATTGACAGTATCTACATTGATTTCTTTTGGCCTTGTCAACAAAACATTGCCGACGGAACCTGCAAGAATAAACGTTACTCTTGCATATGCTGCATCTGAAGAAGCCCTTGCACCCACCACAGCTCGATGCCCCACAGTGTTTTCCTGTTGCCTTGACTCACATATAGCACAAAGACAGATGAGACTGTAGTCTGGGTATTCATATTTGTCCTCTCTGGGGCAGAAGTACCTGCGCAGAGCACTCCGGGAGCTCTGGAGCTGCAGTCACTACCCTGCAGCCTCCTCATCTCCCTGCAGCAGGTCCCTTCCATCCACCTCAACCGCGGTATCTGGCGCCACACTTTTGACAATTATTTTTCAATTGATTTACAGATTTAATATAATTCCAGTAGAAATCCAAGTGAGTTATCCTGTGCATATTGACAAACTGGTTCAAATGTTTACATGAAAAGACAGCCCCAGAATAATCCACAACAAACCAAAAAATAAAAAATAAAAAAAAAAAAAGCAAAGCTGTAGAACTGACACTACCTGATTTCTAGAATTACTGTAAATCTATTGTAATCGAGATACTATGGTTTTGATGTAAGGAATAGACACATAGGTTAATGGAAGCAAGCCCTTAACTAGAATCACACAAACGTAGTGAACTGGTCATTGGCAAAGAAGCAAGGGCAATCCAGTGGAGAAATGAATGTCATTTTACCAAGTGGTCAGGAAAAATTAGACATCACCTGCCAAAAAGTAAACTTAGGGATAGATGAAAGATCTCATACCTTTCAGAAACAATAGTCCAAAGTACATCATAGAACTAATTGTAAAACACAGCACTATAAAGCTCCCAGAAGAAAACCTAGGCAAAAACATATGATTTTTGTTTAGCTAATGTGATGTTAAATACAAAACTGAAGTCACAGTCTATGAAAGAAAAAGAGATGATGTGAAGAGTTGTTGAAGTTGAAATATTCTGCTCTGTGATAGACACTGTAATGACAATTAAGAGGCTAGTCACACCCTGGTAGAAAAAAAATTCCAAACACATATAAAGGATTTGTATAAAAATATACAAAATACTTTTATAACTCAATAATAAAAATAAATAATCCAATTGAGAAATAGACAAAACATCTAATCAGACACTTCACAAATTAATATATACAGATAGCAAACAGGTGTATGAAACTACTCCACATCACATGCCATGATGGAATTGCATATTAAAACTCCAATAATAAGATAGCACTACATATCTATTATGATGGCTGTAACCCAAAAATTTGATAATACCAAATTCTGGGAATAAATCAAAGCAATAGGAAATCTCTTTCATTACTAATAAGAATGCAAATGGTACAGTCATCTTGGAAGACAATTTGGCAGTTTCTTACAAAGATAAATATAGTCTTACCATAAGATCCTGTAATTGTGCTCATAGATATTATAGATATTAGCCAAATTAAGTTCAAAACTTATGTTCAAACAAAAACCTGCACATAAATGCTTGTAGAAGTTTTATTCATAATCCCAAAAAACTGCAAGTAATTAAAATCTACAATAGGTGAATAAATAGTCAGACCCCAGAATATCCATTCACTGAAATATCATTCAGTGATCAAAATAAGTAATTTACATTTCCTTTATATTTTTTATGGCTTGATAAATATAAAGGAAATGAAAATGTACATTGCTAAGGGTATTAGTCTGTTTTCATGCTGCTGATAAAGACATATCCAAGACTGGGTAATTTATAAAGAAAAAAAGGTTTAATGGACTCCACAGTTCCACGTGGCTGAGGAAGGCACATCATCGTGGCAGAAGGCAAAAGGCACATCTTACATGGCAGCAAGATAAGAGAAAAGGAGAGACCCAAGCAGAAGGGGAAACCCCTTAGAAAACATCAGATCTCATAAGACTTATCACTACCATGAGAACAGTATGCAGGAAACCACCCCCATGATACAGTTATCTCCCACTGAGTCCCTCCCACAACACGTGGGAGTTATGGGAGCTACCATTCAAGATGAGATTTGGGTAGGCACATAGCCAAACCATATCATTCTGCTCCTGACCCCTCCCAAATCTCATGTCCTCACATTTTGGAATCAATCATGCCTTCCTAACAGTCCCCCAAAGTCTTAATTCATTTCACCATAAACTCAAAAGTCCACAATCCAAAGTCTCATCTGAGATAAGGCAATTCCCTTCCAACTATGACCCTGTGAAATCAAAAGCAAGTTAGTTACTTCCAAGATACAATGAGGTACAGGCATTGGTTGGATAAATACACCCATTCCAAATAGGAGAAATTGGCCAAAACGAAGGGGCTAAAAGCCCCATGCAAGTCTGAAATCCAATGGGGCAGTAAAATGTTTATGCTTTGACTCCATGTCTCACATCCAGGCAAGATGTGGGTTCCCATGGTTTTGGGCAGCTGTGCCTCTGTAGCTTTGCAGGCTCCCCTCCTGGGTCCTTTCAGGCTTGCATTGTCTGTGGCTTTTCCAGGCACACAGTGCAAGTTATACATGGATTTACCATTCTGGGGTCTGGAGGATGGTGGCCCTCTTCTCACAGCTCCACTAGGCAGTGCCCCAGTGGGGACTCTGTGTGGGGGCTTCAACCTTACATTTCCCTTCAGCACTGCCCTAGCAGAGGTTCTCCATGATGGTCCTGCCCCTGCAGCAAAATTTTGCCTGGACATCCAGGCTTTTCCATACATCTTCTGAAATCTAGATGGAGGTTCCCAGAACTCAGTTCTTGACTGCTGTGCACCCACGGGCTCAACACCACGTAGAAGCTGCTAAGGCTTGAGGATTGCACCCTCTGAAGCCATGGTCCAAGCTGTACCTTACCCTCTTTTGGCCATGGCTGAAGCAGCTGAGATACAGGGCACTAAGCAGCCACTGCACAGAGCAGGGGGACCCTGGGCCCTGCCCATGAAGCCATTTTTTTCTCCTTAGGCCTCTGGGCCTGTCATGGGAGGAGCTGCCAGAAAAGTCTCTGACATACCCTGCAGACATTTTCCCCATTGTTTTGGGGATTAACATTTGGCTACTTGTTGCTTGTGCAAATTTCTGCAGCCAGCTTGAATTTCCCCTTAGAAAATGGGTTTTTCTTTCCTCTTGTATTCTCAGGCTGAAAATTTTCTAAACTTTTATGCTCCATTTCCCTTTTAAAACTGAATGTTTTTAGCAACACCCAACTCACCTCTTCAATGCTTTGCTGGTTAGAAATTTCTTCCATCATATGCCCTAAATCATCTCCTTCAAGTTCAAAGTTTCACAAATCTCTAAGGCAGGGGCAAAATGCTGCCATTCTCTTTGCTAAAACATAGCAAGAATCAATTTTACTTCATCTGTAACAAGTTCCTCATCTCCATCTGAAATCGCCTCAGCCTGGATTTCATTGTCCATATCATTATCGGCATTTTGGTCAAAGCAATTTTACAAGTCTCTAGGAAGTTCCAAACTTTTCCACATTATCCTGTTTTCTTCAGATCCCTCCAAACTGTTCCAACCTCTGCCTGTTACCCAGTTCCAAAGTCACTTTCACATTTTTGGGTATCTTTACAGTAGCACCCCACTCCTGATATCAATTTACTGTATTAGTCTGTTTTCACACTGATGATAAAGATATACTTGAGACTGGGTAATTTATAAAAGAGGTTTAATGGACACACAGTTCCATGTGGCTGGGGAGGCCTCACAATCTTGGCGGAAGGTGAAAGTCACATCTTACCTGGCAGCAGGCAAGAGAGAATGAGAGAGCCAAGCAAAAGGGGAAATCTCTTATAAAAACGTCAGATCTCATGAGACTTATTTACTACCACTAGAAGAGTATGGGGGAAACTGTCCCCATGATTTAATTATCTCCCACTGGGTCTCTCCCACAACATGTGGGAATTATGGTAGCTACAGTTCAAGATGAGATTTGGATGGGGACACAGTAAAACCATATCACTAAGGGACAGAATCTAGTCTGAAAATCTTGCATACTTTTTGATTTCAATTACATGATATTGTGGAAAAAGCAAATCTATATACAGTTAAAAGATTGGTAGTTATCAGGGATTATGAGGATGACAGTAGGATTGATTAAGATGTATAAGGATTTTTAAGGCAGTAAAAATAGTGTATATGGTCCTATAATTGTAGATACCTGGCACTGTGTATTTGACAGTACCCCTAAAACTTTACATCACAGAAAATAAACAATAATGTATGCAAATTTTAAAAAATCATTTAGGAGACCCACAGATCCCAAGAAGGAATGCAGACTGTAACAACAGAATCTAACTGTATTGCAAATCTATGAAAAACCTTAGTGATGGAGTGGGAGAAAAAGCTGCTGACCTAAGTAACTTGAAAATGAGTGAGGCCTATAAGACAAAATACAAAAGGAACTGCACATAAACACTGTACTATAGTTGATAAAATTGTTTCCTATGGGAGTGTGGGTAAACAATTCTGATATATATTATATATATCAGTATGAAATACTATAATATATATCAGTATGAAATACTTAAAATATGTATGGAATTGAAAACAATAAATGGATGTGACATATGATGGGAAGCTTGTTTCTTACCAATGGTGTGGAAATTTACAGCTTAGCATGACAAGAAATTTAAAATGATCCATGTGGCAATAAATTAAAGTTGAAGACATAAAAAAATTATGTTAATATAGATACATATGTCTACATGTAGAAATGTTTATAGACATGAGCGTATACTTGTGTTAGCTTATACACAGATGTGTATAAGCTATTTTGTTGCTCTGAGAGCTGAGAATGAATAAAAGAAATCAGCAGAAGTGGCTCTTAGTTCTTGGTTTTGACTACCATTTTTCATTAAAAGGAACCGGTGCTGCTTGGCAAAATTGCTGATTCTGGACCCAGGGCAGGATTTATACAAGATGAGCCTGGACTGAATGGAAAGCCAAAGAAAATGTGCATAATCAAATGTGTAATGAGTGAGGAGAATAAAACATCAAATCTTTAAAAATTTTCAGAGGTTGATTAACCACTGAGAGCAAATATGATTGCTTTCAGCCCTGTACCCTTCCTAATGATTAAAAAACACACACAATCAAACACAAAAGCAAAAGCAACTGTGTGTTTACTATAAATAGAAAGTAAATTAATTTCCAAGTAATGGAGAACAATTGAATTTGAAAATGTGACACCTGGTCATTTTTGTAATAATTCTGTAATAAACGTATTTCTGGAGCACTCATTAATCTATTTAATCCATATTATGGAGAAAGGATAAATAATCATGGACACACTATTTTTGATCTTATGAAGCAATGAACAAATGCATGCAAAGGCCATTACTAATGATATCACCTAAACCATAGGTACTTTACTAAAACTACAGCAATCACATCTCCTATTTAAGTTTATAGTATTCTAGCTGCAAATAAGTGAAAAGCCTCTAAATGATATAAGCCCAAAAGTCTCTATCGTTACAGATATAATTAAATGTTAAAAAGGCACTAGAATAGATGGAAGTTTTTCATCTTCAATCATTCAAACTTAAGGAGAAGATTCCTTATTTCATAAATATCCTCATCCAGTTAACTGGTGTAATGCTATGAAATGTAAGTACAGAAGACCCCTTCATCACATTTTTGCTTTCCTCAGTTTCAGTCACCCATAGTCAAATATGGTGTGAAAATATTAAATGGAAAATTCCAGAAGTAAACTGTATAAGTTTTAAATTGGGCACCATTCTGAGTAGCATGATGAAATCTCATACCCTGGGATGTGAATCCTTCCTTTGTCCAATGCATCCATGGTATATATGCTACCTGCCCATGAGTCACTTAGCCATCTCGATTATCAGATCAATTGTGGCAGTATCACAGTGCTTGCATTCAAGTAGTTCCTATTTTACTTCACAATAGCTCCAAAGTGCAAGAACAATGATGCCAGAAATTTGGCTATGCCAAAGAGAGGCCAAAAAGTGCATAAAGTATATAAAGTTGAAAGTGAAAGTTCTCAACTTAATAAAAAAAGAAAAAAGGTTGTACCTTTTGCTAAGATGTAGGGTAAAAATAAATATTCTATTTGTAAAATTGAGAAGGAGGAAAAAATTATGTTAGTTTTGCTGTCACACCTCAAACTGCAAAAGTTACAGCCACAATGTGTGACAAGTGCTTAGTTAAGAAGGAAAAGGCAGTAAATTTGGGAATAGAAGATACGAACAGAAAAGTGTTCTGATTGATGGCAATCAGGTTCATTATCATCTGTGGTTTCATGCATCCAATGGGGGTCTTAGAACATTTATTTCAAGGACAAGGGCTATTCTGAGGAACAAAGATCTGATAGAAGATAAAACATTATTCTATAAAATGGCAATTTCTCTCACAAATTACCTAAAACTAAAAGCCCCAAACACAATGCTATTAATTTTATGACGGGTTTGCTGGCTGGGGGTAATTAACTGGTATTAAATATGTATTTTATTTTCTCTTATTCATTCTAATGAAAAATTTTACACATTATTTTCATGAGCAAATTTTCATATTTTGGTTGTTCATTTTTAATAAGAAACTAATTTGAACATGTTCAATAATTTTATAATTTTATTTTTCTTTTTAGTTCACCAAATATGAAAAATATGATAGACATTTCATACTCTATATACATACAGAATAATTTGAATATTTGATAGGATAAATCTATTAAGATACAGTATATATAATAATGATTCTAGATAACAAAGAAGAAAATTCCTTAGCTGACAGACAAGTTTGAGCAGAAGTTCCAGTACTGAGATATATAAAAAGAAAGATGAACACAGGAAAATAGGGAGAAATAATTAAAGATAGAAAGAAGGAGACTGTGTGGAGGCTGGTGGCAATATAAATTCCCCAGATAGAAATCCACATTTTAGTACAAACTTTAAAAATTCATCAGGATATCTATTATCTATTTATAGGAAACAAACAACAATGCCAACAACTAATGCACACATTATCAAAAAGTTAATCTAAGTTTTTGATTTCAGCTTTTTATTAAAAAATAAAATAAACTGAAAATATATACTAAAGTTAAAGTACAGCCAATGTTTCCTCTCTAAAAACATGAAGAAAAAATTGTTATCCCTTTATTAGATGAAAAAGTTTTAAAACCTGGCAATTCTGATCTTAATGAATACAAGTGATGAATGAAAGACTTCAGTTAGCAATAAGCAGTAGAAGTGAGAGGTGGTCATTTATAATACCACCTCTAGACACTCCAACATCATCTGAGTTACACCAAAGCCATTAAAGTAATTTTATTGAACATGAAATTGCAAGGAAAATAAAGAAGAGCCAATAATTTGACAACCAACCAACCAAATATAGACAGTTCCTAACAACCAATCAACCAAATATATAGAAAGTCCATAACACTTGCACAGCTCAATTGAGCACTGGAATTCTTTATATTTTTAAGAATTCTTGGATCCAGTTGCAGTGCTGCTAGTGGTTGGAATACCAACTAAAATTTATAAAAAATAAATTTTTGTGTGTGACAGGAATCTAGGTTTGGATAAGGCTAAAACAATCAGGAAGTTAACATAATAGATGGCATCACTCGAGAGAATTTCTAGTTATCCATGGATTATAAGTGGATATATACACTCAATTGCTAATTCAAATTTATTACTGAGTGCCTACCACAGAATAATTCTTCTTTCCTACTAGGGCTCATTCATCCAGGCACTGGAACATAGTGCTCTCCCACAATTTGCTTTCGTTTCCAAATGAAACATAATATTACAGTTAAATAAAATTTATCCTTTATATACAACAAATATTGGTGACATGGATCCAAATTAAAAGCTAGTAGCATTATTTGTGTGACATCAGAAAATTTGATCTCTGAGTTTTTTACATCTACCATTGGGGTGAAGAATTATATTTAAAATTTACTTATAGGTCTGTCTTCTTATAATAAATGAAATTTTACATTATAAAGTACTTTGGCAAACACTAACAAATGATCACAATTAGAAGCGAAAGTATCATTTGCCTAGATTTCCCAGATGAAAATGCTTTTATAGAGGATAGTGGCAGTCTTAAGATCATTCAAAGAGTAAGTCAATAATTTGAATAAAATTGCAGGGTGTCATACCTTTAACTAAGTGACCTGCAGTTCCACAAATCTTGGTTCATTTAATATATTTAACTGAATGGTGGAATATTTAAAATAAATGTTTAAAAATTTGTAAATACTTTTTAGAAAAAAATACTTAACCTCAATCCCGCACTGGTAGATGTGTTTGGTAGATAAACTAAAACAAGGACTACGCTGTATTTAAAGTTTTATATGTTTTTCTTCAGTTAGTATATCTGAAAAGATTTGGCTCAAGTTCCAAAAAAATTCTTCTAAATTAATTTTTACTATTGTTTTAAATTTTTTCTTATGTTTGTTCATTTCTTGTGTCTGTCATTTTTAAAATAGCACTAATTAACTCAAGGCTGGAGAGAAAATTGCATTACTAGATCCTGGAAGCTATGACCATAGTATAGATGCTGGAAATATGACAGGGCTGTTCTTCAGAAAGTATGGTTTGGTGGAAAGTGGAATTATAAAGAAATAGGGTCACCTTATTCATTTTGTTCATTAGGTACCACGTCTTGGTCTTGGGATCACTTAGAGGTACAAAAAAAGTTTTAATTTTAATTTCTTTAAAATTGAAAGAAAAAAATGAATACAATATTTGCAAATATATAATAACAAATGCAATTTGAATTATAATCATTTTTATACCAACATGTTCACTGTAGATAGATGGATGGATAGATATAGATAGATAGATAGATAGATAGATAGATAGATAGATAGATAGATAGACAGATAGAGATATATAGAGCTCTCTCTCTCTCTTTGAGAGAGAGATACTTTTATAGAGAGAGACAACCTTCTGGGCTCCAACAATCTTCCTGCCTCAGCATCTGGAGTGGATGGGTCCACAGGTGTATGGCACCATGCCCAGCTAATTCTTTATTCTATTTTATTTTCTGTAGAGACAGAGTCTTGCTATGTTGCCCAGGCTGTCCTTGAACTCCTGGCATGAAGCAATCTTCCTGACTTGGCCCCCCCAAAGTGCTGGAATTATGGGTGTGAGCCAACAAACCTGGCCAGAAAATATAATCGTTATTTATTTATTTATTTTTCTTATGGACAAAGGGGTGCACAGAAGCAAAAGTGCATAGTGCCCTTGAAAATCATTATTCGATACTTTGGAAGAAGTACAGCCTTGCTTAGAAACACCATCCAAAGCAGAATAAGCAAAGAAATATGCCATACTTTTTCTTTTAATATACTCTAATTTTCTGGTAAGGTTTCCCTGTGGCTGAATCTAGCTGGAAGCATATTCACAAGAAATCCTGGGAAATGTAATTTGCACTGTTAGCATACTCTGGTACAGTGCCTTAGGGAGGCAAGGAATAGATACCGGGACATTACTAGGTCAATCTACCTATATTGTTATTTATCATTGATATAACAATTTCCCTATATATGCAAATAAAATTATCTTTCATCCCTCCATCTAACGTGAAACAACTATTCAACAAACAAAGACATTCATATCTTCTTCAGAAAGAGAAGACACATGTCCTCAATCAATTATTAACCATTTCAAAGTTCAGGATCTCCAGATGGTAATCAGACTTTTCATCAGATAAGAAAATGTGCTCCTAATATTTATATAATAAATAGTAGAGGTGGGTAAGACTTTGGCTACTGAGTAGGACGGCATGGCAGAACAACCCCAAGAATAACTAGAAAATTAAATAATAAATTAATCTTATTTTAAAGACATTAAAGGCCTCAACATTCAAACCCTGTCACTGAGTAATTTTGTACATGGGCCAAATGATGAAAGGATTGAGGAAGATGAGCACAAAGGAGGAATAATATCCATAGGATGTGTCATTTTGTCCACTTGATTATTGAAAGTCTCCTTGGTAGTAGATGAGAAGTTACATGAAAAACATATCCTCACATCCTGTGCCTACGCTTACGGTTCCATACACATAACTCTTCCCCAGAGCTCCATGTGACAGATATTTTAATCTTGTTCTTTCCTAATCTCTAATCCAGGAAATGTAGATCTTTATCTCAGGTGACTTTTTTCTTTACACAAGGAAGATAATCAAATGTGCTTCTTGAAATTTTACCAATATTTCAATTTCTTTCTGAACTAACCCTGAGTTGGGCTGTAATGCAATGCCCATCTGCTTCCAGGTGAAAGAAACATATCAAGTAGAACTATATGTAAATCATGTTTTATCTTTATCTTATTGTATTTCTATAGATTTAGGTGGTACAAGTGCAGTTTTGTAACATTGACACAGTGTGTGGTGGTGAAGTCTGGGCTTTTAGTGCAACCATCACCCATATACTTTTTGTTTTCCTTTAATTGGCCATTTGGCCATAGATAGGGTAATCATACATCTGATTTGTGCATTCCTATTGTTAAAACGTAATGATTTATAACTTTAAATTATCTTTACACTCTGACATTTGGGTCATCTAAGTCAATGCTTTTTCAAATCTTATAGGCATACTAGTAATGTGATGATTTTATTGAAATACAGATTCTGATTCAGAAATTCTGCGGTGGGGCCTCAAATTCTGCATTTCTAACACCCTTTCAAGAGAGGCTGAGGCTGCTGGTCAGTGGCCAAACTCTGAGAAGTGAAGATTTACAGAAATTTCCATCTCTGGTTTACCAAAATATCATCAATGTAGGGGACTCATAGGAAGTCCATTTATGAAAATCTTTGCAAACTACATGAGGAGAGAGTCAGAGTGTTGACATGGCCCTGATATAAGACAGATGAGTTACACTGCTACTGATAAAAGAATACTACCAGTAATTTTATGGAAACACCGTGGCAGATTAAAAAACAACAATAACAACAAAAAACAAGTAAACAAACAAAATTTGCTCAAAGAGATGCCAGAAGCTGGGTAGAATAATAATGCACTTTAATGTCTACCAGGTTGAGTTTAAAATAATTCCATAGGCATTCTCTAACATCCACCCTTCTCACTTCAAATTTAGAGTTTTGGCAGAGAATATTGTTTTTGAAGCTAACATTTGGCAATTCCTACAATAGTAACCTAGATTCATAGGTTAGAACCTCTTGCTAAGTTTTTACATCCATATTTATTTATTGGGACAAGAAACAGGAGCTCTCTAGAGAAGATAACAGAACTTGTATTTACTTACGGAACATCTTAGCAGTGCCAGCTTCCCATATGCGGATTCCTCATGAGGCAATGTAATGAAGGCCAGACATGCCTGTGTGTGCAGCAGAGTTAGCATTACAGGGAGGAACACTGAAATTCAGACCCGGAGTTTACATAGGGCAGTTGCCCATCTGTCCATCATCCCTTTCAGGGAGATGGAGAGGGAAAAATAAGCAAACAAATAAACAAACCTTGATTTGAGAAGGTAAATAAATCCTCTCTGGGAAGAGGATAATCCAACTGCTGTTAAAAAAAAAAATGAATTTCAAAACTGAAAACTGTAACGTCTGACTTAAAAATTCACTGGGTGGGCTCAATTGAATAATGAAGATGACAGAGAAATTAGTCACTAAACTTTGACAGTAGGAATTATCCTACCTGAAAAACAGAGAGAAAAAATAAAATATTTAAAAAAATAAACAGTCTTGGAAACAGTGGAAAAATATCAAAAAGATCTACTAGTCTGGTCATTTGATTACCACAAGGAAAGAAGAAAAACACTGGTATAGAAAAAAAGTTGTAGAAATAATGGGCAAAAACTAAAATTTGTGAGTGGAAAGAGCTAAGACCTTTTTGCAACCGTCATGTAACAAAGACACAAGAGAATGCATTTTTCATTGACTGACCTAAACTGACAGATAAATGCAAAACTGCAATGTCCTTTTTCTGAACTTACTTAACCCTAGATTATATTTTGAGGACTTAAAATTATTAATTCCTTAAATGCACTTTTCTGGAATTTTGACCATCTTTTCAAGAACTGAAACCCAAAGAAACAGCATCTATTTATCATTTCCAACTATTAAAAGAAGTTAAATATCCCTGCATTCAAAATTTTGAGAATTTTGAGAATTACTGATCTATTTAATTTCCCTGCACTTAATTATCATTTGAAGCAAAGTTATAGCAATAATTTTCTGTACACTATTTTTGTTGTTCTCAGGTAAATTTATTAAACATTAGATTATTAAACTGAAAATGCTTATATAAAAATTATTTTAGCCCCATATTTGACAGTATCAACTCATATTAGTCAATAACTCAACCAATACCCTAAAAATTAGGGACCTGATGACATTTGTGTAATTTCTTCTTTGGGCTACTCAATTTGCTTCTTGTCAGTTAGGATGTGTGCATGAGGTCTGAGGATGTGGTGAGGGGATTGAACATCCATTCATACCTATCCTCCAAAATGCAAGATTCTGCTCAGATTTTAGTTGTCAGTTATAGGGATCTATACAGAACATCCAACTACAGCACTGTCTGTTTCTGAGATTTATAGTTAATCATTATAAAGGGGAAATCCACTCACAGAAAAACGCTCAGGGGCCTTCACTAATCCCTACACATCTTAAAAGATCTAGCAGTAGACTGTGGAACCAGGACTCTATTCTCATTTCCAGGAGCATTGCAATTTATCACTCCCTTAGCTGTACTTCTGCAGCAAAGAAATGTGTAAATTTCACCTTGGAGGAATTAGCTGAGCTGCTTTTTGTGCATTTGTAATGCGTGTATGTATTCCAACTCTACTATTTTATTATTATGAATCATGAGCAGTCAGTTGTTCCTTTATTTCTTAGTCTTCTACATCTTCCACTCAAAAAAGACCTTTAAAAGTCACCTAAAAAGGCTGTAGGTCCCCCGGGACAATAAATCTCTACCTGTTATCTGATTTGTTACAATGTTAAAATCTTTTCCTGACAAGCCTAAAGCTCTATATAGAAATTTTTTTTCTCCTTTTATAAAGTTCTTTTGTCAGAATAAAGGTTTATATTGTATTTAGTTTAAAATCTAGCAAAAGTTTATGCCATCTACAATTAAAAGTAAAATTATGTAGCATGATATTAAATTTCTATTATGTAATTGCATATGATAAAATCATTTGTGTCTCTTTACTTTTGGTAAAATCTGGCCTAATTTACTAGTTTTGGGAAAAGAAAGAAAATATATAGTTATTATGCTTGTTGTTTTTCTCCTTACTATTACAATCTTATATTAGAAATTCATGCAAAGATGTCATTCCCTACATATTTGCTAAGTGAACTAAAAACTATTTTCTTGTGATAAAGAAATATGACTGTAGAAATGCAAATCAAGTAATCTTTAATTTCCTAAATGTATATTAATATATAGAGTGAATATTAAGAAAATGTTTATAAATTATTACTGAATATATTTTATGATCAGTTTTTTATGTGACTGCCATTCACAGATTGCTGTTTGTGTGCATAAGTGTGGGAGGGGAGTAGGTATGTATTTACTTTATTAATTCATTGTAATCATTATCTCACTGAGAAAGAGGGCAAGGATTTAATGTTAAAATATTTGAAATATTTATATCAATAACCAAAGTGTATTATACATAGTAGATGGAAAAGTGTTTCTGAGTAATTGCAAACTGATTAATAAATTTTAATTTTCTTCTAATTTCCTAACTATATGGTTAAAGATTCCATATATGGATTGATTGAAACAATTGCTCACTTTCAAACTTTCAAACTTTTTATACCTCTAGAATGTTTTGATTATATTTACTTTTTTTTAGAAAACGACAAGAACACAAAAATATCTGAATATAATCAAATATTTGTCTATTATGAAAATATTGTATTTTTTCAAACAAAAATATACATGAACATAAAAGTTTGAATAGCATCCTTGCCCAAATGGCAGTCTAGATGACATAAAAACTTTCCTAAAGCAAATAACTACTAAAATACAATAAACACATATTTAAAGACACAGATATAAAATAAAGGAATTTCTAGGGACCATTAACAAAGAAAAAGTATAAATGAGAGAAAAAACACATATACAGTCACAGCTAGTACAATTTTCATAAAACAAGAATTGGTGAAGGAGGCCATGTGCAAATGACAATTATTTTTGAGTGCCCTGTATTGATGAAAGACAAGAATTCTCAGATACTGAAGTACAATGTACCTTGATCAAAGTAAATAAAATATAACCCATAAAAAACACATAATTAGATGCATCTAAAAAAGGCTCCCCGTAAAAACTTAAATAACTATATACTACTAATCAAATTTTCAACAAAGAAAAAAAACTAGCAGATTATTTTGATACAATGTTAGAGGCAGGAGGCAAAGAAATTCTAGGCAGACAAGGGTGGGTCCCTGACAAAACTTCACCTTCAAGCCAAAAAGCCTGAAACCCGCGGACCAAAGTGGCAACCTCTATCCCTGTTTTCCCTCTTGAATGTTGCCTTTTTCTAAACTACCCATGGCCCACCCCACCCCTATTCCTGTACCTATGAAGACCTCAGACTCAGTCGGAGAGAAGAGGAGAAGCAGCTGGACATCAGAGAGAAGCAATGTGACTTCAGAGGGACAGATCAATGGCTTGACTTCGGAGAAGAGTCCGGCCAGAGATGGCTGGACTGGAGGGGAAGATAACCTGCCTGTTCTATCCCCTTTTCTAGCTCTTCTTCCCGCTAACAGCCACTTTCATTGTTCAATAAAATCCTCCTCATTCACTTCATTTTTCCTGGACACCGGACAAGAGCTCAGAACCCACAAGTGCATATAACTCCCCAAACAGGCTGTCATACTAGCCTTCAGCTAAAGATGGCCTCACCAGGGAATTTTATGAAATGCTTTATAATTAAATACAACCAATACTGCACAAAATGAGAGTAAGAGGGCATACTTTCCAACACATTTGTAAGGTCAAAATTATTTTATGCCAAGATCAAAGATCTTTCAAATAGAAATGCAATATATCAACATCCCTCATGAACACAGACGAAATCATTAACAATATCAGCAAATCTAATTCAGTATATAAAAATGAAAACACACTATGACCAAGGGAGTATTATACCAGGAATGAAAGGCAGATTCATACTTAAATGATGCAATATAATTAACAACAGAATAAAGGAGAGAAACATATGATTATCTCAAAAATGCATGAAAACAATTGCAAAAATAATCAACCCCATTCATGGTAAAAATTCTCATTAGATTAGAAATAGAAGGAAACTTGAGCAAGAAAAAGAAGCAGCCACAAAAAATGTATAGTTAATATCAAGCCGTAGGTTGAAGTATTAATTTCTTCTCCCTAAATTGAGGGTAAGGCAAGAATGGTCAGTCTCTTAAGTCAAGAAAATAAAATCTTTATGTGTCATGTTAGAAACAAAAAATGTGAAACTCCCATTATTCAGAGTTGACATATTCAAATACATTTAAGAATCTCAAGATATGTGCAAAGAAGCTACTCAAACTGAATAACTTTGACAAGTTTTAGGATAAAAGGTCAATATATTTTGACCTTTTCAATTATGTTTCTATGTATTGGCAATAAACAATTGAAACATAAAAATTTAACATAACACCATTTAAAATGACAAAAATAAAAGCATACACCTAGAAAAGGATGTAGCTTCAAAATATGTAAATCACTGAGGTTTCTGGGAAGATGCGAAGAATAAGAAGCACCAGGAATTTGTTTCTCACATAGGCAACAATTCCACCGCATAATTTGTCTGATGAAACTATTTTGAACTCTAGAGGCTAATGAAGGCTTGCAACTTCCAGGTGAAGACTTAGATGATAAATTGTCATTATTTTTAGTCAGTTTCAGCTGTTAGCACAGTGGCTAAGGGCCACCCATCCCCCAGTCTTCAACCACAGGGTAGACAGCTATACCCCTATTTCTCTAACAGCTTGAACACAGCTTGTGGGAGCCAGAGTAGGCAAAAAAGAACTCTGTCCTTCAAATATTGAGAACTGTGGTCTGATTGCTGATTGCTGCTTCTTATCACAAAGTCACAGACACAAAATCAGGCAACCATTGATGCACCTCCTCCCATTGTTGCAAGCCTCCTCTCTGGCTAATGTGACTTCCAAGAGATTTAAATGCCAGATGTCCTCTTCCATTTCATTTTTTTTTCCCCTTTTGGGTGCCAGACATTAAGCAATAAAACGTTCAAAAACAATTACATATACTGGAAAATTGAAAGTGAGCATTCATGCCCAATGTCTCAGAAAAGATAGGAGAAAACCATAAGTTTACATCTCAGTCTGATCCTTTGTACACAGACAGCCTAAAACAATTAAAAACAGAAACAATAATAAAAACCAGAAAACTCAGGGGAAGAAGGAGAACTGAATTTTCAGAATCTAATTATCACATTATTAGATTCCATTGTCTGGTTTTCAGCAAAACAACCACCACAAAATAGCAAGAAATATAAAGAAACAGGAACATATGGTCTAGTCAAAGGATAAAAATAAATCAAGAGAAAATGTCTTTCAAAAAGTCTGATAGCAGATTTGCAAGAGAAACTGAAGGAGGGGAAAGACAGAAAGTGTCAAAGAGAATGTTTGAAGAAGTAACGCCTGAAGACTTCCCAAATTTGTTGAGAGACATAAATATATACATTCAAGACCTACATTCATCATTGACCTGTATTCACCCTTATAGTATTATATAAAGTATTTTTACTACCCTACAAATTCTCTGTGCTCTGCCTATTTATTCCTCCTCTCTCAGCCTCACCCTGGTAACTACTGATCTGTTTATTGTCCCTTTAGTTTTGCATTTATGCAGAATGCCACATAGTTTAGTTCATACAAAATGTGGTCTTTTTATATGTGCTTCTTTTAGTTAGTAATAAGCATTTATGGTTTTGCCATGTCTTTTCAGAGATTGACAGCTCGTTTCTTTTTAATGCTGAATAATATTCCATTTACTGTATGTATCACAGTTTATTTATTCACCTAATAAAAGACAACATGGTTGCAGCCAAGCTACTGTAAATATCAAAAAGGAAAAAAAAGAAAGATTTGACTGTGTACTACCTTTACCAGTGTGTTTTATACTTTTATATGTTTTTGTGTTACTAATTAGCATTCTTTTCTTTGAGATTGAAGAACTCTCTTTACCATTTCTTTTTAGAGAGGTATGATGGTGACAAACTCCTTCAGCTTTGTTTGTCAGATAAAGTCTTCAACACTCCTTTGTTTCTGAAGGACAGCTTTGCTAGGTTACCAAGGACAGTATACTCAGTCAGCAGTTGTTGCTGGTGTTTTTCCTTCAACACTTTAAATCAGAGGTGTCCAATTTTTGGCTTCCCTGGGCCGCGTTGGAAGAAGAAGAATTGTCTTAGGCCACACATAAAATACGTTAACAAACACAATAGCTGATGAGCTAAAAAAAAAAAAAAAAAAAAAATTGCCCCCCCCAAAAAATCATAATGTTTTAAGAAAGTTTACAAATTTGTGTTGCACGGCATTCAAAACCAACCTGGGTCACGGGCCACAGGTGGTCTAAGGGCCACAGGATGGACGAGTTTGCTTTAAATATATCATATCACTTTCTTCTGCCCTGTAAGATTTCTGCTGAGAAATCTACTGCTAGCCATATGGGAACTCTCTTATGTTATTGGTTTCTTGTATCTTGCTGCTTTCAAGATCCTCTCTTTGTCTTTGATTTTTGATAGTTTGATTCTATTATGTCTTAGTGTAGTCTTGTTTGGATTGATTCTGATTGGAGAATTTTGACCTTCCTGTATCTTCATATTTATTTATATATTTCCCCAAATTTGGAACATTTTCCATTATTTCTTTAAATGTGTTCTACTCCTATATCTTTCTGTTTTTCCTCAGGAAGTTCTACAACTGGAACATTTGTTCTTTTGATGCCGTTTCATCAAGCCAGTACATTCTCTTCATTCATTTTGATTCTTTTTTCTTTTTTCTCCTCTCATAATCTGTCTTAATTTAGTCTTTCTTTTGCTTGATCAATTTTTGTTGATATTCTTTATTGCATTTTATATGTCATTTTTATATTTTTTGCTCCAGAATTTCTGTTCGATTTTTTAAAATATAATTTCAATCTCTATTTAATTTCTAGTTTTTATAATTTATTGTTTGTCTGATTACATTGAATTTTTTCTCTGTATTTTCTTCACATTTGCTGAGCTTACATACACAAATTATTTTAAATTCTTTGGCAGTTCTAATATATCTATGTATTTGGTGTTAGCTAGTGGGAGATTATTGTGTTCTTTTGGTGGTACTATGTCTCATTAGTTTTTTTTCTTTTTGTATTCCTTATTGCCTTATTTTGATGTGTGCATATTTGCAGAAGGGACTTATTCAAATGTTTGTAAACTAGTTTTTTCTAGGAAAACTCTGAACCAGTCAGATGATCCAGAGATTCTGGGAAGGCTGTTTGTTGTGGTACAAGGACAGTTTTGCTGCTGGGGTGCTTGGGCAGGTTGGCCTGGTCCCTGAGTCAGCAGAACAGTAGGTCTGATGCTAATTCCATGGCATTGGGCCTGGAGCCTGGTCCACTGGTTTAGACCTGTTGATTGGGTCTACAGGATGGCCCTTGAGTCATGGCCCTTGAGTCTGGGTGCACAAGGTTGGAGCTGGAGCCTGTGTCCATGTATTAGGCCATTCTTTGATTCCTATAAAGAAATAACTGAGATTGGGTATTTTATAATGAAAAGAGGTTTCACTGGCTCATCGTTCTGCATGATTTACAGGAAGCATTGTGCTGATGTCTGCTTGAGTTCTCGGGAGGTTTCAGGAAGTTCGCAATCTTGGCAGAAGGCAAAGAGAGGCAGAGACATCACATAGCAAAAGCAGAAGCAAGAGTAGTGGGGGTGGGGAGGTATCACACACTTTTAAATAGCCAGATCTCATGAGAACTCACTATCACAAGAATAGCATCACAGAGATGGTGCTAAACCATTCATGAGAAATCCACCCTCATAATCCAGTCACCTCCTACCGGGTAATCCCAATATTAGGGATTACAGTTAAACATGAAATTTGGGTGGGGACACATATGCAAACCATATCAGCCCATGAGGTTAGCCCGAAGTTTGCAATCACAGGGGCTGAGTTGGTGCTGGGACTGCTCTTGAACATGAGTCTGTAGGGACTGGCCAAGCATTGGAGTGAGCCTGGTTTGTAGGTCTACTGGCATGTGCCCGGAGCCTGAGTCCATGGACACTGACCTGACACTGGAGCAGGCCTGGAGCCTGAATCTGCATATGTATATATCTCCTGAGTTTGCAGAGTCTAGCTTAGGGCCTAGGTCTGCAATGGTGGTCTTGGAGTCTCAGGTCACAGAGGCTGGCCTGGTACCAAGGTCTAGACCCTGGGTCTACTTGAGCAAGTCGTAACCTGGGTCCTCTGCAGCCTGGGGCCATGGGTACCTCTCTGGTGCCTGGGACCAGCCCAGTGCTGGGGCTAACATAGAACGTTGGCCTCTGAATCTAGTATGGAGCTTAAGGTCATGGGTACTGGCCTGATACCTGCAATCACCGAAGCTGGCCTGGATCCTGAGACCATGGGGTCCAACTGGGTACTAGGAGCAGTCTTGAGCCTAGAGTCACTGAGGTTGGGCAGGCAGTGGGGGCATTCCAGAGACTGAGGCAGAAGGCAAAGGGAGGCAGAAGGCAAAGGGAGACAGAAGGCACTAGGACTAGCCTGAAGCTGAAAGCAGTCCTGAGCTTTGCACTACTGAGGTCAGTCTGGCAGTGGGTCAGCACAGAGACTAACTGCCAAGCAGTCCTGGAGCATGGGGCTTCAAAATTTGACCTCATTTTAGGGCAGGTCCAGGGGATCAGTCTATGAGTACTAAACTGGAGTTGGGGTCATGAGGACCTGCTTAGTGCTGGGTTTTACTGTGGATGTCTCAGTTTGGGGATTTGAAATGAAGTTCTGTGTTTATTTCCTTTTTCTTCCCACATGTGTAGGGTATCTCTCTTTACACTGTACTGCCTGGGTTAGCAGAGGTGTGACATGGTGTCATGTAACACCTGCCCTTTCTATCCTCTTCAATGCATCTTTTTTTATTTCTGTGCTACACTCAGGTATGGTACTGTGATCTCTCATTTGGTTTCCTTAGACTTTATGAAGGTACTCTCATGCATGGATAGTTATTCAAATTGATGTCTCTGTGGTGGTGTCTATATGGAGAGTCCTACTCCAATATTTTTCTTTTGTCCATATACCTGACATAAATTTCTTAAAGAAAACCTTGAAAGTCTGTTACAACAATAATAGAGAAGAAATACATCTTTCTTTATGAAAATACTGTCTCCCTTGCTTTATATGTATGATCATATGAGAGCTTCTTTCCTTATACATTACTCCATGTCCCTGGTCACGTGACTGTGACCCATGCTGAGGCAGCCATTCTAGTTTAAAATGCAATATGTGGTGGTGTGCTCTTTTCTTATTAATTTGAAACAATGACATCATTAAACTAAACTAGCTAATAGCTATAGTTTTAGCATTGTAGTTTGAAAAGATGAGTCCAAAGCACAGAAATGAGCAGAAGTGAAAAATTACAAATAAAAAGTATTGATGAGATTCAATCTCTGATCAACCATATCCAAGTTTAATCCCATTCTTGTCCTTCCTGCAATTGGTATATATCAGCTAACACATTTCTCATTGGCCTGTTGGTTAGTTAGATTTGCATTTATGTCACTTGCAACCAAAACATGTATTAATATAGTAAGTGAAGAAATAGTATCTATCACTGGAAATAAATACTATTGTAATTATCAAATTTTCCATACCTTACATGACTTATAGATACATTATTTTACTCTCTATTCTGAATACAAATATAATAGCATTAATAAATCTGTTATTCTTAGTTCAAAATATGGCTTCATGATTTCTATCATTAATAATACTAGTAACATTAGAGTTGTCCTCCCTGCACCAACCTCTTTTCTTTCCATTCCATCTTTCACATTGCAACAAGGAATAGCTGCAAAAAGCTCAACTCTAATCATATAATCTCTCAAATATCTTTCCTCTAACAAAATAATTATGAGAAGCAATAAAAGAAGCAAGTCAAAATGTGTATCTTAGCATCACATTCAAAGTCCTCGAAAATATAATTACCAAAACTTTAATTATCATTTAAAACTGGACACCACCTCTTTGATCATGCGATCTGCTTGGTTGAAGTTCTTTTCTTCCACTCGTTGATTTATCAACATTCTGCCCCTACTTTATGTGCTAACTTAAATGCTTCTTCACCTGTGATACCTTTTCTCCAAAACTGATATCAAAATTAATCTAATTTATTTGAATTTATATCTATTCGATTTTATTTATGTTATGGACTCATGCCAATATTACTAATATTTTCATTAACGATTTACATTTTTGTGTCTATAAATAGACAATAAGGCTAAACATCATCAGATACCTTTTCAAAATTACTAAAATATAGATGTAAAGATTTGTTGGATGGAATTAATATTTGATTAGTTTACTGCTTTATGCTAGTACTAAGTCAATACAAGTTGTCATTTTTAATATGCATTATAATCTCAGTTTGACTTCTCTTTAGCTCTGATCTCAGAAAATATGTTACTTATTGCACATCATGCAAAGTAAAATGAAACTATATAAAAAATTGAAAGTTCAAAAGGCAATTTTTAAAGTTCCACTTAACAGCATAATAGTTTGAGGTTAAAAAATGTCATCTCTTTATAAAAAAATATGAGATTCAACAGGACAGAAGCCTTTGCCTTAAAATATATATATATACTTTGCCAAAGAACAAAAGAGAAGTGGATACCCATTATAGTAAATTACAATGTTGTAAACAAACAAAATTAACATTTTAGATTGAAATTATTAAAATTCATGTTCACAGTTAAACTGGGAGGTTTTAGAAATATTATAAATGTATGACTCTTTAAGTGAAAGGTGACAGTTCTGTATCATCCACTTTATGTTAAAAAGAAAGGATCTATGAAGCACTGTAAACAGTAAGTTAGAGGGATTCCACGAAATATTACTGAATATTCAGCCTAAGTTATACGGTAGTCTCAAAAGTGATGTGCTATATGCTGTTTGAAACACTGAAGAGGAACAGATAAGTCTTCATTACTGAAACTACTGGAATAAGTGTATATGTGTTTGTGTATATGTGTATGTTTGCAACTAATTTTTTTACAGGACCAAAGAAAATTTAAGTGGATAAGATTGAGTGTACAGAGTATTGTTAGTTGAAATTTTCCAAAGTATTTTTTAAAAGTTAAATACAAAGGAAGCAACCGCATTGTTTTATTTGTAACAGATAGCTTTTGAACTTCTTAGCCAGAGCATTGCTGACTTCATTTTGCACCTAAAAGTCATTTAAGACAACATGTGAGAACATTCTATACGTTATTGACTCCTAAAAAGTTAAGATTGGATACATTCACTTTCATAATACATGTTAACCACCTAAAAAAGAAACAGTCACAAACTATCATGTTTATTGTTTTTTAGTGGAATGTTTAAAATTGTTGTCAGACATAATACACAAATCTCTTTTTTTTTCTTCATTAGTCAGCATTCATGTTTTATTAAGTACTAGGAAATGTGTTAGGAAATAATAGGAAACAGAAATTGAACACTGTAGAGTCATCTGACAAGTTCCAATTTATGTTCCAAAGGATTATACTTAAATTATATTTAACATGATTTTCCAAAACTTGGATGAAATGTATTTTTCCTTTTTTTTTTTTTTTTTTAGAAACAGAGTCTTGCACTGTTACTGAGGCTAATCTCACCTCAAACTTCTGGCCTTAAATAATCCTCCTCCCTCAGCCTCCCAAATAGCAGGAATTACAGGCGTGAGCCATCATGTGCAGCCAGAAGTGCATTTTTATATGTTAGGAATAATTGTAAAATGGCAGTTAGTTGACGGAATAATTTTATATAAATCCTATTATCTAATAATCCAATAATGCAATATAATCTATTTATATATCAGATAAATATAGACCAATCAAATCTAATTATAAAATCTAATTAATCATCTAACCCAATATATAATCTAATTACCTAATCTCTACTACATATGAATTTTATGTTTAAGTAGAAAAATTACAACTTTAATTCCTGTAATAATCTCAAGGCAGTAGAAATAAAACTCTGTTATCTCATGTCTTGGGTCAATTTCTTACTATCTCCTCAGTGTATTTTCTCTCTTGTCTTGTGTCCATCATTCTTCATTCATTCATTCATTCAGCATACATAAATCATATTATACTATGTGACAGTGGTGGGTGCACATGACACAGAAGTAAAGAAGCTAGACAAAGAGATATGTTCTTGTGTACAGCAATAGAAAAATGTTCGAATGAGTAAATAACATATGCATGTATATAAATAAGTTCTGATCGTGACAAATGATATAAAGTAAGTAAAATAATATATTTGAATGTAGAGTGACATAAATTGGCTTTTTTGACTGCACATTCAGGTTAAAAATTTATATCTTACTCTGAGGGCAAGGGAAGCCAATAAAGAGTTTAAAGCAGAGGAATAACGTAATGTGAGTTGTGTTATTAAATGATTAGTCTGTCTGCTGTAAACAGGATACATTGTAAGGCCAAGAACGTAAGTGGGGAGAGTGTATAGACAGTTTTTGCAGTAAACCAGGATCAGCTTGGTAGCAATTGAGAGAGATAAAACTGTACTCAACTACCAGAAGTATATTGGTTGACAACAAAAATTTTTCTACTCCCTCGTGAATAACATTCAAGAAATTCTCTGAGGCCGGGAGCAGTGGCTCACGCCTGTAATCCCAGCACTTTGGGAGGCCGAGGCAGGCGGATCACGAGGTCAGGAGATTGAGATCACTGTGGCTAACACGGTGAAACCCCATCTCTACTAAAAAATACAAAAAAAAAAAAAAAAAAAAAAAAATTAGCCGGGCATGGTGGCGGGCACCTGTAGTCCCAGCTACTCGGGAGGCTGAGCCAGGAGAATGGCGTGAACTGGGAGTCGGAGCTTGCAGTGAGCCGAGATCACGCCACTGCACTCCAGCCTGGGCAAAAGAGCAAGACTCCGTCTCAAAAAAAAAAAAAAAAAAAAAAAAAAAGAAATTCTTTGAAAGACGGAAAGATAACTTCGCTTGCAGCAACTACCTTAAAAGAAAAGGGATATAGTCAGGATTTTCTTCTAGAATGAAGGCTTTATTTAGGAAATGTATTCATGTGTTTCTTTAAGTAAATGGGAATAACAAATCTGTATTACAGGAATAATGAAAACACGCAATGTTATTTCCATAGGCAATTTTCACAATAAATAAAATTAGTACCTTTATAAAGATTGTGACATATAATAACACCTTTTAAATTTCATATAAATTTCGATCAGATAATTTAAAAATAATGCAATTCAAAATGATAACTCATTTAAGTCACCTCAAGATATAATTTGTGGACATACATATTTGGGGTAATAATATAAGTCATTAGATTTAAATGTATTCTCATCATACAAAGTCTATTATCAAATATAATGGCATTAAATTAGAAATCAATAAGAGAAATATCTCCGAAAAATCCTGAAATATGTGAAAGTAAATTTACAGACTTCCAAATGACTGAAACATCAAAACAGAAATCTAACCAAAAAATTAGAAATGAAATTAATGAAAATTAAAATAAAGTGTATGAAAAGTTGTGAGATGCTGCTAATGCAACACTAGGGGGAAATTTTGTAGATATAAACACATATCTTGAAATAAAAGAAAGGTCTCAAACTCGAATTCCATTTCAAGAAACTATAAAGTAAGTATAAATTAAAAGGAAGGATAAATTAGTTCCCAAGTAAACAGAATAAAGGAAAATAAAACAGTAGACTTTACCCCTCAGTTGGAAAAACCAAAGAGAATTACTGGGAAAAATCAATAAGACCAAAACCTAGTTTTTGAGATTTAAAAAAAATAATAATAATCTAATCAGGCTAATAAAATAGAGTATACACAATTTAACAATATTGGAAATGAAAGAATTTACATTACTACACATTCTATGGATATTAAGATGATAATATATAATGATCATAATTAATTTTATATAAAAAACCAGAAAACTTACCTTAAGTTGATAAATTCTTAAAGACACGAACTACTAAACTCAATCAATAAGTAGACAACCTGAATACAAATGTATCTATTCAGACATCAAATTCACGGTGCCATGGTTTGTCTCCTCCAAAACTTATGTTGAAATTTAATTGCCATTGTGATGGTATTATGAGGTGGGACCTCTCAGAGGAGTTTAGGTGATGAGGGTTTCACCTTCATAAGTAGGTTGATACAATTATTGCAAAAGTGGGTTTGCACACTCTTACTCTGTCTCTCTTGCCCTCTCTATTTTTTTTATTATGTGATGCCTTCTGTCATATTTTGATGTAGCAGAATGGCCCTTACAGATTCCATCCTCTTGCTCTTGGACTTCCTGCACTCCAGAACTGTGAGAAATAAATGTATGCTAATTATAAATTATCCAGTCTCTGGTATTTTGTTATAGCAGCATAAAAAAAGACTAAAACATTTCATTGAAAGCCTTCCCACGAGGAAAATTGTAGGTCAAGATGGTTTTACTGGTGAATACTACCTAACATTTAGGGAGGAATAATATAAATTTATACAAACTCTTCCAGAAAATTAAAGAGAATATAAACAATATAAAGAGAATATAATACAAATTATTCTCTGACGCCAGAATTACCATGATGTGATACCAGACAAAGACATTATAAGAAAAGTACAACTTATTATCCCACATGAGCATAGATGCAAATAATGTAAAAAAATTCTAAGAATCTCTCTCTATATCATATATAATATTATATTATATCTCTCTATATATAATATTATATATTTCTATATATTATATATGTAATATCTATCTTTTGATATGTAATATTATCTATCTTTTGATATGTAATATTATATATATAATATTATCTTTATATATATAATCTCAACACTGAGCAGGGTTTATCCCACGAATGTAAGTTGCATTAACTTTCAAAAATAATCAGAGGAATTTGTTATATTAACAAAGTGCAAAAGAAAATCTTTATAATTGTCTCAATAATCCTGAGAAAGCATTTGAAAAAATCCAGTATCTTCTTCTGTTGGGAAGTAGGAATAAAATAATATTCCCTCAGAGATGAAAATGGGCCCCTGAAACATTTGGTCTAACATTATACTTAAAGATACAAATCTATAAGCTTCTTCATAAGGTGAAGAATAACTTCAGGATGTCAGCTCTCACTGTTTAATGTTGCACCAGAGATTCTATCCAGTGCACTGGAAAGAAAGCATAACACCTATCTACAGTAATGCATCCAAATGGGAAAGGAAAGGCTAATACTTTCTTTTTTTGAAGAAAATATTTAGCAATGTAGAAAAATAAATATATACAAAGCTTCAAGAACTAGTGTTTAGTAACATCAATATGGTAGTAACAAAGATAAACAATTCAAATTAAAGATACAATGCTTTTTTTTTTTTTTTTTTGAGATGAGGTCTCACTCTGTCACCCAAGCTGGAGCACAGTGGGGCGATCTCAGCTCACTACAACCTCTGCCTCCTGGGTTCAAGTGATTCTCCTGCCTCAGCCTCCCAAGTAGCTGGGACTACAGGCATGTGCCATCACGACAGGCTAATTTTTGTATTTTTAGTAGAGATGGGGTGTCGCCATGTTGGCCTGGCTGGTCTTGAATGCCTGGCCTCAGGTGATCCTCCTGCCTTGGCTTCCCAAAGTGCTAAGATTACAGGCGTGAGCCACTGTGCCCAACCTATAATGCCATTTTTAATGATGTAAAGTATAAATTACTTAGAAATAAATTTAACAAAAAAATATGAAAGACTAGGACATTGCCATCTATACAACAATGTTAATAGCAATTAAGATACAATTAAATGGAAAAAATCATGTTAAAGGGTCAAAGATTAAATGTTGCTTGTGTGTGTGTGTGTGTGTTTGATAGATTCAATAAAATCAACATCAAAATTCCTGATTTTAGCTTTTATTATAAAGCTCCAGTAATTGAGAAAACAAGATATTAGAGCTAACTTGAGAATACAGATTAATGAAAAGGAGTAATGCCCAAAATAGACCTACACATATATGGACATATGTTTTGCAAACCATGTGCAAAGAAAATTTAATAAAGAGAGACAGCTTTTACCAAATAGTTTTAGAACAGTATATTTTGTCAAATTCTACTAAAAAACAAACAAACAAGAACAGTTAACTCATAATAAATCATAGACCTGATTATAAAAATTCAAACTATAAAAATGTTAGAGGAAAACACAGAAAATCTTTTCTTCAACTTAAATTAGACAATGATTCTTCCATATTACATCAAAAGCACAATTTATAAAAACAATATGTGACAAATGGGGTTTTATTAACATTTTTAAAACGTAGTCTTTAAAAATACTATTAGGAGATGGAAAAGATAAGCCACAATCTGAGAAAAAAAAGTGAAATCATTATCTGATTATCAATTTATGCAGAGAAGGATGAGGAACTCTCAACAATGGATAACTACTGGAAGTGTGCTGAGAGGAACTCTGAGGCTCTATTCCCCAATAAAACAACCATGACTGAGATATATTATATTTAAAAACCCAATCATTTAATAATCACTGGAAATTGTCATAAGGGCAAACACCAAATGAGGAAACATTTATTCAACAAAACATTTTAAAACTCAGTAAGAATATCTAGAATGTGGCATTCAAGCCATGATGTGCTCCTTTTACCCCCATCACCAAGCTCAGTGTGGAGTAAACTCTATTATAGGTGGATGTGGTTGGGAAGACAGGATTCCCTTTCTGCTTAGATTTCTGTCCAATGCCATGATATCTCCTTAAGGGTGGTAGACCACAGATTGTTCTCACCCTCCTTCCCCCAGCTCCATGCTGCAAAGGCCAATGTCTGAAATAGTGCAGACAAAACATCAAGGGATCCATTCAGTTCCCTTTTGTTGGGTGTGACAGGCAGAGTATACTTGGGTCCTGATTGTGCTTGTCCCAGCTCACTGGAGGGGTGGAGGCTCAATGCCAGGAGACGCCAATCAAGGAGGCCATTGGTTACTATGTGCTCCCAAGACCCTGCTTGTAAAATATGGGTGTCAGTCAAAGAGAAGTGATCCACTGTCTGTGTACTCAGTTCTAGAGCATCTACTAAAAAATTTTTTCCTAGAGAAAAGGCAAACTTTAAGACCAGACACCTCCAAAACTATCCCCACAGTAACTGAGTTTGTTTGTTTGTTTGTTTGAGATGGAGTTTCACTCTTTTTGCCCAGGCTGGAGTGAAATGGCGTGATCTCGGCTCATCACAACCTCCTCCTCCAGGGTTCAAGTGATTCTCCTGCTACAGCCTCCCAAGTAGCTGGGATTATAGGCACACACCACCACAACTGACTAATTTCATATTTTTAGTAGAGATGGGGTTTCATCATGTTGGCCAGGCTGGTCTTGAACTCCTGACCTCCAGTAATCCACTCACCTCAGCCTCCGAAAGTGCTGGGATTACAGGCTTGAGCCACCAAGCCTGGCCAGGAACTGAATTTATTTAAAACAGCATGTGAGGAAATTCGAGCCTAAGATAATTCTCAAAATCTCAGAAACTGAACCTTCTGAGGAATAACTATCAGAGGCTTCACACTGTTTAGGATTTAGATGTTACTAAAATACCAGCAAAGTCACTAAAGAAATAGGCATGCAAGTAACACAGCAACAACTCATGGAAGAAAGAGTGGAATCAGTACTCAGAGGTGCTAAAATATTTAATTAAATGTCAATTTTTCACAAATTATTAGGCATGCAAAGAAATAGAAAAGTGGAATCTATAGCCAGGAATTAAAGCAGGTTACAGAAATTTTTTTGGTGACAGAGGCTAATTATCAGACTTATCAAAGGTCTTTAAACAGCCAGTTTAAATATTTTCAAAGAACTAAAGCAAACCATACTGAAAGAATTAAAGGAGGGTGTGATGAAAATATCTCATTAAATGTAGAATATTAACAAAAAATGATTATTAAAAAAGGAAATACATGGAAATTTTGAATTAAAACTATATTAGCTAAAATTTAAATTTTCAATAAAGAGTATCAACAGTAAATTACATTAGCAGAAGAAAGAATCAACAAACATGAAAATAGAAATTATGGTAGCAAAAGAACAGAGAGAAAAAACTAATAATGAAGAAATCCTCAGTAATATATGAGGCATCAATGATCACTCCAACAAAGTGAAAAAGGAGTATATGAAGAGAAAATAGAAAAAGAGGATTGGAAAACATAATTGAAGAAATAATAGCTGAAAACTTCCCAAATTTAATAAAAAACATTAAGAATCCAAAAACTTCAATAAACTTGTCATAGGATAAACACCAGTAGATTCACACCCAGCCACACTGCAGTAAAAATGTTGAAGACATGGACAAAAGAGAAAATCTTGAATTCATTAGAGAAAAACACTTTATAGATGAGAAAAACCTAGTAAGATTAATAACAAAGTTCTCATAAAAAAAAAGAGGCAAGAAGGCAGTAATTTGACATACTCAAAGTAGTGAAAAACAAAAAGAAAAAGCAACAAGTCAACCAAAATTACCTTTCAAAAATATTGGCAGATGAACACAGTCCCCATTTCTAAAAACAACAACAACAACAACAAAAGAAAATAAGAATAGAGAAACAGACGTCATAAGAAAACTATAAACTAATATATCTTATGCATATAGATGCAAATGTCTTACAAAAAATTGGGCAGAGACAACTCCATTAATATTCACATGCCAAAGAGTAAAGTTAGGCCTATTCCTCACATTACACAGAAAATTAATTCAAAGTAAATCATAGACATAATTGTAAGAAGTAAAATTATAAAAATCTTTGAAAAACACATTTGAGTAACTTTCTTAACTTGGGTTACACAATGGTTTCTTCGATATGACACCAAAAGCACAGCAATAAAAGGAAAAATAAGTTGGACTTCATCAGAATTAAAAAGTATTTTGCTTCAACACACACTATCAGGAAAAGGAGACAACACATAGAATGGGAGAAAGTATTTGCACATTATATAAGCAAATGGTATGCTTTAGTCAATTGGACCTATTATAATGAAAATGCCATAGACTGAGTGACTTAAACAACAACATTTTATTTTTCACAATTCTGGAAGCTGGAAGTCCAAGGTTTAAGTGCCTGCACTTCTGTTTCCTAATGTGTAGATGGTTCTTTTCTCCATGAACCTTTACATGGCACAGTGAGAGAGCTCTCTCATGTCTACTTATATGATCCAAAATCCCATTTACAAACTTTATGACCTAATTACCTCCCAAAGACTCTACTTTCTAATATCATTCAATACCATTGGTGGTTAGAATATTAACACATGACTTTTAAGAGACACAAACTTTCTGTCCATAGAAAGGGATTTTATCTAGAATGTGTAAGATTCTCACAACTCAATAATAAAAACGCAAATAATCCAGTAAAATGAACAAAAAGGGTGTTAGAATATTTCTCCAAAGCAGATATAAAATTGGACTGTTCTGTAACAAATAAAATATTTTCCACACAATTTGCCTTTAGTGAAATACAACTCAAAACCACAGTGAGATATCACTTTAGTCTCACTAGAATGGCTAAAATAAAAAAGACAGTTAAAATGAGTATTGGTGAATATGAGGAACACTTGAACTCCTCATCAACTGCTACTGGAAATATATATTGGTGGAGCTAATTTG
The DNA here is from genome assembly GCF_029281585.2 of Gorilla gorilla gorilla. Taxonomy (NCBI): domain Eukaryota; kingdom Metazoa; phylum Chordata; class Mammalia; order Primates; family Hominidae; genus Gorilla; species Gorilla gorilla. The sequence continues at coordinate 70,451,421 of NC_073238.2, forward strand.
GAAAACAGTCTGACAGTTTCTCAAAAACTTGTAGAGCTATCATATGTTCTAGCAATTTAGGCCCAAGAGAAGTGAAAACATATGTTCACTTAAAAACTTGTATATGGAAGTTCATAGTAGCTCTAGTCATAATAGCACCAATGTGGAAACAATATAAATGTTTATCAATTGACTAATGGATTAATAAAATGTGGTATATCATTACAATGGAATATTTTCAATTATAAAAAGAAAAGAAGTGATGATACATAGTGATCATTATTTTCATAATGATTTACCTGGGAGGCTGAGATGGGGGGATTACTTTAGCTTAGGATTTTAAGGGCACAGTGAGCTATGATCGTTTTACTGTAGTCTAGCCTGGATGACAAAGCAAGACCCTGTCTCAAAAATTTATTATTTAATAATGATTTAACTAGTTTTTGGAAGTGACTACCAATGAATATGGGGTTTGTTTTGGGGGTGATGAAAATATTCTAAAGTCAGCTATAGTGATGGTTGCCCAACTCAGTGAATATACAAAAAAAAAATTCAATCGTACAGCTTAAGAGGGTGGGTTGTGTGATATGTGAATTATATCTCAACACAGCTGTTATATTAAAAGAAACTCAACAAAAAGAAAATAAACCAGTAAATGTCTGGCAAAACATTTTAACAGGCACATAGCCAAAGAAGTAACAGGCACATAGCCAAAGAAGATACAGATATAGCAAGTAAGCACATGATATGATGTTCAATACCATTAGTCATTAGGGAAATGCAAATTAAGACCACAATGAAATATCATTACCTATCCATTAAAACGTGTAAAGTTAGATAGACCTGGTGAGACTGAAGGGGGACTCAAACTTTTTACAGTGCTGCAGGGACTGTAAATTAGAACATCAACTTTGAAAGCCAACTTGTCAGTTTCTGAAAAAGTTAAACAAATTGTCTATATGGTCTAACCATTCTACCCCAGACATTTACCCAAAAGAAATGAAACCTATCTATCCATACAATGAGCTGTGTACCAATGTTCATAACAGCTTAATTTATCATAGCAAAAAAAAAAAAAAAAAAAAAAAAACAAAAGAAAAAACTACCTAAATGCCCATCAATAGCCAAGACGTAGTCCAGAACAGGTTTATCAACAAGCTTGTTATATTTACACAATAGAGTGCTACTCAGCAATAGAACGGAATAAACTATTCAAATACATGGGAACACTGATGAATTCTCAAAATTAGTATATTTATATGTGAAAGTAATAAGACAAAAAAGAGCCTGCACTGTATAATTATATTTTTTTATGTTCTAGGAAAGTTAAATTAATATGTAATAGCAGAAAGAAAATTAGTAGTTTACTGAGGGCAGTTTGGGTGGAAGCGGTAGTAAATGGGGGGAGGGATTGGAAAGGAACATGAAAATTTTGGCGAGTAATGGATGTGTTTATTATCTAACTTTGTAGCTAGCTGGTTTCAGGCATACATACATTTGTCAAAACGTATCAGATTGTACATTTTAAATGTGTGTAGTGTATGTTAATAATTTTTCTTTTTAAAATGAGGGTCTAATTCAACCATTATGCTAGTCAATTAGAATATTACTATACTCACAGAACAACATGGATGATCAGAAATTATGGATTATGAGCACATTATTACTCTTAAACATAAAAATGCAGAGAACTTCATAATACATCATTTTAAAAATATCCCCTTGGCCGGGCGCGGTAGCTCACGCCTGTAATCCCAGCAACTTTGGGAAGCCAAGGCGGGCGGATCACAAGGTCAGGAGATCCAGACCATCCTGGCTAACATGGTAAAACCCCGTCTCCACTAAAAATACAAAAAAATAGCAGGGCGTGGTGGCGGGCACCTGTAGTCCCAGCTACTCGAGAGGCTGAGGCAAAAGAATGGCATGAACCCAGGAGGCGGAGCTTGCAGTGAGCCGAGATCGCGCCACTGCACTCCAGCCTGGGCGACAGAGCAAGACTCCGTCTCAAAAAAAAAAAAAAAAAAGAAAAGAAAAAAAAATTCCTTTACTGCCCATTTGGCCTTTCTACACTAAATACTATCTGAATCTGGTATAACAGAGATGACTGCTAGCTTACGTCTAAACAATTATCTTTTTCAAGTAAGAACCTCATCAAACAAGCATTCAACTGCAAATACAATATATATAATTTTTAATCTTTCCACCTGAATTCACCAATTCCATAATTTTTTTCTATTCATTTTTAGTGGTTTTGAATTCAAAAACATTATAAAATCTTCAACATGATGGTTGAAAAAGCTCTAAATGTCTATAAGCATTTTCTCATTTATGAAATGAATCATAGGCATTTAGAATACTGAGAGTGTCTTTAGCTGTAAAACTCTGGTTACTGAGTGCTGTTTGAGTACTCAAAAACAATATTAAACAAGGTATATATTAAAAAAAACTACTGCAGTTTTAAAAATATATTTCAAGCACTATGTAATTAAGATGTAATTTAACACATAATATACTTCTTCTTTGCATTAATATTTAAGGAGTTAACATATATTACATTAAGCTCTGTAAAGCAAATATTAGCTGAGTTTGCCCTGACTTTCAAGGTAGGAACATAGTTGGCTCAATTCCCATTATCTCACAATCAGAATGAAATGGATGTCTTCTGCAGGATATTTGTTAATTGCCACAAATTTACAAAATCATGGTCACCTCTCCAACCAATTTCCTGTTCCCAGTCCACCTACTAGTATCTAATATCCCATGGCTTTTAATCTCCTTACTCAGGCTTTGAATCAGACAAAAGCCAAACTCATTTTCTTTAAGCTTTTCAAAATAACTGACAAATAAAGCAAAAGTGTCTTATTAGACATCTCTCCTCTTAAAGTTGTCTTGCACTCTGCCATCCAGAGCTTCTCACTGGGAAGCTTTCTGAAGGCTCCAGCTTCCTACCCTGTGGATTAATTTACCTGGAATTCTACATTATCGTTTTCATGGCGTCAAAAATTCTTTGCCGTCTCTGAACCAGAGATTTGAATTTCTGGCAGTATGTGACTCAAAGGTATTGTGCCTTAGATTCACCTAGTATATGCTAAATTTATCTAAATGTTAGAGGTGCGGGTATTGCTTACAAATCTCTTACTTGTGACAGTCCCTGGAAAGTAGTAGCAAATAAGTGAACATATTCATCAACTAGCCACCTGACTTGAAGATAACTTAATTAGCGGTAAGTAAACGCGTTTTCCTTGAGATTCAGGGACACTACCTTATATAGTTGAGTCATCTTTCATGAGCTCTCCTATTCTGAGCAGCAATTTCCAGCATACTTCATTCCTGTGCTGTTTCTTAAGGAGAACGATGATGGCTTACAGTCTGTCTTCTTCTTCAATTAACTTCCTGAAAGAAAGAGCTTTATTATATTATGCTTTTCCCAAAATGACACTCTTCAGAGCTTCTGTGGTAACTTATTCAGATCCTTCCTGTTTTTCCTTTCTTCATTTAGTGGTATGCATCTCCATTCTTTTTTTTTTTTTTTTTTTGCAGTACACATTATATTAATATCCATGAAGCAACATCTGCGCCTTCTTCTTACTGCTTAGTTAAACATTTAGAAATCTGAAATCTGATTCTCCTTTACTCAACCTACAAGCTCATACATATTTAAGAGCTGTTATACAAATGGTAACATACTCTGAAACACTTGAAATTGTAAACTATTAATGACTTTTAGAGGATAGCCTCAGAAATTTCAAATAACATACTTGATTTCTATGCATCTGACACCTTTCATGTTCTTTTTAAAAAGTTCTACATCTTGCTATGGTAAACTGACTACTATTGTAAATCTACAGTTCCCATTCACTCCCTGGCATTTGTTGAAGCTACTTCCAGTAATTTTTTTAGATGTAGTCTCTACTATACTGAAATGTCCCAACATATGAGACTGCTCTCTTTCAGAATCACTCTTAGCTAAAACAAGCTTGTAACCACTCAAATATTTGGGCATATATTTTTGATGTTGAATTACATAAAAACATGTAGACCATTTATTTGCCTGTAATATTAAAAAAATGAATATATGCACTGTTAAAAGTTTATGCCATAATTTTGGTATTCTCTTCTTGTCTAAAAGATAAGGGTTGAAAACGCAATCTCAGACTCAAAATGATTTCAGATAGCTATCTATGAATATAATGTAATGTTAAATCAAGAGCCATGTTTTAATACCCTGTACCATTCTTTTACAAATAGGTATTTTGAAGACGCATGCATGGCTGCTTCAATTATTAAGATAATCATTGCTTCAAGACACAGATTGGGCTGCACATAAACTCATAAGCACTTGAAAGCTATTCTTCAGATGTAATTTAAAATGAAATTCCTGGTCACTTTCATCTTTGAGATTTATTTTAAAACCATCTAGACTCCTTATTATCCCTTGCTCTGAAGCCTGGTCCTTTTCCAGGGCCACTGCACATTCTAGGGGAGACAAGGGAGAAGAACTTGGAACAAAGTATATTTGCTTTCATTCCCATGTGGAGACAAGAGAGTTGAATGTGAAACAGATTATATAATCTTTCTTTCTAATATCCTTTTCCCTATGGCTTTTTCCATAGGACATTGTAGTTTTTCCTAAAATGGTGAAGATATCTGCCTATTAAATCTGTGATCATGCTTTTTACTTGCTTTGGCCCCTAAAATAATGAATAGGTAATAGTGATGGTATGCCAGTTTCAACCCTACACCTTAAGAATTATGACATGTTTTTCCTCCCTTTTTCACATTTTCACTACCTCTTTAAAAACATGTGCCCAAGCTAGCTCACTGATCCAGAAGGATGAAACACACTTCAAATACAAACAAGTAAGTCTGCATCAACTAAGCACTGCTTATGCACAAGAAGCAAATATTAAATTATGTATGCCACTGGATTCTGTGGTTGTTTTTAATCAGTAATTTTATGCCAGTAATTAATTGTACTAATTGAACTAACCACTCAAAACTAGGCAAAGATCATAACCCCTGTAATTGTGTTTTCCCACACAACACTCATACAAAATATTTATTTGTATGTATTAGATATTACTGAAGGTTTGGGGGAAATATACAGGATCATAATGGTTTCCAATATCAAAATTCTTAAAAGTGAAACTATTGTCAAGTCTTTCAGCCATCTTACCATGAAGTTCTCATTATCTATTTTCCTAGTGCTTTCCCTTCTGAAGTGGCTCTGCCATTGAACAAGAAATTAATCTGCTTCTACATTCTCCATTCCTCTGTGGCTTTCATTCCTCTTTCTAATTTATCATATAGGTGAATTTAAAAATCTAGAAGACAACCTAGGTAATACCACTGAAGACGTAAGTATGAGTAAAGATTTCACAATGAAGATGCCAAAAGCAATTGCAACAAAAGCAAAGATTGACAAATGTGATCTAATTGAACTAAAGAGCTTCTGTACAGCAAAAGAAACTATCAATGGAATAAACAGACAACCTACAGAATGGGAGAAAAATTTTGTGAACTATGCACCTGAAAAAGGTCTAATATCCAACATCTGCAAGGAACTTAAACAAATTTATATATATATATACAAACGACCCCATTAAATTGTGGGTAAAGGATATGAACAGACACTTCTCAAAAGAAGACATACATGCAGCCAACAAACGCATGCAAAAAAAGCTTAAAATCACTGACCATTAGAGAAATGCGAACCAAAGCCACAGTGAGATACCATCTCACACCAGTCAGAATGGGTATTACTAAAAAGTCAAAAAATAACAAATGCTGGTGAGGCTGTGGAGAAAAAGGAATGCTTATACATTGTTGGGGGGAGGGTAAATTAGTTCAACCATTGTAGAAGACATTGTGGCAATTCCATTAAGACCAAAAGACAGAAACACCATTCAATCCAGCAATTTCATTACTGGTTATACACCCAAATGAATATAAATTATTCTATTTTAAAGATATATGCATGCACATGTTTATTGCAGCACTAATCACAATAGCAAAGACATTGAATCAACCTAAATGCCCATCAATGATAGACTGGATAAAGAAAATGTGGTACATATACACCATAGAATACTATACAGCCATAAAAAGAATGCAATCATGTCCTTTGCAGGGATATAGGTAGAGCCTGGGGACATTGTCTTTAGCAAACTAATGCAGGAGCAGAAAATCAAATATTGCATGTTCTCACTTATAAGTGGGAGTGAATGATGAGAACACACGGACTCATGAGGGAGAATAACACACATTGGGCCCTGTTGGAGGGTAGAGGGTGGGAGGAGGGAGAGGATCTGGAAAAATAACTAATGGATACCAGGCTTAATACCTGCTGATGAAAAAATCTTTCCAACAAACCTCCATGACACACGCTTACCTATGTAACAAACTTCTACATGTATCCCTGAACTTAAAAGTTAGAAAAATAAAATAAAATACCCCTGTACTCTTCAACTGTGGGTTTCTGTTTACAGACATTATATTGGGATCTGCTGAACAGAATCAGTTAATCAGAGTCATCACTTCATGTGTAAAAGAACAGTAAAATTTGGCAATATAAATATTTCCTCCCCTTTTAGATTCTGGTAGATGAAAGTGAGCAAAAAAACATATTTATTTTCCCACAAACAAAATCATGTATTCATCGTTTGAAGGTAGAATCTTCCATAATCATTTTTATTGTAGCTAATAACTTTTTCTCCTACATTAATACAACAACAGATCTGTATGTTCCAATTTATTATTGACAAGTTGTGATTAGCAAGGTCCTATGTAATTGGAATAAACACCTACCATTATATGTTTTGAAGTATTTTGAAAATTAGGCATGTTCCAAATTATTCCAAAGGGAAATCTTCTACAAAAGTGTGTTAGAAAGTTTGTGTTAACTCAGAAATGCCAAAATGATATTTAAAGGGAGAGAAATATTAGAAGTATACTTAATCTGAGGCCCCCGAAAACAACTAGGCTGGGATTATTAATTTGGTCATCATTAGAGTGTGGTCTAATTTAAAGAAAATATATCAACAAGCTGTCCTGATCAAAGTTCCTTTCTGCAAAGATCACCTTAGTAGCAACATGGAGACTAAGTTGAAAGAGACATAGAAAGACAAATTAAATATTTACTATATTCATGAAAAATAAAAGTGATTATTTCAATGAAAATTGAATAATATTAGCTATATTAGGAACAGATTTAGGAAGCAAAACAATGGAACTGTTGAGGGATGTTGGTAGTAAGGAAAAGAGGCTACATGAAGATTGCTCCATGATTCACACTTAAGTGTGAATTAGCAGATAGGTTATTATGATTTCTACATGTTTCTTATAGATTCAAAATATATTCAATGTTTTTATCCAACTGCATCTGATTGAAATATCACATATTGCAAACCAATGTGTATTCATTTTAACAAAGCAGCTCTAGTTATTCAGTGGAAATCTGGAGGTATTTTCTCCTTTTTTCTCTTTCAAATATGCTTTTTATAGTGATTTCAGGAACAATAGGTTCATGTGTAGAGGAGGCCAGTGTGGTTAGCATATTAGGTCACTTATTCCTAAGAGAGAAAATACTGTTGTATCTCTCAGTGAAATGGGCAAGTATATTCATGACAACAAGTGGGACTTCCCGGAAATACTAAATCTCATATCTTGAAGCATCATAAAGTATAAGACGGATAAAACCAGTGGCCTGGTAACTCATAAATTTTATCCTGCTCCAACTGACTCCTGTCAGTTTCCAGTCTTAGAAATTATTTTTGTTAAACTGGAATTGGGAGAAAAAAAAAATTTTATCTATATTTGCTATATGTTAGATTCACACCTCAAAGACTGTCATTGGTTAAAAGATAAAATCTGGCTGGGATGGAAAACAACATTCAGAAAAGAAGCATTAAAAGAGAAAGAAGAGGGAGATTCTTAATGTCAATCCTGTGTGTGTATTGGGTTAAACACACAACATTGTGGTAATCTATGGTAATCTCTGACTATGGGTCAGTGAATTCCCTTGTATGCACAAGCTGTTTTCACTTGGAATTTTAAGCTTAAAGTAAATGATCATGCAAATGCCATTTTGTACAAATGATTTGCAACTTTTAAAAGGGGGATCATTTACATGAAGTACATAGTGTATTTCATTATGTACTAGACATCCTTTGAATTAGCTAGTTAATAAAATTGCAACCATAATTTTGGATTATTTTTGTAATGGTTATATTCTAGTCTATGCTTTCACATAATAAATAATATATTCTATGTACGAAATTAAAAATGTTCTGGTATGTCTTAACTATATAAACAACTGTCAAATCAATATATGATAATATTTCAGATATTTAGAAATGCGCTAAAGCTCTTATACGGTATACCCTAGCTTGCACTGCTCTCGTATGTCTGGCGTGTAGACTGTTAAGTGACACTTGACATGCCTGGTATTTATGTAGCTATAACTTGAAAATGTTGAAGATAATTATTAAAAAATTAGGATTTATAGCTACTCTATAGAACAAAGTGCTTGTTTATGTATTAATTTCTTATTATAATGCTAGAAATAAAGACGAGGCTTGTAGTGAACAGTAGGTTTAGAATCAAGCTATTGAGTCAATAGAAAACATTCAAAGTATTTCCATTGTGTGATCTAAAAGGACTGTTTGAATTATAAAAATATTTTATATACATATATATATATATATATATATATACACATAGGGTCTGGGTGTGGTGGCTCATGTCTGTAATCCCAGCACTTTGGGAAGTTGAGGTGGGAGGATCACTTGAGTCCAGGAGGTAGATCAATTGAGCTGAGAGCATGTCACTGCACTTTAGTCTGGGAGACAGAGTGAGATCCTGTTTCAGAATAAATAAATAAATAAATAGTGTTACAGGTGGGTCTTTGTTCTTAGAGCTCCCAAGATGGGGCAGGCTGCTCCCAAGATGGCAGCAAGCCTTTTGTTCTCTGACCTGACGTTCTTGGCCTCATGGATTCGAAGGAATGGAACCTTGGTCTATGCGGTGAGTGTTACAGCTCTATTAGAAGCCTTGGGTCACGGCAGAGAACCGTGGAACCCAGCAACTAGTGTTCAGCTCTATTAGAATGAATCTGGGCACTTAGCCACGCAGGAACAACTGCAAGCCTCCAGCCGGTCTGGGAGCAGCAATGGGCGCCTTGCTGGATCAGAAATGTCAGGCCTCTGAGCCCAAGCCAAGCCATCGCATCCACTGTGACTTGCACGTATACACCCAGATGGCCTGAAGTAACTGAAGAATCACAAAAGAAGTGAATATACCCTGCCCCACCTTAACTGATGACATTCCACCACAAAAGAAGTGTAAATGGCTGGTCCTTGCCTTAAGTGATGACATTACCTTGTGAAAGTCCTTTTCCTGGCTCATCCTGGCGCAAAAAACACCCCCACTGAGCACCTTGCGACCCTCACTCCTGCCTGCCAGAGAACAAACCCTCTTTGACTGTAATTTTCCTTTACCTATCCAAATCCTATAAAACGGCCCCACCCTTATCTCCCTTCACTGACTCTCTTTTCGGACTCAGCCCGCCTGCACCCAGGTGAAATAAACACCCACGTTGCTCACACAAAGCCTGTTTGGTGGTCTCTTCACAAGGACGCGCATGAAATTTGGTGCCGTAACTCAGATCGGGGGACCTCCCTTGGGAGATCAATCCCCTGTACTCCTGTTCTTTGCTCCGTGAAAAAGATCCACCTATGACCTCAGGTCCTCAGACCAACCAGCCCAAGGAACATCTCACCAATTTTAAATCAGGTAAGCGGCCTCTTCTTACTCTCTTCTCCAACCTCTCTCACTGTCCCTCAACCACTTTCTCCTTTCCAGTCTTCAATCTCTCCCTTCTCTTAATTCAATTCCTTTCATTTTCTGGCAGAGACAAAGGAGACACGTTTTATCCATGGACCCAAAACTCCGGCGCCGGTCACGGACTGGGAAGGCAGCCTTCCCTTGGTGTTTAATCATTGCAGGGACACCTCTCTGATTATACACCCACGTTTCAAGGGTGTCAGACCACGCAGGGACACCTGCCTTGGTCCTTCACCCTTAGCAGCAAGTCCCGCTTTTCTGGGGGAAGGGGCAAGTACCTCAATCCCTTCTCTCCTTGTCTCTACCCCTTCTCTGCTTTTCTGGGAGAGGGGCAAGTACCCCTCAACCCCTTCTCCTTCACTCTTAGCGGCAAGTCCCACTTTTCTAGAGGAGGGGCAAGTACCCCAACCTTGTATCTCTGTGCCCCAATCCCTTATTTCCGTGCCCCGACCTCTTATCTCTGCACCCCAATCCCTTATTTCCGTGCCCCAACCCCTTATTTCCATGCCCCGACCCCTTGTTTCCATGTCCCGACCCCTTATTTCCGTGCCCCGACCCCTTATTTCCTGCACCCCATTCCTTATTTCCACACCCTGACCTCTCATCTCTGCTCCCCAACCCCTTTTCCCACTTTTCTGGAAGGTAAGAACCCCCGAACCCGTTCCCTCCATTTCTCTACTCTCTCTTTTCTCTAGGCTTGCTTCCTTCACTATGGGCAATCTTCCACCCTCCATTCCTCCTTCTACTCCCTTGGCCTGTGTTCTCAAAAACTTAAAACCTCTTCAACTCACACCTGACCTAAAACCTAAATGCCTTATTTTCTTCTGCAATGCTGCGTGACCCCAATACAAACTCGACAGTAGTTCCAAATAGCCAGAAAATGGCACTTTGAATTTTTCCATCCTGCAAAATCTAAATAATTCTTGTCCTAAAATAGGCAAACGGTCTGAGGTGCTTGACGTCCAGGCATTCTTTTACACATCAGTCCCTTCCTAGTCTCTGTGCCCAGTGCAACTCGTCCCAAATCTTCCTTCTTTCCCTCCCACCTGTCCCCTCAGTACCAACCCCAAGCATTGCTGAGTCTTTCTAATCTTCCTTTTCTACAGACCCATCTGACCTCTCCCTTCCTCCCCAGGCTGCTCCTCGCCAGGCCGAGCTAGGTCCCAATTCTTCCTCAGCCTCTGCTCCTCCACCCTATAATCTTTTTATCACCTCCCCTCCTCACACCTGGTCCGGCTTACAGTTTCGTTCCGTGACTAGCCCTCCCCCACCTGCCCAGCAATTTACTCTTAAAAAGGTGGCTGGAGCCAAAGGCATAGTCAAGGTTAATGCTCCTTTTTCTTTATCCCAAATCAGAAACATTTAGGCTCTTTTTCATCAAATATAAAAATCCAGCCCAGTTCATGGCTCATTTGGCAGCAACCCTGAGACGCTTTACAGCCCTAGACCCTAAAAGGTCAAAAGGCCGTCTTACTCTCAATATACATTTTATTATCCAATCTGCTCCCGACATTAAATAAAACTCCAAAAATTGGAATCTGGCCCTCAAACCCCAAAACAGGACTTAATTAACCTCACCTTCAAGGTGTACAATAACAGAAAAAAGTTGCAATTCCTTGCCTCCACTGTGAGACAAACCCCAGCCACATCTCCAGCACACAAGAACTTCCAAATGCCTGAACAGCAGCGGCCAGGCATTCCTCCAGAACCTCCTCCCATATGAGCTTGCTATACATGCCGGAAATCTAGCCACTGGGCCAAGGAATGCCCGCAGCCTGGGATTCCTCCTAAGCTGCGTCCCATCTGTGTGGGACCCCACTGAAAATCAGACTGTTCAACTCACCTGGCAGCCACTCCCAGAGCCCCTGGAACTCTGGCCCAAGGCTCTCTGACTGACTCCTTCCCAGATCTTCTCGGCTTAGCAGCTGAAGACTGACACTGCCTGACCGCCTCGGAAGCCCCCTAAACCATCACCGACGCCGAGCTTCAGGTAACTCTCACAGTGGAAGGTAAGTCCGTCCCCTTAATCAATATGGAGGCTACCCACTGCACATTACCTTCTTTTCAAGGGCCTGTTTCCCTTGCCTCCATAACTGTTGTAGGTATTGACGGCCAGGCTTCTAAACCTCTTAAAACTCCCCAACTCTGGTGCCAACTTAGACAATACTCTTTTAAGCACTCCTTTTTAGTTATCCCCACCTGCCCAGTTCCCTTATTAGGCTGAGACACTTTAAATTATCTGCTTCCCTGACTATTCCTGGACTACAGCTATATCTCATTGCCACCCTTCTTCCCAAATCCAAAGCCTCCTTTGCATCCTCCTCTTGTATCCCCCCACCTTAACCCACAAGTATAACCCACCTCTACTCCCTCCTTGGCGACCGATCATGCACCCCTTATCATCTCATTAAAACTTAATCACCCTTACCCCACTAAATGCCAATATCCCATCCCGCAGCACGCTTTAAAAAGATTAAAGCCTGTTATCACTCGCCTGCTACAGCATGGCCTTTTAAAGTCTATAAACTCTCCTTACAACTCCCCCATTTTACCTGTCCTAAAACCAGACAAGCCTTACAAGTTAGTTCAGGATCTGCGCCTTATCAACCAAATTGTTTTGCTTATCCATCCATGGTGCCAAACCCATATACTCTCCTATCCTCAATATCTGCCTCTACAACCCATTATTCTGTTCTAAATCTCAAACATGCTTTTTTCACTATTCCTTTGCACCCTTAATCCCAGCCTCTCTTCGCTTTCACTTGGACTGACCCTGACACCCATCAAGCTCAGCAAATTACGTAGGCTGTACTGCCGCAAAGCTTCACAGACAGCCCCCATTACTTCAATCAAGCCCAAATTTCTTCCTCATCTGTTCCCTATCTCGGCATAATTCACATAAAAACACACGTGCTCTCCCTGCCGACCATGTCCGACTAATCTCTCAAACCCCAACCCCTTCTACAAAACAACAACTCCTTTCCTTCCTGGGCATGGTTAGATACTTTCGCCTTTGGATACCTGGTTTTGCCATCCTAACAAAACCATTATATAAACTCACAAAAGGAAACCTAGCTGACCCCATAGATCCTAAATCCTTTCCCCACTCCTCTTTCTGTTCCTTGAAGACAGCTTTAGAAACTGCTCCCACTCTAGCTCTCCCTGACTCATCCCAACCCTTTTCATTACACACAGCTGAAGTGCAGGGCTGTGCAGTCGGAATTCTTACACAAGGACCAGGATCGCGTTCTGTAGCCTTTTTGTCCAAACCACTTGACCTTACTGTTTTAGGCTGGCCATCATGTCTCCGTGCAGCTGCTGCTGCTGCCCTAATACTTTTAGAGGCCCTCAAAATCACAAACTATGCTCAACTCACTCTCTACAGTTCTCATAACTTCCAAAATCTATTTTCTTCCTCGTACCTGACGCATATACTTTCTGCTTCCCGGCTCCTTCAGCTGTACTCTTTGTTGAGTCTCCCACAATTACTGTTGTTCCTGGCCCAGACTTCAATCCAGCCTCCCACATTATTCCTGATACCACACCTGAGCCCCATGACTGCATCTCTCTGATCCACCTGACATTCACCCCATTTCCCCAAATTTCCCTCTTTCCTGTTCCTCAGCCTGATCACACTTGATTTATTGATGGCGGTTCCACCAGGCATAATCGCCACACACCAGCAAAGGCAGGTTATGCTATAGTACAAGCCACTAGCCCGCCTCTTAGAACCTCTCATTTCCTGTCCATCGTGGAAATCTATCCTCAAGGAAATAACTTCTCAGTGTTCCATCTGCTATTCTACTACTCCTCAGGGATAATTCAGGCCCCCTCCCTTCCCTACACATCAAGCTCAAGGATTTGCCCCCACCCAGGACTGGAAAATTAGCTTTACTCAACATGCCTGAGTCAGGAAACTAAAATACCTGTTAGTCTAAATAGACACTTTCACTGAATAAGTAAAGCCTTTCCTACAGGGTCTGAGAAGGCCACCACAGTCATTTCTTCCTTTCTGTCAGACATAATTACTCAGTTTAGCCTTCTCACCTCAATACAGTCTGATAACAGACCAGCCTTTATTAGTCAAATCAGCCAAGCAGTTTTTCAGGCTCTTAGTATTCGGTGAAACCTTTATATCCCTTATGGTCCTCCGTCTTTAAGAAAAGTAGAATGGACTAAAGGTCTTTTAAAAACACACCTCACCAAGCTCAGCCACCAACTTAAAAAGGACTGGACAATACTTTTACCACTTTCCCTTCCCAGAATTCAGGCCTGTCCTCGGAATGCTACAGGGTACAGCCCATTTAAGCTCCTGTATAGACGCTCCTTTTTATTAGGCCCCAGTCTCATTCCAGATACCAGACCAACTTAGACTGTGCCCCATCCCCCCCCAAAAAAAATTGTCATTCCTACTATTTTCTGTCTAGTCATACTCCTATTCACCATTCTCAACTACTCATACATGCCTTGCTCTTGTTTACACTGCCGGTTTACACTGTTTTTCCAAGCCATCACAGCTGATATCTCCTGGTGCTATCCCCAAACTGCCACTCTTAACTCTTGAAGTAAATAAATAATCTTTGCTGGCAGGACTATGCTGAATCTCCTTAAGCACTCTCTAATCAGATATCTGAGTCGTCCCAATTCTTAGACCTTTTATACCTGTTTTTCTCCTTCTGTTATTCCATTTAGTTTCTCAATTCATATAAAACCGTATCCAGGCCGTCACCAATCATTCTATATGACAAATGTTTCTTCTAACATCCCCACAATATCACCCCTTACCACAAGACCTCCCTTCAGCTTAATCTCTCCCACTCTAGGTTCCCACGCTGCCCCTAATCCCGCTTGAAGCAGCCCTGAGAAACATCACCCATTCTCTCTCCATACCACCACCCAAAAATTTTCACTGCCCCAACATTTCAACACTATTTTGTTTTATTTTTCTTATTAATACAAGAAGGCAGGAATGTCAGGCCTCTGAGCCCAAGCCAAGCCATCGCATCCCCTGTGACTTGAGGTATATGCCCAGATGGCCTGAAGTAACTGAAGAATCACAAAAGAAGTGAAAATGCCCTGCCCCACCTTAACTGATGACATTCCACCACAAAACAAGTGTGAATGGCCGGTCCTTGCCTTAAGTGATGACATTACCTTGTGAAAGTCCTTTTCCTAGCTCATCCTGGCTCAAAAAGCACCCCCACTGAGCACCTTGCGACCCCCACTCCTACCCGCCAGAGAACAAACCCCCTTCTTTGACTGTAATTTTCCTTTGCCTACTCAAATCCTATAAAACGGCCCCGCCCTTATCTCCCTTCACTGACTCTTTTTGGACTCAGCCTGCCTGCACCCAGGTGAAATAAACAGCCTTGTTGCTCACACAAAGCCTATTTGGTGGTCTCTTCACAGGGATGTGCATGAAAAGAAACACAGAGGACACCCTGCCGGATGCGAAGCAGTGGAAGTCAACGGCGGGTCTGCGAAGGCAGCAAACAGCAATGGTGGACAGCGAGCCAAAGCTCAGCTCAAGCCATAACAAACACGGACCAGAAGAGTGTGCAGTTGCAAGATTTAATAGAGTGAAAACAGAGCTCCCATACAATGGGAAGGGACCCAAAGGGATTTACCACTCCCTGCTGGAATGCCTGGGTTTATATCCCAATCATTGCCCCTCCCCCTGTGCTCTCAGTGATATATGATTTAACTATTTCTTTACCTTCTGGTTTTAGCCTAATTTGTAATTTAGTGAGCCCTCTTCACTACCTGATTTGTCCGGTGTAAGCTGAGTTACAAGCCCTGTATTTAAAGGTGGGTGTGGTCACCTTCCTCAGCTAGGCTTAGGAATTCTTAGCCTAGGAAATCCAGCTAGTGCTGTCTCTCAATAGGACATGATCACTCCATCATGATGTCAGTCTAAACATAATTCTTGTTTGAGTAAAGCATAAACTTTGGCTGTATCAAAACAACTGACTGAGAATCAAAGAAAGCCTGTAATATTAAATTATGTTTTTCCATTTTAGAGATTATATTTTCAGAATGATCATTTAATCCCCAAAAGTTTGATTTTTTTGACTATCAATATCAATGGTATTCTTTCAGTGTAATTTCTACTACCCTTATAGAATGAACATAATTAAACAGACACAGAGAGAGACAGAGAGAGAAAGCAAGGAGAGAAGGAAAGGAAGAAAGAAGAAAGAAAGAAAAAGAAAGAAAGGGAGAGAAAGAAAGAAGAAAGAAAGAGAAAGAAAGAGAAAGAAAAAAAGAAAAAGAAAACACTGAGAATTGAGCATTAACTGAATAACAGTTTTGTGAGACTTTTGAATATTTTTTAAAAACATTTTACACTATCATGTTTATATATATATAAGAAAATAATTGTTTTAAAATTATGAGCTACAAAAATACTACTCAGTTTAATTTGTCTTTTAGAAATATTAAACATTATTTTAACCCTCCTCAAATAAGATTACTATTCAAGAAGAGTAAAAGATTACTTGAATTTCTGAAGAAATCCAGGGTCAAGCCTTGTGACTTTGTATTTACAGCACTTGGCCATAATTAAATCTCCATCATGTTTAGTGAGATCCTTAACAGAGTATCCTGTCTTTTTGAGATAACATTGCAATTACTATATCATTCAATTTAAAATTACTAGATATGCTCTTATCATTTGGCAGATGTTTTAAATGTTGTTATCATACTTGTAGAAATGACATAGGCTGGAACAAACATTCTAATTTCTTATATGAAAGTTTTGCAAGTTGGTTGCCAGTGAACAGAACCAGACTGGCACTTCACTAAGTAATCTATTTGGCATTTAGTATTTTAAAAAAGAAACTTAATTAACACACATAAAAATATGCTATTTCATATAAAAGCATGCTTTTTTGTTTCTCTCCAAAATTCAGAATACTTGGCAAAAATAGGCTCACAGTCTCAGTGAGTAAGAATCCATTTGAGGAGAGTAGCAGTTGTCCATTTAGCTAAAGCACCACAACTTACTATTTTTATTTTCTATATCTTTTGCTAATTTGTATCAAAAGTGACCCCTTTAACACTTTGACTATGTGATTTCCATTATGCAATAAGTTTTAAAATTCATGATAAATTGTTTCTTAGACAAAATAATACAAATAAAATATATTATGACTATCATAACAGACTAGCTCTTTAAACTGCAAAAATAGACTCAACACCTAATTGTTACAAAGCCACATCATACTATAAGCCCTAAATAAAAACATAAATTTGGAACACCAAATTAATTTTTAAAAAATTGACAGGAAACATTGCATGTTTTTATCATGCACAACATGATGTTTTAAAGTACATATACATTGTAGAATGATTAAATTTAGCTAATTACAAATGCATCACCTCACATAGCACAAAATATTTTGATGGGGAACAGCTTATCACAAATTAAGCAATGTTCATAAACTTAAATGACTGAAAGTGAAAAATTAAGTCACTAATTTCTATATTTGTGAACAGAAAGAATTATAGTTTTTCTTTCTAGCATAGAATATTATATCATGCATATGAAATATTGGTCCCTAGATATGAAATACTACTCTCAAAGGTGAACTCAAACAATACTTGAATTACAATCAGTGTATTTGCACTCTGTAATGGAGGACCACTATGTTTTGTACAAATTTTATTTATCATCTTAGAGTTTTATTTGATCAACTACAAGAAAGAGTATATAATCCTAATTTTAAGTGCCATTATGCAAATTAGATAAATTGATTTTGAAAGGCCTTTACGAATGGTAAAATGTGTGGAATATAATGGCTTTTTCCACTACCTTCTATTTTTACTGAACTCCAAGCTCTTGGTGTGATTATGAGACACAAACATTAAACAACACAAAAAAAGAAACTGAAAACTCTGGTCAATTATTAATATAGATATTGTACCAAAACATCACAAGTTTATTTTTAACATTAAAAAAATTTTAGATCATACTAGTAAGAAAAAAATCTCAAGGTATAAAATCTATATCAACATTTTGTTTTATTATTTTCAATTGATTAGTTTTTCCTGAGTATTCTGTTACTAATCTAATGTTTTCAATATTTATTAAATTTTAAAATAATTATACATGGTTATGTAGATTTCTACAAATCTTAAATGTCAAAGCACAGACCATAGGCAAAAAAATATGTATTATTTTATAATAAGATAAAATAGTAAAATTAATATCAAACAATTATTGTGTAATCAAATATCTAATAGGATACATATATAACAGAATATTGTGAAGCCATTGAAATAGAGTTACAATTTTTAAAATAATATTAGAACATTCTTATGACATATTAACAAAATTTTATCATTAGAAATATACCATTTTGAAGTTGATTGAACAAACATTTGCTGATAATTTATCATGTGCCGAAACTATTCTAAGTGTTAGAGATATAGCAATAAACAAAATTGATAAAAACCTTTGTTTTAATAGAACATGTTTTCTTAACAAGCAAAAACATACAGTATAAAAATTAAGGAAATTATGTAGCATTTTTGGAGAAAGAACGATGAATTAATATTTTAAAAGGGTGGTCAAGGAAGCCTTTAATAAGAAGATAACATCGAGTAAAAGCATGAAAGAGATGAGATGCAAGTCATAAATATATTCAAAGGAACCTGGTTTAGTAAGAGCCATTATATCATGTTCCATATACAAAAAGGAGACTGCTGCTCTTAAAGGC
The DNA here is from genome assembly GCF_029281585.2 of Gorilla gorilla gorilla. NCBI lineage: Eukaryota > Metazoa > Chordata > Mammalia > Primates > Hominidae > Gorilla > Gorilla gorilla. The sequence goes on from NC_073238.2 coordinate 70,469,963, forward strand.
ATTGAGCGGGAAGGAGTGAGATCCAGACCGAAGTGAGCTTAAGGAAAAAATAAGATAAATTAGAGACAGAGAAAGCAATGACCTATTGGAAGAGTTTTGACATAAAGAGCAAAGAGATTTTAAGAGAATTTGTGAGACCACGAAAAGGTTTTTATTTTCTTTAATGGGAGAAAAATGCAAAAGTTAGAGAAAAAAAGAAAGGTAAAAGGGAAAATTGCTTGAATAATGTGTTTGAGTAGATAACAAAAATGATATCTAGTTTAGAAATGAAAACAGGTGAACTTACATAGAACTATGGCTAACTTGCAGCTGGAAGACCTGGAGAGTGGTAGCCTTACTCTTTGACCTAATCCATTAATTGGACAAGACAAAAATACATAAAAACAGAAAATTGGCTTTTACCCTGTCTACCATCAGATATGGTCTTCAACCTTCCACTAATTAGCTCCACATTTATTGATAAAATCCACTATCCTTGATTCAGGAATTAATATAAGCTACCTTGCATATCTTAAAATTGATCACATACATTCCTTGATCAGATGAACAAAGCCTGAAAATAGTGGCTTATTAATGAGGTATACGTGCTATAACTTTTCTGGCAAAATGTAGACATTTAAATTTAAAGATTTATAACAAGATTAATAAAATAGATTTATTAAATACAAACTTTATCCCACCTCTTCCTAACTACATCTCTTACGAGAGGGAAGACCCATTCACTGAGGAGTTGAAATATACGTGAAAATAGAAAATTGACTCTTAACCTGTCTACCTCTAGATATGGCCTTCAACCTTCCACTAATTAGCTCCATATTTGTTAATAAAATCCTCGACCTTGACTCAGGTATTAAAATAATGTAGGCTACCTTACAGCTCCACATACCAATGGCCATGAAGATAATAAATAAAGGACATAACGGGGAACTATCTCAGTGGGCATAACTTTGGGAAATACTCTTGGTTGCCATTTTTGTGAATGGCTTTATTCACATAGTGGTATGAATCTTTACTGATTCATAAATGATGATAAATGGGTTTTCTAGACAGACAAAATTGAGGTGACAAGGAGGTCTGAGAAAGAGATACATTGAGGGATTGAGGAAATTTAGTGGTTCTCATTCTTAAGTTCATCAACTGACAATTCCTTATTTCACATTGCTGTGTTCCATTTTGTCTCTTGGAACCTGACATTAGCCTTTGCTCTTTAGGACCTGTTTTTCTTAAACATATCCTTTCCTTTATCATTTTCCCACTATCAAACTTATGCCATAGTCCTAATTTTGAGCATAGTTTACAATGTGGCTTGAGAAATAAGAATCTCTATCAAGATGCTACATAGGATCTCTGCCTATCATAGCATGCTTCAAGTTGACGGTTAAATTCCCTGAGTGACCTCTAATCTTATTATTACAAAGATTTTCAGTGCAACAAGCTCACATCACAATTTTTATCATTATTATTGTACCTTTACCAAATAAGTGTCATACCCAGTACGTACCTGACTACTTCACCTTCCAACTAACTGTACCTCAAACCAATTTACCACTGATGAAAACTTCCATAATTATAACGCTACTACATACAAGAGATTATCCCCAACACCTCCCAACAAATGTACACACTATTTTTATAAGTAATAATGCTGCTGTTGCCTTCAGAATAGTGAGAATTCCAAATCCTCATTTAATTCTGTGTGTTGCTTTGTTAAGTTAATCCTGGTTCCAGCAATTTTTTCTTCAGAAATCCTACAACATGTAAAAATATGAAATATTTTCTCTAAAGTTCCACATATGGGAATAGGTTCCTATTATATTTGGGGGTAAATAAATATAAACAGATCTAGCATACAATTTTGTAATTTCACACATATATAATATTGTAGGTTGTGTTCCATTTTGTTATATAAATAGGCATAGAGAAAGAAACATTCCAATATACATCAAAATGTTGGATGTTTGTCTTTTCTCCCTTTTCTATATAAACTAGAGTTTTTCTTGCTGAGTTTTGTTTGTTTGCTTGCTTTTACTTTATGTCAGTAAAATAAATGTAAATATCAGGGAAAAAAGGCAAAATCATTTGGGAAAAAATATTATCCATATAATTTTTTCCTAAAATAACAAATGTGGAAGCAGAAAAAAGTTACCCACATTTTCTTAATGTCAAAAGAGTAATCCTGAATCCCTTTATTCATCAGCACTTTTTATTTGTCATACAAATAACCTTTTGTTTTAGAGTTTACTAATAAATATGAACTGGAGTTAAAGCCTGTGCAACTCTAACAGTCATCCAGGAAACATTTCCTTGCCAAGATAATTTTATTTACTCAGATACTTTCTGTTGAGTAGCAATTAAAATTCTTTATGATAAAACTGAAGACAAATTTCCTTAAATAATAGGACTAAACAATAAGCAGAAAAGCAGGAACCTTGTTAAATTTACATTTGTACTATGTCTTATAAAAATGTATTCCCTATTTTGAGATTAAAAATGAGTTATTTCAATGATATTATACAAAAGTTTTTCTAGATATTAAAATTCTAAAAATGTAATGGTATCTCTAATGCATTGTAGCCATGAATCTTCAACAATTACATATAAAACTTCATTTAATCTTCTGTTTGTAAGACATTTGCATGTTTCCATATTTCTTTATTTACAAAAATGCCATTACATTTTGTTCTGACATGTCTTTCTCCATTTTCAGACAAAATTTAATTAATAAAATCACTGACTTTAGCTAAATATTTGTCTTAAATTTGTGATAGACAGACATTGTTTTATGTAAAATGGTGTCGTTCTAAAGTAATGACTGCATATCTTGTTGTCAAATATTTTATTTATTCAGCTCCTCTGTACAAAACAAAGTAACTGAGTATTTATTTCTGTAAAGTATCAGGCAAACAAAGGGATAGAGAAAAACTAAGAGTGGTACAAGAACTTGACTCTGTTTGAGACTTACTGCTACTACCTTAATCGTCATTAAATTTGAGAGTTTTTCCCTATTCTGTAATATAAGTATATTGACTTCAGTAATCTTCAATGTCATTATAAACTCCATCATTCTAATAATGAATTTATGAAAAATTTCTTATATAGTTGAGGATAAAGTAGAAATTGATGAATAATTTAAAATAGCACAGATAATACCCAGAAAATATTTCCTGGGGTCTTAATATGTAGCATTAATTAGAAGAGACTAATTACGATTTATTAAATTATTTTTAATCTTAAATACATTAATTGTTTAGAAATTCAGCCATAAAACTTATATGATTATAAATATGTTTGAAAAATTCTAGCTCTACAAAAAGTTATTTAAAAAGGCATAGCATTTTTGTATTATTGCATAAATAAAATAGATGACTGTTTATCAAAAGTCATGCCAACCCAGCTTTGAATTTTCTTATAATGATTGTGTCATTTTGTGTCAGTATAGTCAGTCACACTCTATTTCATTTATACAAGCAAAAGTAATATGAATCTTGCTGTCATCTAGTTATTCAAACCTATTGGAAGGAAAGATGGTTAAAGGAACAGAAAAAACAAGGTCCGTGAAGGAGTAAATTATATGCATTGAGCAGAGAAACTGGTTGAATTCACCACGAGTATTCCAAATATATTATTATTTTTCATGGCATCACAAAGAAAATTATATCCTTATATCATTAATAAGGCAAAATGAATGATAGCTAGGAAGTTTACCCCATGTGTTCTAAAAACTCTACATGTTTTCTGAGCATGCCGAAAAGGAGCAAGAAGTACTGATGGTGATAATAATGATAAAGAAGAATGCAAAGGCACTACAGAGTTTATTCATTTTCATTTATCCTTGTATATTAATGACAGATTTTAATATTTTTAATCAGTTGAATTTCCTTAATAATGACAATAATAAGAGTAATCTGATAACAGAGAAAAAACAAGGGCTTAATCAAAAAGTTAATAAACATTACATCTAAGGCAATCTTATATCAACAACCTCTTATTTTATCTGAAAAAAGAGCTAATTTTTATGAGAGCTAAATGATGATGATTTTTTTTCTACTGAATGATTAAAAGTATAAAACAAAAGTGTCCGAAAAAATACCCTCCTTTACTTCATTGGTTAATTTATGCTTGATTAAATGATTAAATATGAAAAAGTCAGTTTTGTTAACAATGGTAATGAACTTTTGAACTGTATCTTGAAAACTATAGTATCTTGAAGAAAAACATTATTATTGATGCTCTGTTTTTCAAGGCTTCTAACATAAAAGCAAAACATTGCTAATCTCAGGAAGGTAATTAAATCAATTTTTGATTATGTTCTTTTAAAAAGAATTTCAGTAATAAAATGACTATTGAAAACCAAATGATTTTATGTAAATCTAATATAAAGGAGGATAAACTGAAATTTAAAGATGAAAACAACACACAAAACATTGTCTGACTGTTATATCTCTAAGACATGAATAAGAGACTATATCTTTTCAAACAGATTTAAGCTTACCTACCCCATACTCTGAAAGGGCGGGTGAGCTGCTGGAATAATAGACCCGGCTGCTTACTCATTCTTATTCCCAGATTATTGGTAGAAGTAAATATAAACATTCAGAGAAAATTAAAAAATTAATGTGAAATATTTGGCTGTACACATAGTCCAGATTGACAAAATATTTCAGGAAAATCTGCATCATGAAATAGATGTACCAAACCCAACTAAAGAAAGAACTATCACTCTAGAAAGCAGCAACAGCAAAAACAACTGTGAACACCTTTTAAAAATATACAGAGAGCTCTCATTTTGCGTGGCTTTGGTACTGTGAGTGTCAGCAAAGCTGGGATGTGGGGGGAGATGTCTTTAATTAATGAGATGCTGCTTCATCTTCCTGATCTCTTGCCTGCTTCTCGGTACTTATTTTCTGGCATACACTGCTGTCAAGACTTTTTCCAACATTCTTATCCTGATTTGAACACTTTTCAAAAGACAGCTCTTAAACACTGAAATAAATCTACATTCTGTCACTCCATACAAGGTATTCTGCAGGCAAATTTTCTCTGGATACATCGAGTTCATCCTGGTCACATTTCTTTTTATTTTATTTTTCTTTACTCTCTTTTGATATTTTCTAAAATATAAAATTCCTTTAAGATGCAGATTAATTTCAAATTTTGTCTTTCATGAAATCTCATCTGCTTTTTTAATGGCCCATTTTGCCAAACTGCTATTTTATCTCTGTTTTCAGATGTAAAATATATCTGGTAGATGGATTTTACAAAATGTACAAAGTGTCTTCTTACCAGTATTAAAAGTTAGAGTCAGTAAAAGCAGAAGCCACATTTTTATCTACACATACATGTGTGTGTATATTATTACGTGCATATATGTATATATGTATACACACATGTGTATGTATACATGTAACATATAATGCTCTCACTGACTCTAAACTTTAAATTTCTAAACACTGAGGGGAAACTCACTAGCAGAGCACAATAAACCCTGAGGAAATTGAAATGTAGCAACAACAAAAAAAATGATGGGAGGATTCATTACTCTGTAATAGATATCTGAGGCAATTGCTATTGAAACTTTCAAGCAGCAGCTGGGTGCTCACATCTGGAATGCCTATGCTTTGGGAGGCTGAGGCAGGATTATCACCTGAGGCCAGAGATTCTACACCAGCCTGGGCAACAGAGCGAGACCCCATCTTCATACAAACCTTAAAAATTAGCCAGACATGGTGGTGCACCCCTATTGTCCTAGCTACCTGGGAGGCTGAGGTGGAGGGATTGCTTGAGGTTAGGATTTTGAGGGTGCAGTGAGCTATGATTGTTCCATTGTACTCTAGCCTGAAGGACAGAGTGAGACCCTGTCCCAAAAAAGAAAAAAAAAAGGAAGAAAAAAATTTTCAAGCAATTTCAGTCTTATTTTCAGACAATTTTTACATGGCTAGGTATTTTATATTTTTGTAATCATTTCACTTCAAAGCTATTGTATTTTACACTGATAAAAATTCCCTTCTATTGCTGTTACCAGAACAACACATTATATTGCAGAAATAAAAAGCAATGTTAACAAAAGCAATGTTAATGAAATGGCAAATGATTTAACAAAAATTAGAAATGGCAAAGATCTTTTTTATATGCATCTGAATTAACATTAGGGCAAAAGTAAAATTTCTTTTTATTTAAAGGCATTGCAATTTTCTAAAAATTATATTGAAAAAACATTGAAATATCTCTCTTGTCTTTTGTATAATTGATGTTTATTTTGAAAGATTGGTTTAGCTTTATTTGAGCGTTAGTTTATCTGTAACCTATATCATCTTGACAATACGACGTGCTCCTCAGAGGTTTTTATATGTAGTTCCTTACTAAAAGAAACATTTAATAGTTTTCATATAAACTTTCACATTTGAAAATTTATTGTAAACATATTTTAAAAGAATGCAAAATAGTGAACCCAGAAACAAATATATTTGAATCATATTAAATCTGCAAATTGTTTAATGTTATACACCATATAATTTCTACAAAGGACACCAAAGTCATGGCCAAGGTTTAATAAATCTGACAAACTACTAATTATTTTAAAATTATCTGTAATAACAGCTTACCCAATTGTTTGAAGTTGCATTCTATTTGTGCCAAGTATAGAACCAGTGACAAGTACCAAACTCCTAATTTAGGAGAGTAACTATAAAATGGAATAATAATGTATAGAATATTTAATATGCACACTATCTGAGTTGACACAGTGATATAACATACAGTTAAGTTTGTATTTGTTTTCCTGTTATAATTTATTATTTTAAAGAATTGGTATTTTTTTCTCTCAAGACTCTTCCCTTTACCAACAAACATAGTTTTCAAAAATACGAATATAGCTATTAAATCTATTATAATTTCAAGAAATCTATACCCAATCTTATTCTCAGACTTCCAAAAGTAAAACTGAGAGAGCATCTGCTACACTAATAAATTTACTGGTCTCTAAACAAACTATTACACATTTTTTTGAGAGAATAGTGGCCATTTTATTCTAAGAACAGTATGTAGAGGTGTGAATTATTACTCTTATTATTTACCACTAGAAATTCACTCAAACTAATTAGCCATTATAACACTTTTCTTTGGATGAAGAAATCAGTAGAACTATTCTGCAGACCTCTGAATACTGTGAAGAAGAACAGGCCATTTACAGTTCCAAGATTTTTGTACTTTCGCACTAAACACAATAATGTCATCTTTTATCATTTATGCACCTTTTCTACTCCATGTATTGTCATATTGACATTTAAAAGGAATTTGAACAAGATTTGTCTCATGAAAAACTTAAAAATATTATTTACTTAAGGCTCTCTTTTCTGCAGTGTTTTAGTTACTTAAAAAACAAAACAAAACTCTACTTAAAATCCTAACTGTCCATAAACCTGGATTTGAGTTGATTTGACTATTCTGTAAATGTGCAGTCTGATGCAGGCTTTTTTAAAAATAAGATAGATTCTGTGTCAACAATAATGACAGCGTTTTTCCTGTATTGTACCAGGGGATCTTAAACTTGGTTTTAATGTTTTCATAAATGACCAATATAGCACTGACTGTGAATGAAGCAAATAAAATAACAGAGAATGTGTATGTGTGCTTTTCTCTTTTTTCAACAAATAATTTACAATTCCTGCAGACATATTGCACTGGCCAATACATACATGGAAAGATAGAAACTGCTTACTATACCAGCTATAAATAAGAAACCCATTCTCCATTTACCAAGATACTAACTCAGAGAGTGAGGGAAAATATATTGTTTTCTAATCAACATTCTTGGGCAAGGATGGAAAAAGAAACTAATCAAGGCTCACTCTTGAAATATGTAATCAGAAATAAACTTTTAGTAAAGATATGACTGCATCTTATTTGAGGCTTAATGTCATAATATAAAACCCACATAGTCAATCACTCTTTAAGCACAGAAGTATTATTCAACAGATGAAATAAAGCATCTGGAATCTGTAAGTTAATTACTAAATATTACTACTTCCTATTAACATTTCTGCTTTCAGTAACTAGTCTGCTGAATAGATTGAACTATACAGGGCACAATCAGAAAACAGCTTCACACTTTCCCAATTGGTCTCTTCTTGGCTCTGTGGCATCTTCCTGCCTAGCCCCAGTGGGACTGCTTTGTGGAAAAAAGGGCCAGTTCCTCTTGCAGATCATTCCCATTGCTTTCTTCAAAGGATTTTCCTAACAGCGTCCTCTGGCTTAAATAAAGAGAAAACACATTGTCCCTAGCAGGGAGCTCTCTCTTTCTACAAGTTTCCAATAAAAAAAAAAAAAAAAAGTTTCTTCTTTCTAAATGAACCACTTGCTTCCCCTTATATGTAGAGACAGGACAAGAGGAGAGGCCACAAGGCGCATGGGTGAAAGTTCAGTTAGGCTGTCTGTGAGCAAATCCTTCAGAGATGGAGATGGGTGCAGCCCCCCTACCTTTTTTTGAAAATGTTGGCATGTGGTACTGATATTTTCATTTCTGGAGCCTTTTTCAGACCTCTGAAGAAGAGAGAAAAATTGCATTTACCATTTTGTTACATTATATTTCAGGGTGGATCAAAAGCTTAAATCTAGGGAGAAAATCGAGGATAGTGGAGGGAAAACATTTGGCATTCTCGAAGAATCAGGGTGTGTTGTACCTTTCGGTGACCAAAGTATTACTATCAACTTATTCCAGTTCCAAATATTGCTGTTTTAAATTACCATTTTTTTCTTTAATTAGGTAGAAAATAGTTTTTACACTGGGAAATGATGCATTTTAAAAATTATAACCTTAACTTGATTACCCTAATGCCTTACTATATATTCTTATATATAGCACAAGCTAACTGCACCTAAAATATAGGAACAGCAATATCTAAACTGTTACATGACAAATAAATTTCATTTGTTTACCTAGGTTCCTGTTTGAGAATAATCAATTTATTTTTGCAGAACTGTTGAGGAAGACCAGGCATACTTATATAAAATAGAAAGAGTCTTCATTTGGGAGAAAATATGTTTTATCTTTTACTTCTTCAATAAACAAAATTTGTAAAAGCTCAGATATTAAATTACTATCTCTTTCATAAAAAGACAGAAATTAAAATGATTTGGTGCTAATTTAAGAAGTTTTAACAACTAAATTGAACATTTTATCATTAGCAACATTATGTACATAACACACTGCTAGACACTATAATTATTCTAAATAATTGGGGCATAGTCCTTGATTTCCCTAAATTTGTATTTTGGTTGAGGGGGTGTATTAGTCAGGGTTCTCTAGAGGGACAGAACTAATGGAATATATATATATATATATATATATATAGGAATATATATATGTGTGTGTATATATATATAGCATATATACATGTATGCTATATATATGTGTATATATATAGCATATATACATGTATGCTCTATATATATAGCATGTATTATTTATATATATAAAGGGGAGTTTATTAAGTATTAACTGACAGGATCACAAGATTCCACAATAGGCCGTGAACTTGGAGTCTGATGTTCGAGGACAGGAAGCATCCAGCATGGGGGAAAGCTGTAGGCTGGGAGGCTAGGTAGTCTCTCTTTTCACATTTTTCTGCCTGCTTATATTCTATCTGTGCCGGCAGCTGATAAGATTGTGCCTATGCAGATTAAGCGTGGGTCTGCCTGTCTCAGCCCACTGATTCAAATGTTAATCTCTTTTGGCAACACTCTCACAGACACACCCAGCATCAACATTTTGTATCCTTCAATCCAATCAAGTTGACACCAAGTGTTAACCATCACAGGGGGTAAGACAAGAAAACAGTAACTATAATATTAAAAATAAGGTAAGTATGAAGTGATGGTACATGATGGTATCAAGACTGACATTTAACTTGCAATTTCAGATGGATAAGATGCGCAGGAAAGATATATGATGGTATTAGAATTTAAGCTGAGTCAAATGAAGGGTAGAATCTAAAAGAAGCCTGGAATTTTTAAAATGTAAGAATGTGCAGAGGCAGGAAACTATAAGGGATGTTCTAGCACAAAATACTGCCATCGTGCACAAAATTAATAGATGACTTGTAAACCAATAAGCATGGCGATGTTCCAATGACATTTTGTTTATAGACCCTGAAATTTTACATTTATATAATTTTCACATTTACCATATTTTATTCCTTTTTTGTTTTTTTTTTCAACCATATGAAAGCAAAAATCACCCTTAGCTCATTGACCATACAAAAATAGAGAGCAGTCAGTAGTTTGCTCATGGTTGTACTTTACATACTCTGTTTCAAGAAGTGTAGAATCAGTAAAACCGGTGATGCAATTCTCTAGCAAATTTACAGAAATTTTAACAATTGAAAAAATAAAATGCATGTATTATATTTCTATAGCAGTATAATAATTTTCCAGAGAATTAGTGGTTTAAAACCATATCCTTGTATTATTTCAGAAGGAATAAGTTTGTAAGAAGTTCGGCGCAGCTCAGCGGGATTCTTTATTCACTATCTCCTAAGACCAAAATCAAGCTTTTGGCTGCATAAGCTCTTATGTTGATACTCTGGGTAAGAATCCACTTCGTGGTTTACTCAGGTTGTGAGAATCCAGTTCCTTACTGATGCAGCAGTGAGTTCCCCAATTTCTTGCTCGCTGTCAGCCAGAAGCTGCTCTTAGTGACCACCTGCATCTCTTCTTATGTGGCCTTCTTGAAACCAGCAGAGCTGTGTGAAGGCCTTCTCATGCTTTGAATCTCTCTGCCTTCTTCTGCCTTCCTCATTTCACCAGCTATAAAAAGTTTTCTGCTTCATAGGATTTATGTGACTGGATTATACCCACCAAGATAATCTCTCTATTTTAAGGTCGACTGTAGTGTTTAACATAACAACCATGAAAGTTATATGTCATCATATTGACAGGTTTTCAGGGTCTGAGCATAGAATTCAGGAGCAGGTGAGTTTTAAAATGTTGCCTCCCACAGCACATATTTGAGAGACATAAATAAAGGGAATATAAAGTAGGCAGACACATTGACAGGAAGGATTAACACATGGAAGAAACTGAAGTGCACCATTAACACAAAGGATGTTACATGTTTTTGTCAGTTGTCTAATGTCAAAAGAAGAAATAAAAATATGAGCAGGTGAAAAGTTCTTCATGCCTACAAATTAACACCAATTTATGGTTCTTTTTATTAGGGCTATTGATTAAATCACCCTAAAACTTATAGGTGTAAAAACAATCAATTGCTATGCTCATGGATTCTTTGGGTCTGGAGTTCTGACAGGCTGCTCTGGGGATAGATTGTCTCTGAGCTATAATATCTGAGGCCTCAGCTGCAAGATTTGAAGATTAGGGTTTGGAATTATTTGAAGATTTGTTTCCCATGTGTTTAATGTTTGGTGCTGGCTGTCAGCTGGGACTCTTGGCTGGCGACCCATATGCAGTCTCTCCATTTGGCCTGAGCTTCCTTACAACATGGTAGCTGTGTTTCAAAAGTAAGCATGTCAAGAGGGAGAGAACTACATAAAATCCACATTGCCTTTTATAACCTAGCCTTGGAAGTCACACTGTGTCGCTTCCCCTGAACGGAAAATGAATTGTCTCTCTCGGGCAAGAGAAGAGCAATCATATTCACCTCTTGAAAACTGGGTGGCAAAGTTCTGGAAGAGCACAAGGGACCAGAAATATTGCAGTGGGCACTTTGGAAAATAAAATCTGCTACATTTATTGTTTGGGAAGCAGCAGTATTTTATATCACACTAGTATAATTTGAAAAATGATAAAACTAATAAGAACAAATATTACTATAAAATAGAAATGTTTATAACAAAAGTGAAAAATTAATATATTAAAAGTTTTTTGAAATGTGTATGAACACTAGAGCATTTGGTACAGCCATAAAGATTACAGTTAAGGGAAAATTTGAAAAGAGATTCTACCATTAAAATAAATGCCTATAATAACAACAGATTTGTTTATATGGTAATGCTTTTAATGTTGATCATGGGACATATTCCTAGATTTTCTCATATTTTAACTAAGTGTACTAAAATATGCTATTTTTATCGATATAAGTAATAAAATTTTTGAGATTCTGAAGACACAACATTTTTTCTTCCCTTTTTGTTTAGGAAAAGCTCTTCCCAAAATGCGTAATTCCTTTGATCAGAATCACTCAACAGGTGTGTGACTTTTTTTTTCCTTTTTCTTGTATGTAGAAAATCCTTGAAAAAATATCTTACATGATGAGCATGCAGCAGCTAGACTATACAAATCTTAACTTGCTATAGCCAATAGTGTTTGCTACTGGCTATAGAAGGACAATTCATCCACTTTCTGTTCAATGGACGCTTTACTCGTCTTCTAAGCAATTTTCCAATCAAAAAGGATAATATATTACCCCGTGAACCAAATGTAGACCACAAGTTGCTTACAGGAAATAGAACCCCACAGCTCTAAACAACTAGAAAATAATAATTTTGGGTTTAATTTCAGTGGAAAGACAATTTTTATGAATAAAACAGTCTCTAGGACTGTCCTTTCACTTGGTGTTTGAAGAGAAATACAAAAATAAAGTTAATTCATAGTGAATTCAAAACATATTAATGAGTTGTAAATTTTACATACATAGTAGACATTGACTTAAGTGTACATTTATATACGAAGCTCAATTCAATAATCAATTCAGAATCAAATTTTAGTTTTAACTCACAAAGGAATTGTGGCAAGATTTTTTTTTTTTTTTGCTTAAATTGTAATCTGTGTTCTTATTTCTCCAGATGTAGCAAATTATTTTCTGTGCATCTCCAACCATTATGACCTTGAGATGTCTTTTCCTTAAGATTCTCAGTTTTAATCTTTATTTAGATAAATAATAAGCATCGCACCTAAGAACATGAATTATATTCATTAAAACTGTTATTGTTAAAGTTGTTCCTAGTATGATATGTAAGGTGCCCTCAACCTGCAAAACTAAGGTTAGTTGTGCTTAGTTATGGTGTCATAAATATCTGTTGTTTTTACACGTTGATATCCTTAACTTAAACACCAAATCTTCAGCTAATTAATATTAATCTATTCATTAGAATTGTCAATTTTATTAATTACTACATGTAAGTTTGTTACCAGCTATCCATTTATGATTAGGGCATTTCAATTTCAGGTGTCTCTGGAATTCTCTTCTGGTGATTCCCATATGGCTCTTCTAATTATATCATTCAAGTTTGCTTAAAAGTATTAATACTGCACCATGTATCACACTCCATTATTTTTAATCCTTTCCATTTATTTTTCTTCATAACACTTTTTTCCATTTGAAATATTAGATAATCATTTATGAGTTTATTTATTTTATCAGTCCTTCCTCAACTTAAAAGCGAAAGGTCAATGAGAGCAGATAATTTGGTTCTTATGCTTACGGGTCCTCCTGTTCCTCCAATGACTTTAAGAGTGGCTAGCAAGTAGAGGGAATTCAATAAATATTTAAGGAAGGAAGATAGGAAGGAAGGAAGGAAGGCAGGCAGGCAAAAAGGATGGAAAAGGAAGGAAGGAAGGAAGGGAGGAAGGGAGGGAGAGAAATTCATACCTCAACATTGTGGGAAAAATTCAATGACAAATAACTGCTGTGTAATTATGTTAATGATAAATAATGCCGCAAAAAAATATGTAAAATTAAATATGTATAAATATACACATACATATACATACATTATACACATATGACAATACATGTACATGCATTATACATACATTATATACGTAATATATGCATAAACAAATACATTAAATATACATATATAATAAATAGAACTATAGTAAAGTATATAAAGGTATTGTATAGTATATGGGGACATGGGATTTCTTTTTAAAAAAGATGTAATTAGAGGGTTCAGTGGCTGATGCCTGTAGTCCCAGCACTTTGAGAGGCTAAGGCAGGCAGACCACCTGAGGTCAGGGGCTCGAGATCAGCCCTGCCAACATGGTGAAACCCCGTCTCTACTAGAAATACAAAAATTAGCCATGTGTGGTTGTGCTTGTAATCCCAGCTGATCTGGAGGCTGGGGCATGAGAATTGCTTGAGTCAGGGAGGCAGAGGTTGCAGTGAGCTGAGATCTCCCCACTGCACTCCAGCCTGGGCGACAGAGAAAGACCTCCTCTCAGGAAAAAAAAAAAAAAAAGATTAAATTATTGACTTTATTTACATTATTGTCCATTTTATTACATAGACATGCAGTCAGTCTGAAACAAGAAATAGAAACATATTTAAACCAGACTAACATAGGTTAAAGGAATCGAACAAAAGACAAAAGATTATATTGGAAACGTACCTGGATGTTTCACAGAACCCAAATCAGTGGCAAAAGGAACAGTCAGTTACACAAGATCCTGAACCAAGAAATGGGAAGAAAGTCAAGAACCAAGATAGAAAAAAGAAAAGAGTTGTGTAAAAGAATACTTGTTTTTCTATTAGATTTTTTTCTTAAACAATCAACATAACCTTTCATTTGTAATTATGCTTTCCATCTGTCTGAGGCAACAAGGGATAGGTTTATTTCCTATTTCTCTCTTTGAGAAAATTTGTTATACTTCACTATGCAGTTAGAATAAAACTGTCCCAGAGAATGGCCCTGACTGATTCAGTCTATGCTATAGATATTCACAAAGTCACTGAGTATAATGGAACAGAGAATTGTTTGAAACAACGCAGAAGTTTCATTTATACTGGGGCAAATGTACTTACTCTTTTATTCATGTTTTAGTATATTATATTGAACTATAGAGATAGTTTATTCCATTCTTCTCTAAGTGCTATAAATCTCTATCTGAGGTGAGGAAACTAGCTCATTACATATTACTGAATTATTGGGTCTTATATACTCACAAAATATAGTTTTTCATACTCTTAGTTCAATTTAAAAAAATCACTGTTAGCCTCTCAAAATAATCTTCAAATATTTACTTTGATTTATCTTTGGATTAAGGAAAGTGATTGCTATGTACCACATCTCACCCACACACCAAAATAATGAAATCAATGCCTAATATCTTTTTTTTGGCTTCAATTTACCAGCCCTACTTTTTTGGGGGTGGGGGCAGTCAAAGCAGGAGTAGAGGAGATAAATTAATAAATAAAGTGCAAGTAAAAAATAAGCTATGAATTTCATTTTCCATGCTTATTTGTTCTATTTTTATATAGAATTTGAATCAAACTCTCAAAGACTCTCATTTTGTTATATGCAAAATGAAGACACATACGTCAATTCTGTGTCCTTAAAGTTTGAAAGCTGTAATCTGTCAAATAACTGTAAGATATTTATATTACTTATCTCATTAATGATCAAACATTACTGCTGACTGTAAGTTATTTATATATTACTTTATTTTCATAAATAAGTATAGGAGAATTAAGCCTTTATAACTTTTTTTATGGAAAATGATAACATATCCAAAACTGCTGTCGTTTTACCTAACCATATCTACAAGTAAAGATATGTTTAATGTATATTATGTTTAATATTATAATATTTTAGTGACAAAAGGTTTTTTTTAGTAAAAATGTGACAAGAGCAATCAGATTAATTTGATGATTTTTAAGTACTAACTAGAAGGTAGCTATATCTTTCTTTAACATGTTCATTGTACCTATTTGCTTTTAATCAGTGATACTATCCAAGTAACTATTAAAGCCTTTGTACTGGTCTTCTTCCAAATAGATAGTCCTAGTAATAATATTGCCAAGAAGGGGAATTCAAATTCCATTATCTCCCATTATCTTACAAGGCATTTTACTTCTGCTAGTTTTAATTAAGTTAAAATCTGTTTCACTTGCTTTACTGATTAAAACTAATTGAGTTTGTTGCTTAATCCTATCAAGAGAATCTTCTATTGCTTAAACCAGGTTTACTTCCAAATGGGATTGTTCTAGAGAGGAAGTGTCTACAATATTAGGAATAGATTTTATTTCATCAATTTTATTAATATATTTTCTGGACATATTCCAATTGGGAAAATTTCTTACATTCAAATCCTAGAGAATATTTTCTGTACATTTAGGCAATAAGAACTGTTTAATAGTAATAAGACTTAATCTTTGCAATTTGATGAAAAGGTTGGCATAATGAAAAAAATCCATTTTGGGTTGTTTCAATTCGGAGAGTAAAGATTGGTCTGCTGTATCCTTTATTAACATATTTTTTAAAAATGTATTACTGTGATTTAAAATCAATGATTATTAGTAAATGTTTAAAATATTAAATTATAAAATATTACATAAGATATTAACTATTTTATATAATATGTTATAAACATGTCTATAATGCTGCATGAACCAGGGAGGAAATAAAATAGGGAACTGTTATTTTTTTCTTATTCTGAGTTATAAAAAATAAGGCCTTAAAACCAACAAAGGCTGTTCCAAATTTACAATTGATGCTGTTTTACAAATTTTCCAGCTCATGTAGCTCAGCTATTGTACTGGAGCCAAATCTCATAGGAGCTCTTTTAATCTTCTGCAACCACTGAGAAGATGGCAAGAATATAATCCTCAAAGCAGAGTAGAGTCAGTATAAAGCACAAGTCCCAAAACTCACTGGTCCATGTCTCACAGTTGGCTAAAATGAGCACTCACTCTTGGGCTTCTTTTGCTGTTAGCTCTCTCCAAGAGCCATTATACTTTCAGCAGAAAACACAATTTGTAAGTAGTCAATAGGGAATAATAAGATCTAATTCAGATTCTTGCCAGCTAATACTAATATAATTTTCCTTTTATGATTATGGTAGTATAATTTTTTAAAAAAAAGATACAGTGATATCTCAGCAGTTTGGGATTGGACATTCAGTTTCAATGCCCTCACTTGTTTATGGCTTATAGTCATTTGGAATATTACTGAGAGATGAATGTGAGTTTTGTGTAACCAGCTATTTATGTAGCTCATATAATGCAATGAAGTGTATTTATTTTTACATTCACATTGATCTTTTTAGAGTGAGCACAATTGAGTTTTTTTTAGTTAAGACATATTCTCCCAAAGAAAGTCCATTATTAATGTTGATCACGAAAATGATGAGCACATGATAGAAAAATTAAAGAATGGAATCTCTAATTTGGTAGAGGTATAGCATATTATGATTATACCTACTCTGTGCTCTAAAAGAAAAGAAGAAAAATTGACTCATAAGAAAGTTTTAGAGACTGTTGCATGGCAATAACTTCAAGTGTGGCCATATAGAAGATATTCTATTTTTATCTCCTGAGAATATAAAGGACTTACTCTAATGCTTAGACAATGAGAAAAGCAGTAGATTAAATGTGGTGGTGAGTGAGTACACTAATGTAGCATCTCATCTTCAGTGATGTTTGTTATAAATGGGATTTTTTTAGTATGCAATAATCTGAACCGTGGGATATACCAATAATATTTCAAGACTGATCATAACCAAAATAGCTGCAAAAAAGATAATTATACATTTTTAAAGTGACATCTAAGGAGGTTGGATAAAACAACAATAGTTTTTTGTTTTTTTTTTTTTTTTTTCAGTAGAGATGGGAAGCTGAGCCAGGAGGATTTCTTGAACCTGGGAGGCAGAGATTGTCGTGAGCTGACACCATGCCATTGTACTCCAGCCTGGGTGACAGAGTGAGACTCCATCTCACCAAAAAAAGAAATAAAAAAAAAAAGTGACGGTGACTTGCTAGTTATTACTGTTATGTTTTTTAAAGTGAGAACTTTAGGGTACCAAAAGAACATACTTTTGGTGGGAGGTGGTATTTGCTTTCCATCCCAAGAGGCTAAGAAATGTAGTGACAAAACATAAGAACTTGTTCGTATAAAGCACTTTCATCAAGCGGCAAAAGAATGAGCTTGAAAATTGCCCATGAACAAAGACCTTTCTCACATAATTATTTTGAAATATATATTTACAAATAATGATGTTTGATAAAAATCAAATGATCATACATGTAATACATCCTTTAAAGACGTAATTACACAAATTAACAATTATTAAGCAATCATGGCTTTGTTTTAAAATAAATATTTATCTCTCAGCTTTTTGAAAATTTTTAAAAATATATTTTTAGATTTTGAAGAAAATACTAAAAATGTAGAAAATTTAAATGAGCTTATTAAAATATAAATTTTGGCTAGTTAACAATGTAAATCGATCATTTACAAACACTTGTTCAAGTATCACTTTCTATGTTAAACTTATTCTCTAATTTGTCAGTTTTCATTCTAAACTACAGTTTGATTTGAAATATTTAATTCATTCTTAAATAAAACAGACATTATAGATATAAGTACATCTCTTACATCAGTGTCAGAAATATAATTATTAATAGTTACATATCTAAATTAATCCTTATTTTTCTGTAGAACCTAATTTGTAATGAAAGTCTTTCTTCAGACTGGTATGCTGTAATGTTTCTGTTACATTTCTCGGAGCCATCACAGCTAGATAATTCCCTATGTATCAGTGAATGACAATAATCCTGTGTTGAATTTCAATATCTTCAGTTCTAAGTAAATCAGTGGAGAGTAAAGATCTATCCTAGATATACTTTCCTTCAAGCAATGCCTTACACTACAGTCATTCAAAACCTCAGAGACGAATGGCTCAGCAGTATCTGGCGCAAACTGGCAGTATGCCTGTAGCAGCAGTAACTTTTGATTTTTGCTGGTGCTTGTTTTATATTTTTAATATTACACATGACTGTCAGAATTCAGACTGTCATGTAAATGGTAATATCCAAACGTGTTGAGATCCATGAGTCTTCATTTCCCCTACCCCTCATTAAGCATACAACTTATCTTTAAGATTCATGATGGACAAATCATCCCTTCATATTTTTTACGCATTTTAAGGGGATGATGAAACTAAAGGGGGAAATACCTTTAAAAGATTTGAACCTGTGGCTTTTTCCTGTGTTTCCCAACAGAATTGAGTTTTAATACTCCTGCAGATTTTGCTGTGCATCCAAAAATAAATCCAAATATGACAGCACTCTTAATGGATCCTTGATCTCAGTAATGAAAGGATGAGTAAATGTAAGCATTCCTAAACATCTATTTTTTTTTTAATGCTAGAGGTCAAACAATAATTTACACTAGCATTGAGAGAAATATTTCCTGGGATGATAAGCAGGGAGTCATGTCTATAGTCATGTCTATGGATATATTTGAATGTATATAGTTACATGAGAAATTAAATACAGCAACACATCACTCACATGAATTTAGCTTAAAAAATAATTCTAGACAGTGAAAATAATTGTTTTAATATCCCTTTACTACAACATAAACAATCTTCTTGTACCACTATTCCTTCATCATTCACTTGAAAGTTTTTCTTTTTAATTTGAAGAGGATTCTAATAAGTTTAATAATTTGATTTCCAATCACATAAGCATGATAGGAATATTTTTTTAAAAAGTAAGAAATGCTAGTACAAAATAAACCATACCATGAATGTGATCATTGACAACAAAAATAGGAGAGCATAAAAACACAAAAAAGCAACAATCAGATAATCTTGCACATGATTAAATGGTCCTGAATCACTCAGTAGATCTCATGGGTATAATTGCAAGAATTTCCAGAGACTTGCATAATTATTTCTCATTGCGAGAATGCTCAAGAAAAATTTAAGCATTTTTTTCTGAACAAAATGAGAGAAATATACAGCTCTGTCTCTGTGCTTATGTATGTGTGCAGTTCATATAATGAAAATAGGTTTTCTTGTTAATGTCTCCTGAATTTGACATAAGTATTAAAGTACATATCTTACTAATGAATATTAAATAGAAAAGCATTCAAAGCAAAAAAGGAAAGCAGGGCAAAATTTTCTTAAAACTTATCTGCAGAAAACAAACTGTGAATTTGGAAAAGAACTTTCCATTTTATTTGTGATGGTCTACAAGGAGTTTCTACATTTTGTAATTATCCCAGGGAAATGTTAGAATCATCCATAAAAACTCATTGTTTAATAATACCTCAGTGACTGAGGGAAAATACACTAAATGACTACTTTTGAGCACTTTCAAGAGAGACTGACTAATGGTTGAATATCTTTATAATGTAATCTTCTGAGGAAAAGACATCCCGAGCTGCGGGTATTTTCAGTAGGCCTATGTTGTTTTGATATTAAAGCAGAAGAGAGGTAGAATGAACATTGATAGAGTTATCAACTGAAGAGCAAGACCCTGGAGAGAAGTGATTTCTTAGAAAATTTCAAGACAATTTCAGTGTTGTCATAGAAATCTCTGTAGCAGAAATCCACGTCAAGATTGCCTCATACAACTATTAAACAGGATGCCTAAGGAAGGCTTCAGGCATTGTTCAACCATAGGGAACAAATGATATGATCCGGACTTTCTTACCATTGCTTTTTTGTCATCTTTTGGTTCTGCCTTTTCTGCATATTAGTTTCATGTTTTTGTGTTGTAAGCATCTTCATCTACATTGTAATGGAGATAGTTACTTGAAGATTCTCTAGGTGAAGTCAATACATGTTTATAATAATAGGTCCTCAAATGCAATTGATGTCTTATTAATTGGATCCAGCAGAACCGATTGGAAGGAATTTTCATTAGCCTGGCAATAGTTACGTGTCTTTATCTGAACAAATCACTGTGATCCAATACATATGAAACCATTATTAGATAGTATGAGTTAAGTGCTCACTCACTGAATGTGTTTAAAAACAGAGTAGTCTGAATGATGCTCCACCAGATCTACAAATAGAAAAGGTAGAATTCTCTAAAAGAAGAAATCTTGGTCAAATGCTAACTTCGTGGAGTTCATAGTCACTTGAGGCAATGGTTCCCAGGGGAAGATAGTAAATAAGTTAGTGCTTCAAATGCAAGAGACAATATTTGAGAATCACAAACCCATATCCTACAGAAGATACTGATAGACCAAGTAGGTCTGATAATGTATGAAAAAAATTAAAATTAAATAGGAAGTAATCTATTGCAACCATTGAATCTCTAATCAACACATTTTACAACAAGGACAGTTACTATTATAATTCACTGATTTTTTTTTTTAGCATTTCTGCTGTGTCCAGTGTATTATAGACTTCATCTCATCCAATTTTAAACAGAAACGCAATGAGATCAATTTTATTACCCCCATGTAATGAATGGGGAAGACTGAAACTTAGTTTTATTAACTTGCCAAAGTTTGTAGCTACTAGAAGCAAGACTGAAGATTTGCAGTCTAATTTGATTCCAAATGCCATGTTCTTAACTAAATAGCACATTACATTTTTAGTTCCTCAAAACAAGAACTGTGCTTCCTAAAATCTGTATGCTCAGTGCTTATAATTTCATCTGGCATACTGTATGTGAATATGTGTTTATTCAATGACTACATAAATGTGGATCTCCCAGTTTGGAAGCCTGAAACTTTCTCCTTGACCTATCTCTCCAGTATGAGGCCTCCTGAGAAGAAAAGTAGTATTCTGGCCTTCTCTATCTATAAACCAAGAGAAGGAAAGCAGAGTATATATTGTTTGGTAGAATATTACTAGATTCATTTAATCTTTTATTCAAAAATACAAACTGCTCCTAAGAGCTAAGTACTGCTTTGGCTCTTAGGACCAAAGTTCTTTGAGCAAGGAATATAGTAAGTGCATTGGCCAAAACTAGGGTAAAGGCAATAAGGCACACAGGTGTTAAGAGGAGGGAAGGCAAGCAGTAGCATCACATAGGATCTACCACAATGAACATTTAGCCTTGATCAATAATTGCCTTGAAATCGTCAATGCTTATTAAAAAATAGTTTTCTTAACCTTGCTTTTTCAAAGCTAATTTAATGGTTTCATTTTACTCTGCAGTTAAATATTTAACTCATTTTATTTTATCAACACAAGCATCAGAACAAGTCTTTTGAAAATCTGAACTGGAAAATAATCACCATGAATTTAGATAGTAGTACACATAGAAAAATAAAAATCCCATTTAACATTTACATAGAGGTGAGTAAGGTTTGAACTGTTTAAATAAACTCAGTTTAAATGTTAGCACACTGGATAGAAAAAGCAGAAATGTGAGTTTTACTTATTTTTTCATTGCTGGAATTCTACTGATAGAAGGAAAAAAGCATTATTTTGTTTCCATCTGTAAAGAAAAAAATGGTATTTTTTTTCAAACTGCCATACTATCTAATGAATTAAGAAATGAATTAATAATTTAATTTATTTGGGGACTATAAATGCATTTGGCCTAGGAAAACACAAATTGACATAACAAAAATAAAATCTGAATTATATGAATGTTCTTTTGTAACTTTCTTGAAGTATGATACCTGAGAGAACCTCTTGATGATATAAACTAAAAACTATTGACAATAAATTACCACATAGTGATTTTATAAGCACAATCAAAACAATTAGAATCCTCAAAATATATTTACCTTAAATATCAGAATCTTGTCTGGCAAACTTACTTACTTTATTTACTGAAACCACAAAAGGCCTGTTTAGCTAACTAAAGAAACTTCAGCCAGATGCTGTTTAAATTATCACTTACTTCTCAGTTAGTGAAATCTAAATAAATGCTTCTCAGTGATTTATTGTCATGGTTACCATTTTAAACTTAACTGTCAAGTGTGTTTTTAATTAAAAAATGACTCTTTATATTGAAATATGTGCTCAACATATTCTACTACCATGTAAGAAAATTCATGGTAGGATTACAGTTCATATAACATACTATATTTTCATAAACCTAACATTGCACTGATTATTATGAGCTCTTAATGAAATATGTAAAGAATATCTGAATGAGTAAATTTTATATTGTAAGATCCCTATATTTCTCAAAAATAAGTCTGAGCAAAAATAGCGTTAGAATTTGGAAATCTGAATTCAAGGGGGTTATCTCCATTGCTTATTAATGACATTTTGCACCTCATTGAGCTTCATCTTCTTGACCTAGAAAAGAATAAAATAATACCTAATTCACAAAGGTTTATTAAGAAGTAAATTGACAATATAAATGAAAACGCTTTGTAAATTTCTAAGTATATTATGACTGTATAGGATTATTATTTTCCCAACCCAGAAGCAGAACATTTATTTTTCTCTTCAAAACTATTTCCTGGCATATAGGTGGCATTTGGTTGAATGTTAAATGAAAGTCTCCTGACAGAATAAATTCTAAATAAAGCTCTCCAATACATGTTACAAACACACACACACACACACACACACACACACACACACATTGTTTTTGACCTCTCATGCATGTCAGTTTTCTAAATATACAAGTGTACCATCTATATGGCAAACCAACAGTTAACCTTAAAGATTATAAGAAAAAAAATTGAAGAACATAAAATGTTACTGCAGAGCAGTTGATCCATTCTGTCAAAATGCCAGATGTCTCTTACTCTTTGCTTCTGGATATTATTAAAACTAGCTTCAAGGCTTCTCTGTCTATCTTTCTCTCATTTTCTTTCTCTCTCCTTGTCCCAATCAGCATGCTGTCTGCATTGCTCAATTACTGGACAAATGTAACTTCCTGTCCTCCTCTGTTCAACCATTTTTATAGCAGCCCTAACAGATGCTGTCATTAAGACCCTCAATGGGAAATCATGAAACTAAGTATATCCTTCGCCCTTCTTGCTTTTCAATTTTCCTTAAAAAGATAAGCCATCTGCTTTAACCCTCTTAAAATTGCAAGTTTCTTTGTAATATCTTAATTTTTATTAATAATAAATATTTAACCCCCCAGTTCAGAACTTTAATTTTATGAAGCTATTTTGTGGCACTAAAATATAGTCTCAGCATCACAGGCTGGTGTTATTTTCTAGAAATAATTTTGTATTTTAGTTATACACACACATATGTGTTTGTGTGTGTGTGTGGTGTGTGTAAACAGCAAGGATTCTGCTTGTCAGATTTTACCATATTCAATATTGGCAAAAAATACACTTCCAACAAATTATATTGTGGAATAGTTCTGAAAACACAAAATAACTATTTGTGGAAAATTCAGGCATAGTTATCACATGGGCCATTGGACATATTAGTACATTTTATATGTACATATGAAATTATCATTACTAATCTATTAAAACTAACATATCAAGCTGAACTAAAATATAGGGACATAAAGCTTACATGTACATCGATGTATATAGGTTGCTAAAATAAAGGCGCACCTCAGGATTAATTTAGATTTTATGATATGAATTAACACTGGCA
Source organism: Gorilla gorilla gorilla (assembly GCF_029281585.2). Classification (NCBI taxonomy): domain Eukaryota; kingdom Metazoa; phylum Chordata; class Mammalia; order Primates; family Hominidae; genus Gorilla; species Gorilla gorilla. The sequence continues at coordinate 70,494,191 of NC_073238.2, forward strand.
TTTTGGATTCTACAAGCTATTGCTATACAAAAATAAATTTAAAAGAAAATATATCACATTAATTCTGTGGGTCATGAAAACAGCAATAGTACTTTTTCTAAAAACTGAACCAATAATTTTGAGAGATGGATATAGAAAGAAAAGGGATTACCAATTGTTCCTGTGTTTTTTATTACTGTATCCAACCATTCAATAGCTCCAACAAAGTAAGAAACCTGGACATATTTTTCACAGCAATCATAATGAACAATTTTACTTGTATTATCCACTGCTACTATGGTAAAATCTCAGTTCCCCTTCTACCTCTGCTTTCACTTGCTTCTCTTTTCGTCAACTATTCTTTCTTTTCTGGAACTCTAAATTCAAGAGTGTCCCAGGATTTTTTTACTCCCTAGGGCTAACCCAGACCTATGACACTTCCTAATACACGAATGATTCAAAAATGTATTAATATATCTCCAGACCAGATTTTGCTTCTGAATAATCTCATCTCCATTTTATTATCTCCAACTGAAATCCTTATTCCCTACCCCCAAAATCCTGCCTTTACTGCTTATATATCACTCATATATAATTGAGTAAATATAACCTTACGCACTTTCAATTATTTTGTTTTGTTCTTCAGAGCATGTGTGTTGGTTTGCCCACCTCCCCTGTACCACAGGACCTAGAAGACAGCCTGGTGCACATTTCTCAGTGAACGAATAAGTGAATGAGAATGAGAGTAAATAATACTAATGACGTTGTCACAACACAAAAATTAATTGAATGCAATACTGTATCAGTTTTCTATACTGATATTACAAATTATCACACATTTAGCAGCTTCAAGACCACATTATTTAAATCTTGTAGTTCTATAGGATAGAAGTCTAGCATAGGTTTCATTGAAATAAAATCAGGTATTACTACGTTTTCTTGGAGGCTTTAGGGGAGCAACTGTTTCCTTGTTCTTTCAAGGTTCTCGAGGGCACCCACATTCCTTGGCTTATGGCCCTCTTTCTTCATCTTCAAGTCCATCAACATCGCATTTCTTTTATTACTATTCTGTAGTCACACTTTCCCTTATTCTCTTTTCCTCCTCCCTTTCTGCTTCCCTTGTGATGACATTGGGCCCACCTGAATAACACAAGGTAGTATCCCTATTAGCAAGCTCAATTATATCTGCAGTCTTAATTCTCCTTTGCCATGAAACCTAGCATACACCCAAGTTCTGGGGATTAGACTATAGACATCTTTCATAGAGACATTATTCTGCCTGCTATAAATTCTCAAGAACATGATCATGGTATAGTATATAATATTTAAAGTATAAAAGAGTTGGATTTTAAAACCACTGAAGAAGTGTAGAGTATTGAAATAAATGAGCAAGTTACCCTTCCTTAGAATAAAATAATATAAGCCAGGTCGTTACATCATGTAAAATCTCAAAAAACGCCAGAAAAGTATTGTGTGGGAAAAAGAAAATAATTAGAACCATACAGAAATATATTCGTAACACTGGGGATGGAGCAGAATGTTCTAAAACTACCAATTGTTGGATGAATTATAAAGGGAAAAGTTATAGAATGTATAAGAAAGAAACTTAGACAACCATATTCATACTCAAAATTAAAAGGCACAAATCACCATGGGAAGCAGAGTTTAACCAAATATGACAGATAAGATATTGAAATCTTCAATTTACGAAGGATTCTTGAAATCAATACAAAAACAAAGAAATACATACCAAAAATTATAGAAAACTAAAATTTAAAAATTAACTGAATATGTGCATTATAATTGTATTAGTTTGTTTTCACACTGCTATAAAGACCTACATGAGATTGGGTAGTTTACGAAGAAAAGAGGCTTAATTGACTCACAGTTCCACAGGTTTGACAGGAAACATGACTGAAATGCCTCAGGAAACTTATATTCATGGCAGAAAGTGAAGGGGAAGCAAGCACCTTCTTCACATGATAGCAGGAGAGAGAGAGCAAAGGGGGAAGTGTCACACACTTTTAAACCATCAGATCTCATGAGAACTCATTCACTATCACAAGATAAGCAAGGGGGAAATCCTCTCCCAGGATCCAACCACCTCCCACAAGACGCCTCCTCCAATTTGACATGAGTTTTGTGTGGGGACACAAATCCAAACCATATCATTCATGGTAGCCCATTTGATGATGTTTTTTAAACTCTCTTCTTTACGGCCTTTAAATTATCAAAAATGTCAATGCAGTAATATATACTCATTAGGCTAGAGTAGAACATGAAACATTTCTGTAAAAATTTGAAGCAAAATTTTAAGTATAATTTAATGATATATTTTTAGTATAAAAACTTTATAAATTGTTAAACTAGTTGTATTTCCTTTCCACTTTTTGGTCAAATATTATTATCATAATTACTGTTACCAAAAAATTTCTACTAAATATCTGGGATGGTGCAATGGTGGATAAGTTTCTGGGTTAGTATTTCTGCTTTTCTGTATTCTAGGAGGTGTCCTCAGAAAACAATCATAAAACTTATAGCCATGTTAATTATGGTAAGAGGAAGAAGTAACAAAGGGAAATGGAGGCAGAAGGAGCTTGGATATTAGGGGTTAACACAAGGAGCTCTGTGTTCTGGAGCTACTTTGGGATGCTTCATTTTACTGCACTGTCAAAACAACCATCTAGAAGAGAGTAATACAACTGTGTTACTTCCTGCTACGCACCTAAATAAATGAATGAATACACAAAATTAATTAAAATAACAAAAAGATCTAAAATGCAAATAAATATCAACATTGAATTCATAACCTCTCCTCTGTTTTGAGATATTATTAGACTTTTAAAAATGCATTAAATTTATTTTCCTTACTTCCAACAAACACCCTTTAGAGCCCACATATTCTGATGTCGTAGTTTGTTTTTGTTTGGTTTGGCAAAAAATAATACAGTTCATTTTAATCTAATTTTATCTCTATAAAAGTGATGAGGTTTGGGAAAACAATAAATACATATATAAATTGCCTTGCTTCAAAATCTTTCTACAAACTTTTTAAAATGCCATTGATAATGGAAAAGAAATACTATATTCTTTCAGGTCATAGGTGACTTGAAAAAATTACTAACAAACTTTAATTTCCTTAGTAACATCTATCCATTACTTTTATTCTTTTTTCCTTCTTTGTCTAGTACACTTTATTTTTATAATGAAATCCATCCATTCAGGATCACAATTTTCCTTGGCATCTGTGGAGAATTAAAATTAGTTCTGAGAACTTTGTATGCCTAGAAGTCCTAGGCAGTTTTAGATAACAAGTTGGGTTTTTTGTCATTTTCTGTGTTATTTATTATTTTGCCTTTATCTCCTGGAGTAAAATAAAGTGAAATGCTTCTAGCCTTTTCATACACAGCATGAATAGATAAAGTTGTTGTAATAATATTTTTCCTTAAAAATCATATTAAAATAAACTCAGGGTTTTTTGTTTATTTGTGCAGGTAGTGTTGTTGTTATTTTGTTCTTGTTTAGCAAAATATAAGTGAGGTGAAAATGGCAAGAAACCAGAAATAAATTATACATTAGAACTTAAAGACAAACATCCAGTCAATTCTAGTTAAGAGATACTTGGATTCTTCCAAGTACAATCAGTTATCTACTTTTATCATATGCATATGTGTAAATTATTCAGGTTATATATGTAACACATATATTACTTTATAACTTCTTAATTATTAGGTAGATAAATATTTATATTTGATATTAACTTACTTTCATTCTGTCTTTACAATATTTATGGCAGTTAACCGGGAACATGTAGCTTATTCCTACATTAACTGTGCACCTCAATCTTTCCCTTTCCTGGGCTTTTTCTTAATCTGGGCAAGAGCCCAGATCAGCTCAAGAAATTTTCAAAGCACTAGTTATATGATAGATGCAAGATAAACATCCTTGGAAAGTAATGTCTTATGGATCCAGGGCAGTCTTATCAACACCTTCCTCACAAGTGACTTGTTCATGTTTCTGACTGAGAAAGGTGCCAGTGAACATTGATTTTTACTTATAAATACAGAAGATTTCAATTTTATTATTCCAAAAACAACTTAGTTATTTTTTACATTTTTTTCATATTACACAGACACACAAAATCAGCCATTTAAGAAAATGCACTGACAAGTGTTTTCACATATACTGTTCTTTGTCTAAAAAGTGCTTTATAGGTAGTACAGATAATGATCAGAGAGTTTGATTTCTGCACACTCCCTGGGTGACTGTTTCCTGATGTTCAGAAGGTTGTGACACTCCTAACCAATTGATCCCAAGGCACTCAACTTGTGAACCAGCAGCTCTCCTCTCATTAGCCTTCTACCCTGCAGGCTTTTCACCCCCCCACCCAACCATTCAAAAGGGGTAAATTAATCATTATTGCATATCACACTGACTGTGTTACACACATTTTTAAAGTGACTTGTATTCTCCCTTAAAATCAGATTTGAATTGGTCAGTCTGAATGTTAAGGCCTCCTGGGTGATTATTTCTACCTATCTCATCTTCCCCCATGAGTTCCTTTCCTACCTTCCAATTTAAAATGCTATAATGACTTATTATATCTAGACTTCTCTGTTCCTTTCCTGTTCCCTCTCCACAGTCATATTAATGGATTAGATTTTTATCTTCTTTATTCAGAAGGATGAAACAATGCTTTACAGTCACTAGCAGCCTTGTCTTCCAAATTATTTTATGTTAATCATTTCCAAGGAATTATATTCACTTTTTAGAGAAGAGCTGCTAATACTTTTGATTATTAGTATTAATATAAAATTTATTAAAGTTCCTTTCTCCAAAATACTTAGTTCATTAAGTTTCTTTATGTGGTGCACATAGGATAACATGATGTTTCTGGGGGGCACACACAGGTACCCTACCTATAGGTCAAGACATGCCATAGTATACCTTTTCCTTTGAAAAGCCAAATTCACTCTGCCCTACCACTGGGAATCTTTTGGGGTCATTTGGAAACAGTTAAAATGGCAACTTTCTTTTTTAAAAAGCTTTAGTAACACAAAGGTCAAGTTAAGTCTGCCTTTAAGCAGAATAAATAAAACATCGTGTTCATTAAATTTACACTGATGGAACATTCAGCCTGTGTTCTCAGTGGAGAACAGGAAAAGGTAGAGAGGAATCAGATGAAATAACATCTGTTTGTTAGGGATTTCTGTAACTAAAGCACAAAATATATAATGCTGATCGATATAGATACAGATGATATAAATGTAAGTTTTTGACATGGATTGGATATATGTATATAAATATATACTTGCATACATATGCATATAGCATAGATGTATATTGAGGGAGTGATTTAATTGGAATTACACAGGGATGTTTTAGAGACACAGAGAAAAAGGGGAGCAGGAAATAGACCAAAAAGAGAGAAACAGAATTTAAGAAAAAGATATGTTAATTTAAACCCTATAATTTTATACATGAAGAAATGCAAGCAAAAAAATGATGAGACTTGCTGCCAGACAGCACAGCTAGCTAAAGGCCAACACAAGTGCATTTCCAGAGTATAGTGAATGCAAGGAGGCAATCTGCTGGAATTTGAATTCTGACTCTACTTATAGGATAAAGTATTCCCTACCATAATTTTACACCAGTTTTACTTAACCTCCTTATGCCTCAGTTTCTACACATGGATAGTATAACAACATGCCTTCTACATGGGAGTGCTGTGAGAATTGAAAGTGTGAAATGCTCAGTCTATTCTTCTCTGGGCACATCTTCAGCACTGTATGCTGTTAGCCCTCTTTACCGCCTGAACCTCAGTCCACTTTTTTTTTTTAACACCTTTTTTATATTAATCTTCAAGTAGAAAAAAAACTTTTTTTTTGAAATGACACTAAGAACAATCACTATTCCTAGTGAAATAAGATTTATATTAACAGTAAATAATATTCATATGTTGTTAGTTTTAGATAATTATATCCCAAATTAACAATTTTCTAGTTTAAATGGTCAAAAGTTATTTAAACTACTTTGTTGTAGAGTGATGATTTCTGGGTTCAAACCTGCTTTTTGAAGTGTTTCTTTTTCCTTCTTTCTCTTTTCCAGCATCCTCTAAAATGAATAATACTTTCTCTAAGGCAACATTTCTACATCTAAAGCCTAATAGACCTTTTCCTTTCCTTTGTACTCTTTGTTAAAAGCCTCTGTAATGGAGAATACCTTTCTTTGAGTTCTGCATTTTCCCTTATCTAAGGAGAGGGCTGCCTGCAAGCAGTCTTTGAGTTCTAGGAGGTTGCTATAACCTTCTTTGTGATTAGATTACCAGCAATCTGCTACTTCTCTGCACAACGCATTTCTAAAACACTAATGATAGAAAAATGAGCCAAACAATGCCTTTTCCTATGGTTGGAGTGGGGTGGGAGACAGATCATTGTTCTGCTCTTAGAGAGAGAGAGAGAGAGAGAGAGAGCATATACTCATTTTTACTTCAATGTTATTTTGGAATACCATATATGTTTTTAGCTTTTCTTCTTCTTTTTCCTTTTTACTTTAAGACACACAGTGGACTAGCTTAAAAGGAAAGCTAAATTAAGACTAAAAGATTGCCCAAATCATTAAAGTTCATGACTTATATTTTCTGACAAATCTTTTTAGTTTGTGGATTTACTCTAGTATTTTTGTCATCACTGCTTAAACTTTTCGAATTTTTTTTACTACTTAGTAACAGTTAAAGAACAAAATGCAGTAAAATACACAAAGAATTTCATAGTAACTCACTACTCTACCAACAATGTCAAAACACATACGTTACTGACTTGCAGTACCATAAAGCTAATACGCAAAATGTTTTTCAGTTGATTCCATAATAATCGTTGTGTATATGAACAATTGATAAGTGAATGTTCATATTTTGCATTTGACATATGATTTAAAGGATTATGGTACATGTACAAAGTACATTTCCTTGGGTCATATAAAAAGGATTTTCTCAGGGAATGAAATTAAAATAAAAGTGGCATATAGGCTATCAAGAGAGCAAAACATTCACATGAATCTAGATTGTATATTGCTAATCACCAGCACTACAGTTTATAAACTGCCAACAATACAAAGAAGGGAAAGAATAGAGAGTGATCCTTGTAAAGATATATTTGTAATACTTTCCCACTCTCTGTTTCTATTAAGGATTATGCATTACTTTTGTGTTTGACGTTTACAACAGAGAAAGGAATGAAAAATGGAAATGAAATAAAAAATATACTACTATGGAAAAGTGGCCTAAACATTATGAGGGCAGCAACATAATTTAAAATATCTGGAACTTGTGGGCTACTGCCTAACCCTTTGGTTCTTCATCCTCAATTTCAGAGAACAAAAATAAGATGATGGTAAGAGCTACATTTTTTACTCTACCATTTTTTAGTTGGTATTATAAACATCATTGTTGGATCACAAACATAAAAGACAGAAAGGCTGGGTTATAATGTTGGCCTTGCTAATTGTGGATTTATAAACAAGATTAATTTCATTAGGAACTATACTGAACATTTCTCTAAATGATTTCTAATTATAATTCCATTATTCCATAATAAACTATGTAAGTCCCAATAATGCAGGTTACTTCATTACTACAGAATTGCAATAGTGATATCATGTTCATAGAAATAAGGTATACATATAAACTTGTTTTCAATTTTACATTTCTTTTAGTCCCTGTATTTGCTATGGTTTTAATGTGTTCCCCAAATTTTACATATTGAAAACTTAATCTTCAAATTTATATGTTTGTGCTATTTAGAAGTGGAGTCTCTGGGAGGTAGATAATGTCATCAGGCTAGGGCCCTCATGATGGGACTTGTGGCTTTATAAGAAGAGAAAGAGAAACCTCAGCTGGCAAGCTCTTACCCTCTCATTATGTGATGTTTTCTTCCATGTTATGTATGACACAGCAAGAAAGCCCTCACCAAATGCCAGTGCCATGTTCTTAGACTTCCCAGTCTCCAGAACTGTACACTAAAATAAACTTCTTTCTTTATAAATTACCCAGCCTATTGTGTTCTGTTATAGCAACAGAAAATGAGCTAACATATTATTATTTATTTAGAATTACACAGAGATTAATTTATGTATTCAGAAAAATGTTGTTATAATAGAAGTTGTAATTAAGCATTGCCATGGCACTGAAGTTATGATTTCAACTAAGACAAATAAGTTCATACTCTGAGGAAAATTACTGGTTGCAAATATATGCAAAAATTAAAAAGTAAACATATGACTAAAAGAAGAAAAACACAGGAATTTGAAAAAATATGAAACAAGTTAGGTGAAGTGTTAAAGAAGCTGTTACTTTAGTCATCTAGCAAAGCCTCTAAGAGGAGGTGAAGTTTGAAGTAAGAAGTAAAGGTAAGTGCCGGGCATGGTGGCACGCACCTGTAATCCCAGCTACTTGGGAGGCTGAAGCAGGAGAATTGCTTGAACCCAGGAGGCGGAGGTTGCAGTGAACCGAGATCGCACAACTGCACTCCAGCCTGGATGGCAGAGCAGGACTCTGTCTTGGGAAAAAATAAATAAATAAAGGTAAGAATGAGGGCTCAAAGGACAACTTAAGAAAAAAAGTCATCCAAAAAGCCAATGACTTGGAGGCTAGAACAAGCCTATCACTTTTCAGTAATAAATGGATGGTAAGTGTGGCTAGAGTGTGGAGCTCAGGGGAATTAGTAGATCAAGACGATGTTGAAGAGACTGATGGTAGCTCCTGAAGTCATGGGGAAGAATGTGGATTTTGTGGTAGATAATTCATATTGGAAGAAATTTACATTCTAATAAGGAAAAATAAATACAAAACAAATATGAAAAAGTATGAGTTACTTAAAAATACAGATGCTCCTTGACTTATGATGGAATTACATCCTGATAAACTCAATGTAAGTTGAAAATCTTGTAACTGAAAATGCAACCAACCTACTGAATATTATAGCTTATGCTAGCCTACATTAAACGTGTTCAGAACACACATATTAGTCTACAGTTGGGAAAATGTCAAAATCCAAAATTTGAAATATGGTTTCTACTAAATTCTTGTTGCTTTTGCATCATTGAAAAGTTGAAAAATTGTAAGATGAACCATTGTGATTTGGGGACAACTATAGGACCACATAAAAAGGGCATGCAGTACCAGTTTGAAGAGTCAGAGGTAATTTCCTAGATAAGGTAACATCTTTTGGTATAATAGAAAAGATAAAATTGGCAACAGAGGAAGAAGAGAAAGACAGGAAATCAGGAAGGAAGAAAGGAAGCAAAGAAGGATTGAAGGAAGGAAGGAAAAAGGAAAAAAGAAAGAAAGAAAAGAATAAAGCGATGGAACTCAGGATATGTTAACCCAAAATATGCTCATTGGTATCCGAGAAAATAGCAGAAGGAGGGTGGTTATTCTGACCTTCTCCTGCCCTTCTCTCCTGAAACAGAACGTACATAGGAACTAGAAAGAATTCCCTTTACCCCTTTTTCCCTGAAATAAGTAATAAAACCTGGCTGACTTTCCCCTGAAGTATGTCGTAAGACTCTCATTGTGGAGTAGTCCTCCTTCTTCCAGGTGGAAAGGAATGTCCTTATCTCTTATGGCAGAGACACAGAGACACAAAAAAGAATCTGAACAAACAGGACTTGCTAAGTTCCCCATTAATTACCATTAGATGAAACTCTGTTTTACAATAATCATACTACTGCCTGAGACTCCATCAAAACACAGGTTCTCCTGTTTCTTTGGGTTTTTATTTCATAAAGCTCCTATGTCACATAAAACTTATATTAAATACATTTGTATGCTTTTTGTTGCTGTTGTCGTTAATCTGTCTTTTGTTTTAGGGGTCTCAGCCATGAACCTAGTGATGGGTGAGAAAACAAATATTTTCTCCCCTACAGAAAAAAAAAAAAAAAAGAAAGGAAAGAAACAAGAAAAGAAGAAAGGGAGAAAGGAAAGAAGAAAGGAAAAGAAGGAAGAATGAAGGAATAAAGGAAGGAGAAGAAAAGACAAAGGAAGAGACAGAAAAGTAGTGAAGAAAGAACAGAGAGAGAGAGATGGAGTTGAACAAGCAGCTTTAGCAAAGGGAATAGTGTGTACTACGGTCCAGAGTCAAAGGAGCAAACATCTTTTCCCCCCACAAGACTGCTAGAAAGATCAAACAAGAGAAATTACTTTGCTGTAATTCCTAACCCCTTGATCCACTTACAGTGGCCACTTGAATCTTCCTAGTTACAAAACAGGAAGGCTTTGAGACTGTAATACGTATTAGGAACTATGCTAGATACATAAAAGTTTTATATTGAATTTATATTTCAATAACTATATACCAAGTGCAAAAACATAGCGACTAATAGACCATAGTCCTGAAGAAACCTATAACCTAGATGGAGAAAGAGTCAAACAAATAAACATGGACTAGATCTAGATAGTTTCCGCGAGTGAGATTTTTCCCATGAGAGATGCAGATTGGTTTGTAAATTGGAGAGTAGTTGAGTGCAAGATATTAAAGCTACCAGGAAACTAAGCCAACAGTTTTGAAATTTAACCTGAAAACAATGTGAAAACAGTGAAATAATACTACTCTAATATCAGTAATGATCAGAGAAAAGAACTGAGTTGGGAGAAAGAAAAACAAATTAAGAGACTTGTCAATCTTGGTGAAAAAAAAAGTTCAGGGTCTCAACTGAGGCTCTGATAGAATAAATGAGGAGTACAACCTCAGTTAGTCTTCCCAACAATAATGTTATTAGTTTTAAAGTAATGGTTTAAAAAGTGAATATAAATGAGGCTTAGAAAGTTTTACGTACTTATGTATGCTCAGTTATTAGCAATCAGTAACCAATATCTGATCATTCAAATTCATATTTTTGCTATTTAGGCAGAAACAAATTTAATTCAATTTTATATAAAATTTAGATATTTCTTACAGTAGCTTTTACTCATTGTCTAAATAAACAATAATAAGATTTTATATAAAAAATGAATTTAAAAATTTATCAGAAAGCTATTCAAATTTATACTATGAATTATGCAATAACCATTTATCATAGACATTGATATTTCTATATACAAATCATTTGATGCCATATTTCTGAAATTAGCATCCTGACGTCCAGAGAAGTGAACTGCATATTTAGGTACTAAGGAATGATTGAAGAACAGGCTGCCCCTGAATTTGAATGGCTCTGAGCGGTGCAAGGTTTGCACATCATTTTACACATGAGATAGTTTCTTTTATTGGCTATCATATTTTTAGGCAAGATATTAGGAATGTTATGTGTGTACAACTACAATTAGAATTTCAAAAGTGCTCAGATGATTGTGGGAAAATTCCTGAAATTTCATAAAATAAATTCAGCTCAGCTCAACTATTTTCTTGATTTATATTGATCATTTTATCCATTTCTAAATTCTTCTTTCTTGGCAATAGTTGATGACATATCACATCTAAACATTTCTTTTTCTTTCTATTGGGAGTATGTTGTTAAAATGCTCATTAATTTTTTTTGTTGCTCCTAGTAAGTATAAAATTGTTTAACAGTAATTAATCTAATAATATTCTATCATGACAGAAACAATTTTGACTCTTGTGTAGTAACTAATTAGCCTTACACAAGGATAAATTTGGTATTTACCACTGGTCACTGTGAAGTGATCTGTAGGCCCATGGAGTGCCCTCTCCAATCTCTCTGATATAAGGTTCTTTGTTTGCCTGGGGGTGCTGGCTACTACACAGTCTAAGATCATGATTTATGTTGGGGACATGGGGCCACCAGAGAGTTCTGACTCTCAAAGAAACTAATGACTGGATATATTTGCCTGATCTCTGGAAGGGTATGGAGACTAACGATCATTCATACGGGCATCTGATGTATGACTGATCCCCAATAAAATATCTCAATACAAATGATTTGGGTGAGCTTTTCTGGTTGTCAATATTTTGTGAGTATTGTGACACATCATGGCCAGGAGGAAGTATCACCTCCATCGCTCTAGAGGAAAAGGATGACTGGAAAGTGCATTTGGACCCTTCCTGGACTGCCCTATGCATTTATTCACGTGGCTAAAATTAATTTTTGTCATTTCTCCATAATAGACTGTAATCATGATTATAACAGCTTTCAGCAAATTCTGTGAGAACTTCTAGTGAATTATTAAAACTGAGAGTGGCTTTGGAAACTCCCCAAACTTGCAAATAGTGTCATAAATCTCATAAGTGAGATTGATTTTATGGGGTAATATGCCGTCAATCTTTGCAGTTTGGCTAATTTTGGTTAACTCCCAATATAAGAAATGAAATTTTAATCATTTCTGTTTTATCAAGCTGTCAAGTTAACTTCGATAACTTTTTATAGTAAAATGAGCCCTGAAACAGTATGGATTTGTGTCCCTATCCAAATTTCATGTGCAGTTGTTATACCCAGTGTTGGAAAAGGGGACTGGAGGGAGGTGAATAGATCATGGGGGCAGATTTCTCCCTTGCTGTTCTCATGATAGTGAATGAGTTCTCAGAAGACCTGGTTGTTTAAAAAGTGTATGGGACTTTCCCCCTCTCTCTCTTCCTCCAGCTCTGGCAATATAAGACGTGCCTCCTTTCTCTTTCCTTTCTGCCATAATTATAAGATTCTTGAGACCTCCCTAACCATGCTTCCTGTACAGCCTGTGGAATCATGAACCAATTAAACCTCTTTTCTTTATACATTACCCATAGCAATGCGAGAATGGACTAATACAGAAAATTGGTACCAGGTGTGGGGCATTGCTATACAGATACCTGAAAATGTGGAAGCGACTTTGGAACTGGGTAACAGGCAGGGACTGGAAGTGTGGAGGGCTCAGAATAAGACAAGAAGATGAGGGAATATTTGGAACTTCCTGGAGACTTGTTAAATTGTTATGACCAAAATGCTGATAGTGATATGGTCAATGAAGTTCAGGCTGAGGAGGTCTTAGGTGGAGATGAGAAACTTACTGGAAACTGAAGCAAAGGTCACTTTTGTTACACATTAGAATAGAGCTTGGAGGCATTTTGCCCCCCTGCCTGCCCTGGAAATCTGTGGAACTTCGAATTTGAGAGTGATGATTTAGAGTAGCTGGTGGAAGCAATTTTTAAGCAAGAAAAAAATTCAAGATGTGACCTGGCTGCTTCAAAAAACCTATTCTTATATTCATGAGCAAAGAAATGGCCAGCAACTGGAACTTATATTTAAAAGGGAAGCAAAGTGTAAATGTTTGCAAATTTTGCAGCCCAGCTCTGTGGTAGAAATGAAAAACCCATTTTCTGGAGAGGAATTCAAGCTGGCTACAGAAATATGCATGAGTAAAGATGAGCCAAATGATAACAACGAAGACAATTAGAAAAATGCCTTGAAAGGTTTCTGAAAGTTCAGAAACCTTTGCAGCAGCCCCTCCCATCACAGGTCCAAAGGGCTAGGAGGAAAAGTGGGGCCCAGGGCTCCACTGCCCTGTGCAACCTCAGGACACTGCTTCTTGCATCCCAGTAGCTCAAGCTCTTGCCATGACTAAAAGGGCCCCAGATACATCTCAGACCACTGCTGCAGAGGGTTCAAGTTGTAAGCCTTAATGGCTTCCACATGGGTTTAAGCCTGCAAGTGCACAGAGTGCAAGAGTTGAGGCTTGGGAGCATCTGCCCAGATTTCAAGGATGTATGGAAGTCTCTGGAGTCTAGGTAGAAGTCTGCTGGAAGGGCAGAACCCTCATGGAGCAACTCTGCTAAGGCAGTACAGAGGGAAAATATGAAGTTGGAGTCCCCAGACAGAGTCCCCCACCTAGGGAACTGCCTAATGGAGCTTTGATAAGAAAGCCATCATCCTCCAGACCCCAGAATGGTAGATGCACCAGCAGCTTGCACCATGCACCTGGAAAACCCACAGGTACTTAATGCCAGCCCATAAAGGCAGGCCTGGGGGCTATATCCTGCAGAGCCACGGGGGTGCAGATGCTCAAGGCCCTGTGAGCCCACCACTTGCATCAGTATGGCTTGGATGTGAGACATAGAGTTAAAGGAGATTATTTTGGAACTTTAAGATTAAATGGCTGCCCTTCTGGGTTTTAGACTTGCCTGGGGTCTGTAGCCCCTTTATTTTGGTCAATACTCCCTTTTGGAAAGGAAGCAATTACCCAATGCCTAGACTCTGATTGTATCTTGAAAGTAACTAACTTGTTTTTTGCTTTACAGGCTCATAGGTGGAAGGGACCTGTCTTGTATCAGATGAGACTTTGGACTATGGACTTGGAGTTAACACTGAAATGAGTTAAGACTTTGGAGACTACTGAGAAGGGATGATTGTATTTTACAATGTGAGAAGGATATGAAATTTTGGAGAGACCAAGGGCAGAATGATATGGCTTGAATTTGTTTCCCCGCACAAATCTCACGTCAAATCATAAACCCCAATGCTGGAGGTGGGGCCTGGTGGGATGTGATTAGATCACGGGGGCGGATTTCCCCCTTGCTGTTCTCATGATAGTGAGTGAGTTCTCGCTAGATCTGGTCATTTAAAGGTGTGTAGCATCTACCCCCCTCTCTTCCTCCTGTTCTGTCCATGTAAGATGTGCCTGCTTCCTCTTTGCCTTCTGCCATAATTGTAAGTTTCCTGAGTCCTACCCAGCCATGCTAACTGTACAACCTATGGGATTGTAAGCCAATTAAACTTCTTTTTTTCTATTTAATGGTAAAATCTCAGAGCAGATTAAGATTTTTCTGAATTTTTTATCAGAACAAATAAAGATATTTTAATTTAGGTGCACCTATAAAGGTTTTGTCCTTTTTAGCTTTTTGTTTTTGGCCAAAATCTGATATAACTTTAAATGCATCATAAATCCAATTAGCCATGATTAAAAAAAAAAATGTGGGCCAGGCGTGGTGGCTCACGCCTGTAATCCCAGCACTTTGGGAGGCCAAGGCAGGTGGATCACCTGAGGTCAGGAGTTTGAGACCAACCTGGCCAACATGGTGAAACCCCATCTCTACTAAAAATACAAAAATTAGCTGGGAGTGGTGGCAGGCACCTGTAATCTCAGGTACTCAGGAGGCTGAGGCAGGAGAATTGCTAGAACCCAGGAGGCGGAGGTTGCAGTGAGCCGAGATCATGCCATTGCATTCTAGGCCAGGCCGACAATAGCAAGTCTCTGTCTAAAAAAAAAAAAAAAAAAAAAGCCTAATCCTATTTAATTATTTTATTCAATCAGAAACTATCTAGTGTTTAATATAACTCAGGTGCTGCAAAAAAACCTTGGGGATATTTAAATTAAAAAACAGGCAAGACAAAGCCAGTGACACTACAGTTTGTTGTCACATGTGACAATTATAATTAAGGTATGGTAGCAAGGGAGGAATTACCCATTTGCTCTGAGTTAGAGCTCTTATTCACAAGCCTGATCTATATTCACTATCTGCAGTCTTCATGTCATGTTTCTATTTTTACATAAAACAAATTGATGTCTGCAACTAACCTAAAACTGCTATATTCTTATTTAAATTGCACTGCTAGGTTGACAATAAATCAATGGGTTTCCCAAAGTCAACATCAAATTGACACTTAATTTTTTTAATTAATATATAATATTTGTACATTTTATGGGGTAACTGTGGTATTTTGATGCCTGTATACAATATGTAATGATCAAATCAGGGTATACAGGATATCTATCACCTCAAAAATTAATCATTTATTTTGGAAACATTTCACATCTCCTCTTCTTGTTATTTTAAAATGTACAATATATTGTTGTTAACTATAGTGACCCTACTAAACTATCAAGCGCTAGAACTTTTTCCTGCTTTCTGTCTGTTCATATCCATTAACCAATCTCTTTTAATTCCCTTTCCCACACACTTCCCATCCTCTAGTAGGACTCATTTTACTCTCTGACTTCAAGAGGCCAACGTTTTTAGCTCCCACATATGAGTAAGAACTTGTGATATTTGTCTTCCTGTACCTGGCTCCTTTTGCTTAACACAATGACCTCCAGTCCATCCATGTTGCTACAAATGACAAGAAACGAAGTATATGTATATAGATATAGACATAGATATAGATGTGTGTGTGTGTGTGTGTGTGTGTGTATATATATATACACATACTATCTATCTGTATACTATCTATCTATACATACACACACAATGACATACTATTATTTTTACGCATCTGTCCATTGATGAACACTAAGGTTGATTCTGTGTCTTGATTATCGTGAATAGTGCCGCAATAAACATGGGAGTGCAGATGTCCCTTTGATATACTGATTTTCATTCTTTTCCATAAATACCAAGCAGTGGGATTGCTGGATTAAATGATAGTTCTATATTTACTTATTTAAGAAATATTCATAATGTTTTTCATAAATGTTATACTAACTTACATTCCCACTAAACAGTGCATGAGAGTTCTCTTGTCGCCATCCTTACCAGCATTTCTTATTTTGGTAGATTATTTTGTTATTCAGTCCTTAAAAGCTATTGAATTTGAATTGAATAAATTCTTCTTTTTCTTTATAGTAATATATTCTTAAGTGCTGATCAATTACAAGTGAAATTCATATTATTTGCAAGGTAATTTATTTCCCATTTTTCTATTTTCAAATTATATTTAAATCATACCTTTCTAAAAAATTTGAAATCAGTTTTACAAAACAAGTTTAGTTGAGTAAAATTTTTAGAAGAAAGATTTGTTTCTATTAAAGCTGTATTTTAACTTTAGATATAAAAGAGTCCTTGGAGTTCATTATATAACTGAATCCCAGAAAAGTGCCATGAGTTTGACAAAGCCACACACAGAATTGTTAACATATCTAATACTAAAATCAGAACTTTTCTTTCACATAGTTTATCCTGTAGCATTGTGTATATTACCTCATATAAAAATACAAATAATAAAAAGTAAGAAAGGGTTCACAAATTATTTTACACCAACAACTGGTAATCTATTCAATTACATGTGAGTAATGTCAGTATTTGTGGGAAACATCATTTGTTATAGCAAAACATGAAGTATCTTTGGAAAATTCTCCTAATGTATTTGGTATAGGCTGATATCAGCTGATCCAGGGACTACAGTCATAGACAGGTTTATGGATATTTGAAATTTCCTGTTACTTGAAGTATGGATTTCATCATATTATTCTGTATACAACTTCCAAATACACATTAACATATAAAACTATCCTATATAGACTATAGAAACCATATAGGCTATAAAAAGCAAGTAAGCACTGCAACTATTATGCTTATTACCAGTTAAAACTTGAAGTTGTTATTTAAAAAAAATGAGACTGTACAGCAATTATACATGCTTTTTAGACATGGTTCAAAATATGGATTAAGTTTTGTCAATTGGTAAATTAAATAATGAAGTCATGAGTCTCAATAGCTTGTTTATCACTTTCATATTTTATGTTTCAACATTTTTGAATACTTGACTTGTAGAGAGATGTGGAAACTTTTAATAAATTAGTAAAGTTTCTTCAAAAGAAACATTTTGTTTCATATGACATAAATAAAAATACAAAGTGCAATTGTTATTTAGATCCCACAAGTCATAATTTTTCTTGGCTGAGAGCATAATAAACAATTTCTATTTTTTGTTGCCCATAGAGACAAAGTGAAGCAGTTCAGATCTGATGAAATAAAGAAATAAGAAGATAACTATTTTAAGTATGTTATGATGCACTGCGTTTACTTTAAAAGTAATTTTTTTTTTTTGCTTACCTTTTCTATTATACTTAATATTAAATACAAGGAGTGAAAATATACTATTTTCCCTCAGGAAAAGCAGCAGTGTTTGCTATTTATTTACACCCTAAAACGATGCTTATTTATTTAATATATATTTTTAAATGATTTCAACAAAGCAGATTTAGGACTATCCAGTTACACATAAATAAGTGGGCGATACATGTAAAGAATAATGACCATACATAACATATTCAGTTTCAATAAAAGTACCTCACATCCCCACATGTCTTCATGTCAGACACAATTTTTTTAACAGCTGAGAGTATTCAAATTGTATTATTGATTGGACAAAATAAAATAATTTTCTCTTAAATTGATTTAAGGACTGAGATAGAATTTAAAGCTGGAAATAATGTGATCGCTTGGTAGATTTTAAAGTTATCAATTAGCATATTTAGCGTTATTTCAAACAAGGCTTATTTTTATTATTGTATTTATTATTGTTAATTGACAAATAATAATTGTATATATTTATGGGGACTAGGGTGATATTTTGATACATGCATGCAATGTGTAAGGATCAAATTAGGATAATTAGCATATCTATCACCTGAGATGCTTATCATTTGTTTTTTGTTAGCAACTTTATATAACCAGCTCTTCTGGCTGTTTGATATTAGCCATGCTAACTAGAGAGAGATGATATCTCATTATAGTTTTGATTTTCATTTCCCTAATGATTGGTGAGTTGGCAATTTTAAAAACATAACTGTTGTCTATTTCTTTTTTTTTTTTGAGACAGAGTTTCGCTCTTGTTGACCAGGCTAGAGTGCAATTGCACGATCTCAGCTCACTGCAACCTTTGCCTCCTGGGTTCAAGTGATCCTCCTGCCTCAGCCTCCCGAGTAGCTGGGATTACAGGCATGTGCCTCCATGCCCAGCTAACCTTGGGAAAAAACATAAGCTGAGAATGAGAGAGGGTTTAAGAGGCAAAGGAAAAATGAAATTAAATTAGAGATGAATAAACATTCATCAAATCAAGGAGGCAATCTGTTATAAAATAATTTTAACAAATTTAAAGACCCAAGGTGAGGAATTTTCATAAGGAGATATAAGAAGCAGAGCAGTATACAAGATCTGAAAATTCCTTAGGGGAGTGATGGAATTGATATTATTGTAACTAATTCTTATCATAGCTTTATCAACCTTGTTTAAGCATTTGTTCATTAGGAATTTGGGTTATCAACAAAATAATGAGGGTGGAGAATTAATAATATCAAATGACAACATAGGGTGACCCCATCTCTACAATTTTTTTTTTTTTAATTAACTGGGCATGGTGGTGCTGGCCTGTAGTCCCGGTCCTAACTAGGTGGTGGAAGGCTGAAGTGGGAAGATTGGTCACATCCAGGAGTTCATGATTGCAGTGAGCTATGACCTAGCTGTTGCACTCCAGCCTGGGTGAAATGTTGAAACATTATTTCCAAAAATAAATAAATAAATAAAAATAAGAAAAAGAAATAAGAATCAAATAATAAAAGGCTAGGTAATTATATTAAGTTTCAATGATAAATGAGACTTCTAAAAGTTTTAACTATTTTGTTTTTAATTATAATAAATATATTTTAAAATTGATATATTTTAGTTGTTATTAAATCAATACCCAAAAATATTAGAAAATTAATAGAGGTTTAATAAAGGCTTTATAATGAGAATCAGTAGTATTCTACCCCATCTATCTTACCTCTGCTCTTCAGAAAAAAGCATTTTAGATTTTTTTATGCAGTATTTTTTCATTACCTCCATTTTACTAAAAAATATGCTTAAACCATTGGAGATTCTGTCTGTTATAATAAATAAGAGTTTAGCTTATTTTAACACAATTCACTACACACAAATCACTCAATAAAGAATAGAACATTACTTATAGAGTGAGTATTAAAATTAATAAATTAAGAAAAAACTTAGAAGAAACTGGTATGTAGTAAATTCTTAATTAGTGTTATTATTAATTTTTTTATTCATCAATTCTAATACACATTCTTTCACTATGGATTGTTAATCACATTATAGCTGTTAGTGTTCTTTCTTTGTGGTAAATGAAATAATGGTGTATGACATGATTGAGTTAACTCATAGATTTTATAAAATATTCTTTGTCTTATTCCTGATGTTATTAAGCCTGTAGATTGAATCTTACATTTGAAAATAGAAATTGTATAAATATTATGTCAATGTAAATATGGTTAATGCAAAGTTATTTAAAATACTGATTAAAATATCTTCTTTTATTCTCATATTTTTTAAAACCTTCTTAACCTATTTCAAATTCTGAATATAATATCCTTTCTTTTGGATATATTTCTCCTGTAAATCTTTGATTAAACTGGTGTAATCTTAACTGCCTTCTTAATAGGAGAGCAGCAGAGATGTGTCCATGGTACCTACATTACACTGCTTTCCTGATTTGGGAAACTTTTATTAACTCAATTCCATAAGTAAACCCTTATTTTGCTTAAGCATATTATGCATAACATACCAAGAAACAGACTGTGAAAATTTGAGTCTTTGAGGACTTTTTAATGTACATAAAATGTCTTCATATTGTCCTCATTATTATTCAGTAATTTAGTTTAATTTTATAATTCTATATTGAAAATTTTTATGATTTTTCTTTTTTCCTGTTTACTGCTGATTTGTAGCATACAGTGTAGTTCATGAGAAGTATAATTCAAGTCTGGTCAGCATTTAATTTTGTAGTAATCTAGTAGTAGAATCATTAATTTTGTTATGATTTTTAAAAATGTTTTCCTTATAAAAGCTTTTATAATCATTTATTTGTGTGCTGAAACGTCACTATATATGAGTAGAGTTTTTTAATATGGCTGTGTGCATGTGTCTTTGTGTTCTATGTGCTCATTTGTCCCTTTCAATATATAGAATTTTATCTTTGGGTTCATTAAAATTATCCTATATTATTTCTTTGGTAAATTTTTTCTTCTCTAATGTTTTTTGGTCTCTTTTTCTAAAAATTTTATTTTATTGACCTCGTTCCACTTCAAGGAGGTTTTCTTAACAGGGAGATTTTATCTAGGGACAAACATGAAGAAATTTGTGCTTAAAATATATAATTGGCTGCAGTATAAAAAACTTATTAGTAACCGTTTCTCTAAAGGACTTGCAGGATAATTATATGTATCCAGAGAATAGGCTCAGGTAATTTTTGTGTTTATTAGTCTTCCTTCTTTATCTTCCTAACTCTGAAGATATTTATTCTTGCCCTTTTGATACAAACTTTCCAAAAATTCATTTCAGTAAAATGTGTCTAACAGACTGAGAGTTGGTAGATAGTAGCTTAAGCTAAAATTTATTTCTATTAGGCTACTAAAGATGTACATTTATACAAAACTTGTAGGAGATATGTGGCTGATTCTTATCTAATATTCTTATTTTATATAACATTTCAATACTACCTGAATATGGAAGTAGAAAAATAAAATTAATTTATTAGAAATCTGCAAAATGCAGCATTATATTATGCTGAGTTTAAAAGAAGTATAAATCTCAAGCAGTTCATAGGCTTTTGAGGCATGGATATATGAACAAATTATTTTAATGTGCTATTTAAAATGCTATAAAGAAAACATGTAAAAGTCATACTGAAATCCAGGGACTTAAAGCAGAAAATTCAAGTTTGGTGGGTGGGAGTCAGGTAGGAGATAAAGATCTTGTAGGTTTCTTATAAGTAACTTCTGAATAAATTACTCTTTTATGGATTGGTAAGATTTTATCATACATGAAGCTAAAGATTAGATACCATGGATCACACTTATAACTACTATGATAATCATATCCTCTATTAATTAAAAATATATAGCAAGCTCAGTATTTTTTTAATATTCGTAGGTTTTTTCACTGCCAGATTTAAGGAATAGAATATTTAAAATTGTGTTTGGAGAATAAAGGTGAGATGAAATGTTAATCAACCTTGAATATCAGGTTAAAGACTGAATTTTATAAAGTTGGACACTCAAGTGAGTTACAGTGGATATATTTTTTAAGTAGTGTAGAATTATTATAATCTAGAGCTAGACATTATGAAATCCTTAAAATAACTCATATATCCTTAATAAATTAACCATATTATTTTAGCAGATCACAGAACACATATAATTAAAATTACTCCTAAGATATAATATTCCATCTCTTCAGTTGCTACTACTAAATCTAAGGAGAACAATTAACACAGCACTGGAAATATGCACATGTTTTGCTTTAAACTTTGATATTCAGTTGGAATTGCAAAAGTGATTTGATAATTAGGACTCTTTTAATGATTAGTATCCGATTGAAACCATTATAAAGAATTCATAACATGATATGGTTTTACTATTGTCTGTGTAACCATATGGGAGTTTCACTTTTTACTCTTTTTACAGCTGATTTGTGCCAACACATTAGCCTTATTTTCCTAAGCATAATTTTAACAAGGGGTTGTCATGTATGACATTTTGTTTACATTACTGGGCTTAATTTCTGAGGAAGAGAAGTCGGTATCAACCAAAGTGCCATAGAATTGACAGAATCAGAAAGAAAACCTCATTGTTCAATATGTTATTGCCTTATTTTACCAATAATTTTGCTATGGAGATATTCAGAAAATATAATGTTCTAAAGTTTCACTACTGGATGTCAGATGGCATTACTTGGGCTAATCAAATAAGATTTTTAAACTTCTATCTGCCTACTGTTTATTCCATCTGTTTGCTTTGTTCTTGTCATATATCACAGCATATGAAATCCACTTTATTTTTTTAATTTTCAAGTTTAAAAATTTATTTTTATGTGGCTTTGCAATTGTAAACTTTAAAGAAGGTCACAGAAAATACAAAAACTTGATTTTCAGTGAGTGATACTTAACAAATAGATATTTAAGAACATAAATATGAGTAACTCATTTTTTTGGAAATATTCCCTGGATATCTTTCCAGTTATGAAGAGTCTAATCTCCTTCAGTCAGAGCTACATCCACCTATGCCGGCACCTAGATAAGAAGGACTTTCACCTTTCTTCAAATGTGCTTGAGATCTTCTGGTGTTGTAGGAAATGGGGCTGAGTTAGGAGAGGTTTGACAGTATTGACTTGAGCACATACTAGAGAACAACTCCATTTGGCTGTTGAACTTTTTCCTGGCTTTCTCCTATCTGGGGAGCCTGAGTGTGATAAATGCTGTCATTGCTCAGTGTTTGGATGGTTTCAATCCTCTCAGTTAAAAAATTCTAGAAGAGTATTTGCAGGTACTATTTTTTACCAGGAAACAGTGGAGCAAGCTTATCACACTTTTAGGTGTATACTATTTTTAATATTTATAGTTTGTATATAACTATCAATGCTATTTTTATATTTAGTCATATTACATTTTACATATACTCTCCTATGGCAATCTATCACTTTCCAGTTTCATGTCTTATATCCTAAATCATTTGGAAGATTCATTAAAAGTTATCCTGATTTAGGCAATCAATTAGTATTTTATTTAACACTTACTTTGTAGTCTATGTCTCCTTCTCCTACCCCCAGGCCAAAGCTATCAACATTGTTTGTTGACCCGTGCTTTCACTATTCCATCTGATAAAAGTGAGTATATTAATATAAAATTCATCATCCTATGATAGATTGGAAGAACAAACACTGTTCTGGACCCATTTGTTTGACACTGTGATGTCTTTAAAGGTCAAATAAATATGTATATACTTATATTGCTAGCAAATATTTTCCAGTTAACCATTTAAGATCATTAAACATGGCTAAATTTTATATAATGAATTATACTAAACTAATTGCCATGATAGACGCAAACATTTTTCTGTTTAGCCAGTGGTTGTATCCTTCTGTCTCTCTCTCTCTCTCTCTTTCTCTCTCTTCTCTCTCTCTCTCTCTCTATATATATATATGGCATTACATGGGTATATATATATATATGGCATTACATGGAGATATATATATATATATATGTCTAACATTCAATTTTATATGTCCATAAATTTAAAAGAAGGAATTCTGCCCACTTAACATTTGCATATAAAATGCTTTGTGGTATGTTTTGCTTTGGGTATTGCATCAGTCCATTCTTGTATTTCTACAAAGAAATACCTGAGGCTGGGTAATTTATAAAGAAAAAAATTTTAATTGGCTCATGGCTTTGTAATCTGCACAGGAAACATGGCACTGGCATCTGCTCGGGTTGTGGTGAGGACCTCAGGAAGCTTCCAACCATGAGAGAAGGCAAAGGATGAACTGACATCTCACACGGCAGGAATGGAAGCAAGAATGAGAAGGTGGAGGCACCTCACACTTTTAAACAATCGAAATCATGAGAACTCACTCCTATCATGAGGACAGCATTAAGCCATGGGAGATTCACCCCTGTTACCCAAACACCTCCTACCAGGCCCCACCTCCAACATTGGGGATTACATTTCAATCTGAGATTTTGGTGGGGATAAATATCCAAACTACATGATTTGGCTCCTGGTTCTCCAAATCTTATGTTCTTCTCACACTGCAAAATACAAACATACATTTCCAATGGTCCCCCCAGAGGAGTCCCTCATTTTTCTCCCAAATTGAATGAGTCTTAACTCATTCTAACATTAATTCAAAATACCAAACCAAGTCCAAAGTCTCATCTAGAGATAAGTTCCTTACATCTATGAGCCAGTAAAATAAAAACAAATTATTTACTTCCAATATACAATGGGGATTACAGGTATTGGGTAAACATGAGTGTTCTAAAAGGAATAATTTGGCCAAAGAAAGGGGCTACAGGCCCTATGCAAATTCAACACCCAGCAGGGTAGTCATTAAACTTTAAAGCTCTAAAGTAATCTCCTGTTGACTCCATGTCTCAATCCAGGGCATGCTGGCGTAAAGGTTGCCCTCCTAAGCCATTAGGCAGCTTTGCCTCTGTGGATTTTTTATACTGAGGTTGAAAGCTGCTGGCTCTATCATTCTGTGGTCTGAAGGACAGTGAACCCCTCCCACAGCTCCACTAGACAGTGCTATAGAGAAGACTCTGCTTGGGGACTCCAACCCCACATTTCCTCTTAGAACTACTCTAGTAGAGGCTCTCTGTGAGAGCTCCACTTCTGCAGTAGTCTTCTGCTTGGGCACCCAGGCTTTCTCATACATCCTCTGAAATCTAGGTAGAGACTGACAAGCTTCCTGACAAGCTTCCTTCACCCTTGCACTCTGTGCAGTTGCAAGGTTAACACCACATAGACACTCCCAAGATTTAAGGCTTGCACCCTCTGAAGCAGTGGCCTGAGGTGTACCTGGGACCCCTTGAGCCAAGGCTGGTGCCAAAGAAGCCTGTATGTAGGGAGCAGTGTCATCAGGTTGCATCAGACATCAGAGCCCCAGACCTCGCTTCCTCCTGGGCCTCTGGGTCTGTGATGGCAAGGGCTGCCTAGAAGTTCTGTGAAGTGTCTTTTAGGTCTTCCCCCATTGTCTTGGATATTAGCCCATGGCTCCTTTTTAGTCATGCCAATATATCTAGCAGATGTTCCACAGCCCATTTGGAGTTTTCTCCTGATAATGCTTTCTTTTACTCTGCTTCATGTCTAGGCTGCAAATTTTCCAAATTTTTATGCTTTTTTAAATATTAAACAATGTTAAATCATTTATTTGCTCCCACATCTGAGCATAGCTTGTTAGAAGCAGTTACATCACTTCTGGAACACTTTACTGCTTAGATTTTTTTTTCTCCCAATACCCTAAGTAATTGCTCTTAAGTTGAAACGTTCACAGATCCCTAAGGCATGAACACAATGCAGCAGAATTCTTTTAAAGCATAATACACATGACCTTTGCTCTAGTTTCCCATAAGTTCCTCATTTCCATCTTAAACCTCATCAACCTTGCCTTCACTCTGAATATCACTATCAGCATTTTGGTCATGATTATTTAACCAGTCTATAAGAAGTTTTAAATTTTCCCTCATCTTTCTATCTCCTGAACCTGCCACACTCTTCTAACCTGTACCCATTAACCAGGTCCAAAGTTGCTTCCACATTTTCAGGTATCTTATAGCAATGTCCCACTCCTCAGTATCAATTTTCTATGTCAGGCTGTTCTTGACTTGCTACAAAGAAATACCTGAAGCCAGGTAATTTATAAAGAAAAGATATTAATTAGCTCATGGTTCTGAATTCTGTACAGGAAGCATGGTGCTGGCATCTGTCTGGTATATGGTAAGGGCCTCAAGAAGCTTTAAATTATGTTGGAAGATAAAGGGTGACCAGGCATCTCGTATGGCAGGAATGGGGACAGGAAGAGTGGGAGAAGATACTGCATACATTTAAACGAACAGATCTTATGAGAACTTGCTCACTATTGAAAGGAAAACACTAAGGTGTGAGAGATCTCCTCCCATGACACAAATGCCATATGCCAGGCACTACCTCCAACACTGGGGATTACCTTTCAACATGAGATTAGGGAAGGGAGAAATATCCAAACTATATCAGGTATGATATTTAAAAGATGATACATGAAATTTCTCACATTAAGTTCTGGCCCTTCTTTTCAAACACAATCTCTCTTCAAAAAAGTGTCCCCTGAGGGGCTTCTCAATTTTTCCTCCTCCCTGATGAATTAAAAAAACACACTGAGTGCCATTTGTGTATTTATTTTCTATTCAGTATATTTAGATTACAGATCCATGGAAATTTAGAGGTGAAGGAATTCAAATTCCAACCCCTCTACTTATGATCTCACTAACTTTGATCTACTCACTTAATCCAAAGCCTCAGTTAGTGTACCTGTAAATGAGTAAAGTAATAGCTGCATTACAAAGGTGTTTCTTAGATATATAACAAATGTGTTACACAGTGCTTAACACAGAGTAATGTAGTAAGTGCTCTTGAATGTAGTAAGTGCTCAACTTGTTAGGTTTTTTTATTTCTGTTACTCTATATATAAGACAATTGGTCTAAATTAATTAAACATAAAATAAGGAATTTATCATAAATTAGCATCAATGATGAATGTGTTTGTTTTCATTATGGGGCATCTAAATACTGCTGAATACCAGTTATGATAATACAAGCACGATAGCCAAATGATAGGAAAACACTGAGTTTATTATTATTGAGTTAGGGAACAGGACTACTTTTTTAGATTTTAGTAGCATCTCCGAGAGAGGGAGAAAAAAGTTGGGATATTTATGAGGTTTTGTGGTTTGACTTAAAGTGAATTGTTCACTCTAGGAGTTTGTGGAAGAATCATGATATAATGGTTTAGAATTAACAGGGTACAGCACAGGAAGAATTTTATTTTGATGTTTTAAAATAGTCTCAGAAAGAAAACATTGATTTGATAATACATTTTTCAGAGTTGAACAGTTTGATTACATAGGGAGACAGAATTTGTAGAACAAACAGTAAAATTATTCTCAACGTTTTTTCACTCTTGGTATGAGTTTCTGGCAATAATACAGTCATGTTGATAGAGACAGTGGAAAAGCAAAGTTATGTTAATACAAAAAGATCTTTGCTTTTGGATAGATCCAGACCTTATTGTCTTCCCTTGTGATCATTCTAGAACCTGAACCAAATTATGTATCATTAACCTATAGCAACATGAGTTATCCAGATAATTACTACATGAAATGTCCTGCTGTCACATCAAATTTCTTGGTGCAATTATTTAAATTTTCATGTGCCAGATTTCCTTATTGTGTATGTATACACACACACAATTATTTATTTAGTTGCATTACTGTGACAGCTGCTGCTCAGCACAAATGAAGATACTGAAGATCTACCTTTAAGATCTTTTTGAAATTTTACCTAAAGTGACTCTCCTATGAACTACTGCTTGTTCAACTTCATGAATCTCCCAGAAAAGGTATTTTATAGTCTTAGGGGCATTGCTCTTCTCTAAACCATAGCACATAAGCTTCATCCTACCTTGTGAGCCTCTTGAAAGCATGAATAATGAGCTTGATTAGAACAAAAAATAATCCAAAATCTCCCTTGAATTGTTGGATATTGATTCTCAAATCAATACCCATTTTTTTCTTTCTGAATAAGTTATTTAATAATTTCCTTTTAATAACAGTGTAAACTGATGGTGCAAAATGTACCCTGGTTGATATCAGGGAATGTCTTGAGGAAAGAAATTAGATTCCTAAGTTTGTGTCCAAAAAGAAGTAGGGGCCAGTTGGCTTTTGTGCCACAAATCTAATATTGGGCATCTGAAGTCATACAATGATGTGTAATTGGTCAAATACTCCCTGTAGAATTGTTAAATAGTGTTGTTATGTTATGGTACCACTCATTCAAAATGTTCCTCTGTCAGGCAATTAGACTTGTAATAGAGAGATCATTAGGAAGATCTAAAGCCAAAGAGAAGTCTTACTTGTGAGATCTGTGAGAAAATGAGACAGGCTCCAAATATACACCATCTGTTCTCTGTTTCTTTTCCAAGTTCTATTTCTTAAAAGTTCAGTTACAACATGAGTCACTCATAGTTCACACATGAGGTCCTCAAGTCATATTTTATTGAGGAAAGTAATCCACTTTTCTATAAGTGATGTGATAAAATTTTTAGATATACGGATGGTTAGCCTATTGTGTTTCCCATCTGTAAACTGATGCATAGGTTGAATCCAGTTAACCAGGACATCAACTGATTTATTGCAACTAACTACTTTTAAAGAAAACTGGTGTTTCTCAAAAACGTGTACAAACTCAACAATTTTTTGCATGAGATAGCTAGTTCACATGCCAGCTGTAGCCAAGTATTGAACTCATATCAAAGAGTGTTTAAAGAGACAAAAAAGGCAATATTAAGAATATAGGCTTGCTTTACAGTTAACAAAATTAAAGTTTCCCTTAACACAACAGGAAAGGAAAGGAGAAAAATAGGAAAAGAAAAAACAAAAGAATGCAGAATAAAATGTGACAATTGGTAGTTTTAGTTTGTGAATCTTAAGTTGAAGCCATCTACATCTCATATAGTTTTTGACTTGGTCCAGGGGTCTTGGATGGAGTGTATCTCTTTATGAAGACCATATAATTCTAGAGTTTTTCGCATCAACCTCAGCTTGAAGACTCCAGAAGAAATTATCTTCCAATAATTCAAAGAAGGTTTAAGCCCTTTTGATTGGGAGATGATAACGCCTTGAAAACTTACTACTGTATTTATTGTTAATTGTATATAATGGAGTTTTTCCATCAGAGGGTAAGATCTGTCCATTTCTGATGCCTCATTCAGTAAGAGAGGTCTCCAGGTTTTAAGTCATGAAAGGTTATTTAGAAAAGCCTTCTCATATCTGTTGATAACAGCCCTGAGTACATGGTTTCAGTACCCTACAAATTTTAGCCAGGTCTTGCAATAATGTGGTGTATAAAAATTGAGATGATGTCACAAGACATATAATCTTGCCTGTTACTATCTCCAAAGGAGAGAATTGATGATACCCAGAAGTAGCTGCTCTCATTGTTATTAATCCAATGATAATTTAACGCTTGAAATTTGGAAAATCTCTGAGAGTTTTGCTATTTTCATTGTAGAGTTATATTTGATCTTTCTACTTCTCTCAAAATTGCAAAACTTTAATTACATCATTTCAATTAAAAAAAAGGGGTAACTTTCACTAGGAGCACCCAAGGGACAGGTTGAAATCCTTGGACTGCTAACAAAATATCAAGTATAGCCAAGCCTTGGTATACCCATGGCAAATTTGTTCCAATATCCTCAGTGGATACCAAAATCCATGGATGCTCAAGTCCCTGATATAAAATGGTGTAGTATTTGCAAATATTCTATTCATATCCCCCTGTAAGCATTAAATTATTTCTAGATTATTTACAATACCTAATACAATGCCTACACATCATTTCATTCACATGAATTTAGCATAATATTTGGCACATGGAAAATTCAGGTTTTCCTTTTTGAAGCTTTGTAGAATTTTGTGCCAAATATTTTTGATCCATGGTTGTTTGAATCTGCAGATGCAGAACCCATGGATACAGAGACAACTGTAATTGTTTATCACTTTAGAACTCTCAGGCAATGAAAGGCTTCAATTTATCCTAAGAATAAGGAAACAATGACAGGCACATGTACAAAAGCCATTCAAGATACTTACTTGAAATCTATTTGAAGGTGATCAAGGGGGAACTGAAATTTGAGCCTTTTCTACATCCCACCTTTACAGTTTTACCAAATTGTGTTAGTGATTAATGCAATATCCAACATACACAGCCTCATATCAAAGTGTTCCCACCAATGTTTACTGAGTGCAATAGCTACTTTTCTGTTGTGAGCAATTTTGTTTAGAGTTGTACACTTTCATTTTTGATACTCCTGTGTTTTTAAGCAGCCATCT
Organism: Gorilla gorilla gorilla; assembly: GCF_029281585.2. Lineage (NCBI taxonomy): Eukaryota > Metazoa > Chordata > Mammalia > Primates > Hominidae > Gorilla > Gorilla gorilla. The sequence continues at coordinate 70,524,293 of NC_073238.2, forward strand.
TTGAAGATTATTCTTATGTGACCTGCATTTATATTTTTCCCAGTATCCATTTTATGACTGTGGAGCCAAATGCTGGTATATTAATGTGTTAGCCCAGTCTCACACTGCTAAGAAGAAATACCCAAGACTGGGTAATTTATAAAGAAAAGAGATTTAATTGACCCACAGTTCCACTTGGCTTGGGTGCTCAGGAAACTTACAATCACAGTGGAAAACACCTCTGCACAAGGCAGCAGGAGAGAGAACTAGGGCATGCAGGGGAAAGGCCAAATGCTTATAAAACCATCAGAGCTCGTGAGACTCACTCACTATCACAAGAAAAGTATAGGTGAAATCACCCTCACGATCCAATTACCTCTACCTGGTCCCACCCTGGCACCTGGGGATTATGGGGGTTACAATTCAAGGTGAGATTTGGATGAGGACACAGAGCAAAACCATATCAACTATAACTGAGCTTTTCAAGGATTTTCCTTGTTAGGTATCAGGAGGGCTAGGATTTTGGTGATGAAGGGCTGTCTGGCAAGATGAGCAGCCTAGGCATTTCTTCTACTCTTCTACTGTTCATATTATTTTCTTTTTCTTTCTTTCTTTCTTTTTTTTTTAGATGGAGTCTTGCTCTGTTGCCCAGGCTAGAATGCAATGGTGCGATCTCGGCTCACTGCAACTTCCGCTTCCCAGATTCAAGTGATTCTCCTGCCTCAGCCTCCTGAGTAGCTGGGATTACAGGTACCCGCCACCACATCTGGCTAATTTTTGTATTTTTAGTAGAGACGGGGGTTTCACTATGTTGGCCAGCCTGGTCTCGAACTCCTGACCTCAGGTAATCTGCCTGCCTCGGCCTCCCAAAGTGCTGGGATTACAGGCGTGAGCCACCAGGCCCGATCTCATGTTATTTTCTTATACTCATCTCTTAATGAAGCATTAGAGCACACAAAGTCCTTTAATGCATTGACTGTTCTTACATGAGATCAACAACCTGCCTTGATTTTAAAGCAATTCTAAAATTATTGTCCAACCAAAAAGTTGATCTATTATTTTTGTGTACAGTAACCCTTCTGTCTCCAGCTAATTGACAAGCTTTGGCGAATGTGTCGATTTCAGCTTTCTGAGCAGATTTTGCCTCTGGCAGAGTCATATTTTAGGGATGAAGGAGTCATTCTGTCAAAGAATGTACCCACTGATTTTTTTTTTTAAGTCTTATGATTAACTAACCAATAATATAAACATTGTAAAGACTTTTCTAATAAATCTACCTGAATCATAGTTCATGGATAAAGGTTAGATAATCTTGAGTTTCCTTTTCTTCTTATAATGGAATAAAAGTAGCAGGAGCTTTGAGTACTACAATAAGGAATGAAAATGTGTGAGAAAATAAAATAATCGAATTTTATAGGAGGTAAGCCTACTTGTTGATAAATGTGTATTTTCAGCAATCAACAAATGTAAAATATAAAGGACAATCAAGTATAAAGAAGATTCTGGAATAATATTGTCAGAAGGCTTTGCTAATTTGTCTGCCATGATTATTACCCTTAAACACAATTGGTTGGCTTTTGCCACAGAGTCAAGAAAGAGACTATAGTTTGCTTTTGGTCATTCCCAAATCATTAATCCAGAACACTAAGGGCTCATCCAAAGAAACTCTCATGTATGAATAGATAGAATAGTTTACAATGATTAGGTAAGTCCATATCCAATGTTTTGAAGAACTGATTTTAGCTCTCTTTCATATATATACAATCTGTCTCTCTTTAGATTTTCAAGGAAGAATCTCAGATACCAAGGACTTGGATAAGTCACATAGGTTTTGGTGACTGAGAAAAATTTAGACCCACTCCCTGCTGTAGAAAATAAAATCTAGGATTTGTTTAACCGTCCCTGTTATTGGCTTGAGGAAGTTATGAATAGCTTATAGTCTAAGAAACTGACTTACCTCCTTAGAATAAATCATGCCTAGGTTATAAACTTTACTTAGAAAAATTAGGATTTAAAAAAAATCTTACAATCTTTCTAAACTAAAATACTAAATACATATATAAAATCAGTTGCAGAGCTATCATTATCTTTAAAACACAACAAATAGTCATACACCTATGGAATAAGGGCAGAAACACAGGGAAATTATTATTTCTTATTTGAGGAATTGTGAAAGAGAGGATTTCTTATTATACTTATGGGGCATAATAGTCTACTTTAGTTTCCCACCCCCAACCGCTACCCACCCCCAGGAGAAGGCAAAGAAATATTGGTTATTTTGATCTAATTCTAAAGAGATACCCCAAAAAGCAGCACAGAGATCTACAACTGCAAATTATGCAGAGTCACAGTCAGGAGGTACTGACAATATTCAAATTCTGGCTTTGTAATATAGCAAAACAAAATGTCTATTATATTGATTTATGACCCTCGGGTCATAAACAAACCTATATCTCTGCCCTTCCCATTGTGTGTTTGACAGGGAGAGCAGAAATACTATAAGAACTAGGGAAAGTATGATAGGCCTAGTGTTGAATCTGTACTTCAGATTTATTGCTGAATAGAAATGGTAAGATTGGATATTTTTGCTTGATGCCTGATCTAGGTATAAAGCATTCAGTCTTTCACTATTAAGTATAATTTAATTTTATGTGGCTTATTTGTAGATGCCCTTTTATTAGGTTGAGATAATTCCCTTCTGTTCCTATTCCTAAATTTTTTTAATCATAAAAGGGTGATGGATTTTGTGCAATGATATTTGTGTCTATTGAAATGATCATGTCTATTTTTGTCCTTAATTCTATATATTATGTATTAAATTAATTTATTTTGGGATGTTAAATGTACCTTTAGATGCCAAGAAGAATTGCCACTTCATTATTATATGTATTCTTTTTAAAATTGTTGCTAGTTTAAGTTTGCTAGCATTTAGTTGAGGATTTTTATGTCTATATTCATGAATGATATTGGTCTGTATTTTTCTTGTGAAGTCTTTACTGGGTTTTGGTATCAGGGTAATAATAACCTCATAGGATGAACTGCAGAGTGTTCCATCCTCTTCTATACTTTGAAGGAAACTGTGAAATGTTAGTACTAATTATTCTTGAAATGTTTTGTAGATTTCAACATTGAAGCCATCTGGCCCTGAAATTTTATTTTGTTGTTGGAAGTTTTAAAATTATTATATCAACCTTTTACTTGTTTTAAGTCTATTCAGATTATCTATCTATTCTTCAGAAGACTTGGTAGTTTGAATCTGTCTAGGAATTTGGCCACTGCATCAAAGTTATAACTTGTTAATATAGAATTATGGATAGTATTATTTTACTATAATTTTTGTATTTTTCTAAAGGCAATAAAATGTCTTTATTTTCATTCTTGATTTTGATTCAAGTCTTCCGTTGTTTTTTTTTTTTTTTCCTCTTGGTCTAGCTAAAGGTATTTTATTATATTTATTTTAGTTTTTCCAAAAAGACATTTTTATTTTATTAATTTTCTCAAGTTTTTTAACCATTCTCAATTTTAATAATATCAATTTTAAACTTTTTTATTTCCTTTTGATGGTTTTAGGTTTAAATTTCTCTTCTTTTTCTAGTTTTTGTGGTGTAAGCAGAATTATTAATTTTTTGTCCTTATTTTTTAACATAGGAATTTATATTTATAAATTTTCCTATAAGCATGACTTTTTTTTGCATAAGGTTTCATATGTTGTGGTTTTATTTTTTTAATGTCAAAGTATTTTTAAATTTCCCTTATGACTTATTCTTTGACTCACTGGCAATTTGGGAGGGTATTTTTAATTTTCACATACAGTCACTTGTCACATAAGAATGTTTTGGTTGACACAGGACTTCATATATTACTGTTGTCCCGTAAGATTAAAATGAAGTTGAAAAAATTCTGTTCCCTAGGGATGTTGTAGTTGTCATACTGTTGTAGCATATAATATACTTATCTTTCTGTGTTTAGATATTTAGTACATGAATGCCATTGTGTTACAATGTTTAGATATTTAGTCCGTGAATAGCATATGTTATAATTGCTACAGTATTTAGTGCAGTATCATGCTATATAGGTTTGCAGCCTAGGAGCAACAGGCTATACCATATAGCCTAGTTGTATAGTAGCCTGTATTAATTAGGTTTCTCTGAGTACACCCTATGATGTTTGCACAACTACAAAATCACCTAATGAGCCATTTTTCAGTGCATATTCCTATCATTAAGTGATACATGACTGTATTGTGAATTACCTAAGTTTACCTGTCATTTGATGTTTTACTTAATTTTATTGTGGTCAGAGCACATAATACATATGATTTTAATGTGTTTTAGTTCATTGAGGCTTATTTTATGGTATATTATGTGGTCTACTTTGGAGAATGTTTCATAAATACATGAGAAGAATATATATTCTGCTGCTGCTGGGTGGGGTGTTCTGAAGATGTTTGTTAGGTTTAGTTGGTTTATAGTGTTCAAGTCTTCCATTTCCTTTTTGATCTTCTGTCTGGTTGTTCTCTTATTTAAAGTAGGCATTTAAGTCTCCAACTATTACTTTTGAATTATTTATTTATTCCTTTAATTCTGTCTGGTTTTACTTCATGTATTTTGAGTCTTTGTGTTAGAGGCTTGCATAATTTATTGTTATATATTCTTGATCAATTGACCTTATTATCATTACTATAAAATATCCTTTTTTGTGTCTAGTAGCACTTTCTGTAACTACTTATATAACACTTTTAGTTACTTAAGGGAACTTTAACATTTACAGTCTAGTTTATCTGATTTTAGTATAGTTGTCCCAGTTCTCTTTTAAATACTCTTTCCATAGTTATACATTCTTTCATTATTTTATTCATTCTATTTCTGATAAGCTCTATATTTTCATTTTAGTGGCCAATTTCCATTTAATTTAATCACTGAAAAGGTAGGTTTTATGTCTGTTATTCTGTTAATGATTTCAATATGTCTTCTGTCATCTTTGTTCCTTTATTTCTCGATCCCTTCTTTCTGTGTGTGTTAAATAGATATTTTCAAGTGTACCCTTTTATTTTGCTTTTCTTTCCTTTATCTTTTTGAATTATTTTCTTAGTGGTTGCCTTGAAAATTAAAATTAGCATCTTAAAACAATCCACTTTGGAATGACACTAACATAATTTCAATAATATAGAAGAACTTTGCTTAAATATTTTATCATTCTCTCCCTCTTTTTTTTCTTTATTGCCATATAAGTTGTGTCAGGCCTCTTAGCCCAAGCCAAGCCAAGCCATCACATCCCCTGTGACTTGCACCTATATGCCTAGATGGCCTGAAGTAACTGAAGAATCACAAAAGAAGTGAAAATTCCCTGCCCCGCCTTAACTGATGACATTCCACCACAAAAGAAGTGAAAATGGCCGGTCCTTGCCTTAAGTGATGACATTACCTTGGGAAAGTCCTTTTCCTGGCTCATCCTGGCTCAGAAAGCTCCCCCACTGAGCACCTTGCAACCCCCACTCCTGCCCACCAGAGAACAAACCCCCTTTGACTGTAATTTTCCTTTACCTACCCATATCTTATAAAATGGCCCCACCCCATCTCCCTTCGCTGACCATCTTTTCGGACTCAGCCTGCCTGCACCCAGGTGATTAAATGCTTTATTGCTCACACAAAGCCTGTTTGGTAGTCTCTTCACACGGACGCGAGTGAAAGTTGTATATGTATAAATTTTAAGACTATCAGTGCAGTTTTATGAAGTTTATGTAGTTGTCTTTTAAAATAGAAAAGGACATTATTAAAACTATAAATATGTCTATATTTTCTTTTGTAAATTCTTTATAGTTACCTTTACTGGAAATCTTTATTTCTCCGTGTGGATTTGACTTACTGTTATAGTGACTTTTCCTGTAACCTAAAGAATTCTTTTCAGTATTTTTTGTAGGACAGATCTACCAGCAAATATTTATCCCATGTTTTGTTTATCTGGAAATATTTCAATTTGCCTTTTATTTTTGAAGGAGAGTTCAGCTGAATTTAGAATTTTTGACTGGGGATCTTATTCATGAAAAATCATTCTTTTTACAGCTTGCAAGACTTTCCTTTGTCTTTATTGTTACTGCGAGTATTATGACACTATGTGAAACACTCTGTCAGTTTTTGTTTGTTTGTTTTTTGTTTGCTTTTTTCACTAGAGATAGGATCTCATTGTGTTGCCCAGGCTTGTCTTGAATTCCTGGCCTGAAGCAATCCTCCTGCCTTGGCTGTCTCAATTACAGGCATGAACTATTGCACCTGGCCTCAGTTTATTTTACTATGAGGTTGATGAGTTTGTTTTATGTGTAGATTAATATTTGTCATCATATTTAGAAAATTTTCATCAATTTTTTTCAAATATGTTTTATGTCCCCCTTTCTTTTCTCCTTCTGAGAATTCCAATATGTATTTGTTGATACATTTTTTAAGTTCAGCAATTGCCTTTTTTTGCATTTTAATTTTCAAAATTTTCTAATTATAATTGGTACATAATAGATGTACATATTAATGGGGTGGCACGTGATGTTTTGATATAAGCATATAATGTGTAATAATTTTATCAGGGTAATTGAGGTATCCATCAACTCAAGCATTTATTATTTCTTTGTGTTAGGAACATTCCATTTCCACTCCTTTAGTCATTTAAAAATATACAATATAATATTGTTGACTAAGGTCACCCTGTTTTGCTATCAAATACTAAATCTTATTCATTCTATCTTACCGTATTTTTACACCCATTATCCATCACCACTCCCTCCCCGACCCCCACCACACCCCTACCTCTTTCAGCCTCTGCTATCGTTCTACTCTCTGTCTATGTCCATGAAATAAATTGTTTTAATTTTTAGTTCTGCATATGAATGAGAGAACATGCAAATTTGTCTGGCTTATTTCACTTAATATAATGTCATACAGTTCCCTAATGCTGTTGTAAGTCACAGAATTTTATTTTTCATGGCTGAATCATATTCTGTTGTCTATAACACCTTTTCTTTATCCTTTCATCTGTTTATGGACACTTAGGCTGATTCCAAATCTTGGATTTTGTGAACAATCCTGCAATAAACATAAGAGCACAGCTATCTCTTCGATATACTGATTTCCTTTCTTTTGGACGTATACCTAGCAGTAGGATTGCTGGGTCGAATAGTAGTTGTATTTGCATTGTTTTGGAAACTTCCATACTGTTCTACACAATGTCTCTCCCAATTTACATTCTCACTAACAGTGTATGAAGACTCCCCTCTCTCCACACCCTTGCCAGCATTCATTATAGCACGTATTTTGGATAAAAGCCATTTTAACGAGTTCTGATGATACCTCATTGTCGTTTAATTTGTATTTATCTGATGATTAATAATGTTGAAAAATTTTTTTTTGTATATATGTTGGCCATTTGTATGGCTTCTTTTGAGAAATATCTATTGAGATTTTTTACCCATTTTTAATTTGAGTTATTTAATTTTTTCTTATTAGTTTTTGAGCTTCTTATATATGCTGATTATGAATCTTTTGTCAGATAGATGGTTTGAAAATATTTCCCCACATTCTGTGGTTTGTGTCTTCACTTTGTTGATTGTTTCCTTTGCTGTGCAGATGCTTTTTTATCTTGATATGATCCAATTTATCCATTTTTCTTTTGTTGCCTTTCATGCGCGTCTGTGTGAAGAGACCCCCCAAACAGGCTTTGTGTGAGCAACAAGGCTGTTTATTTCACCTGGGTGCAGGCGGGCTGAGTCCAAAAAGAGAGTCAGCGAAGGGAGATAAGGGTGGGGCCGTTTTATTGGATTTGGGTAGGTAAAGGAAAATTACAGTCAAAGGGGGTTTGTTCTCTGGCGGGCAGGAGTGGGGGTCGCAAGGTGTTCAGTGGGGGTGCTTTCTGAGCCAGGATGAGCCAGGAAAACGACTTTCACGAGGTAATGTCATCAGTTAAGTCAAGGACCGGCCATTTACACTTCTTTTGTTGTGGAATGTCATCAGTTAAGGTGGGGCAGGGCATATTCACTTCTTTTGTGATTCTTCAGTTACTTCAGGCCAGCTGGGCAAGTCACAGGGGGATGCGATGGCTTGGCTTGGGCTCAGAGGCCTGACATTCCTCCCTTCTTATATTAATAAGAAAAATAAAACAAAATAGTGTTGAAGTGTTGGGGCGGCAAAAATTTTTGGGGGTTAGTATAGAGAGAGAAAGGACAATGTTTCTCAGGGCTGCTTCAAGCGGGATTAGGGGTGGCATGGGAACCAAGATGGGGAGAGATTAAGCTGAAGCAAGGTCTTGTGGTAAGGCGTGATATTGTGGGGATGTTAGAAGAAACATTTGTCATATAGAATGATTCGTGATGGCCTGGATATGGTTTTGTATGAATTGAAAAACTAAATGGAATAACAGAAGGAGAAAAACAGGTATAAAAGGTCTAAGAATTGGGACAACTCAGGATGTCTGATTAGAGAGTGCTTAAGGAGATTCAGCATAGTCCTGCCAGCAAAGATTATTTATTTACTTCAAGAGTTAAGAGTGGCAGTTTGGGGATAGCACCAGGAGATATCAGCTGTGATGGCTTGGAAAAACAGTGTAAACTGGTAGTGTAAACAAGAGCAAGGCATGTATGAGTAGTTGAGAATGGTGAATAGGAGTATGACTAGACAGAAAATAGTAGGGATGACAAGTTTTTTTTGGGGGGGGGGCACAGTCTAAGTTGGTCTGGTGTCTGGAATGAGACTGGGGCCTAATAAAAAGGAGCGTCTATACAGGAGCTTAAATGGGCTGTACTATGTAGCATTCCGAGGACAGGCCTGAATTCTGGGAAGGGAAAGTGGTAAAAGTATTAGTCCTTTTTAAGTTGGTGGCTGAGCTTGGTGAGGTGTGTTTTTAAAAGACCTTTAGTCCATTCTACTTTTCTTGAAGACGGAGGACCATAAGGGATATAAAGATTTCACTGAATACTAAGAGCCTGAAAAACTGCTTGGCTGATTTGACTAATAAAGGCTGGTCTGTTATCAGACTGTATTGAGGTGAGAAGGCTAAACTGAGGAATTATGTCTGACAGAAGGGAAGAAATGACTGTGGTGGCCTTCTCAGACCTGTAGGAAAGGCCTTTACTTATTCAGTGAAAGTGTCTATTTAGACTAACAGGTATTTTAGTTTCCTGACTCAGGCATGTTGAGTAAAGCTAATTTGCCAGTCCTGAGTGGGGGCAAATCCTCGAGCTTGATGTGTAGGGAAGGGAGGGGGCCTGAATTATCCCTGAGGAGTAGTAGAATAGCAGATGGAACACTGAGAAGTTATTTCCTTGAGGATAGATTTCCACGATGGAAAGGAAATGAGAGGTTCTAAGAGGCGGGCTAGTGGCTTGTACTATAGCATAACCTGCCTTTGCTGGTGTGTGGCGATTATGCCTGGTGGAACCGCCATCAATAAATCAAGTGTGATCAGGCTGAGGAACAGGAAAGAGGGAAATTTGGGGAAATGGGGTGAATGTCAGGTGGATCAGAGAGATGCAGTCATGGGGCTCAGGTGTGGTATCAGGAATAATGTGGGAGGCCGGATTGAAGTCTGGGCCAGGAACAACAGTAATTGTGGGACACTCAACAAAGAGTATAGCTAAAGGAGCTGGGAAGCAGAAAGTATATGCATCAGGTATGAGGAAGAAAATAGATTTTGGAAGTTATGAGAACTGTAGAGAGTGAGTTGAGCATAGTTTGTGATTTTGAGGGCCTCTAAAAGTATTAGGGCAGCAGCAGCAGCTGCACTGAGACATGATGGCCAGCCTAAAACAGTAAGGTCAAGTGGTTTGGACAAAAAGGCTACAGGACGCGATCCTGGTCCTTGTGTAAGAATTCCGACTGCACAGTCCTGCACTTCAGCTGTGTGTAATGAAAAGGGTTGGGATGAGTCAGGGAGAGCTAGAGTGGGAGCAGTTTCTAAAGCTGTCTTCAAGGAACAGAAAGAGGAGTGGGGAAAGGATTTAGGATCTATGGGGTCAGCTAGGTTTCCTTTTGTGAGTTTATATAATGGTTTTGTTAGGATGGCAAAACCAGGTATCCAAAGGCGAAAGTATCTAACCATGCCCAGGAAGGAAAGTAGTTGTTGTTCTGTAGAAGGGGTTGGGGTTTGAGAGATTAGTCGGACATGGTCGGCAGGGAGAGCACGTGTGTTTTTATGGGAATTATGCCAAGATAGGGAACAGATGAGGAAGAAATTTGGGCTTGATTGAAGTAATGGGGGCTGTCTGTGAAGCTTTGCGGCAGTACAGCTTAGGTAATTTGCTGAGCTTGATGGGTGTCAGGGTCAGTCCAAGTGAGAGCGAAGAGAGGCTGGGATTAAGGGTGCAAAGGAATAGTTCTTTGAGATTTAGAACAGAATAATGGGTTGTAGAGGCACATACTGAGGACAGTATATGGGTTTGGCACCACAGGGTGGATAGGCAAAACAATTTGGTTGATAAGGCGCAGATCCTGAACTAACTTGTAAGGCTTGTCTGGTTTTAGGACAGGTAAAATGGGGGAATTGTAGGAGAGTTTATAGGCTTTAAAAGGCCATGCTGTAGCAGGCGAGTGATAACAGGCTTTAATCTTTCTAAAGCCTGCTGCGGGATGAGATATTGGCGTTGAGTGGGGTAAGGGTGATTAACTTTTAATGAGATGGTAAGGGGTGCATGATCGGTTGCCAAGGAGGGAGTAGAGGTATCTTATACTTGTGGGTTAAGGTGGGGGGTTACAAGAGGAGGACGCAAAGGAGGCTTTGGATTGGGAAGAAGGGCGGCAATGAGATATAGCTGTAGTCCAGGAATAGTCAGGGAAGCAGATAATTTAGTTAAAGTGTCTCAGCCTAATAAGGGAACTGGGCAGGTGGGGATAACTAAAAAGGAGTGCTTAAAAGAGTATTGCCTAAGCTGGCACCAGAGTTGGGGAGTTTTAAGAGGTTTAGAAGCCTGGCCGTCAATACCCACAACAGTTATGGAGGCAAGGGAAACAGGCCCTTGAAAAGAAGGTAATGTGGAGTGGGTAGTCTCCGTATTGATTAAGAAGGGGACGGGCTTACCTTCCACTGTGAGAGTTACCTGAGGCTCGGTGATGGTCTAGGGGGCTTCTGAGGCGATCAGGCAGTGTCAGTCTTCAGCCGCTAAGCCGAGAAGATCTGGGAAGGAGTCAGTCAGAGAGCCTTAGGCCAGAGTTCCAGGGGCTCTGGGAGTGGCTGCCAGGTGAGTTGAACAGTCTGATTTCCAGTGGGGTCCCACACAGATGGGACGCAGCTTAGGTGGAATCCTGGGCTGCGGGCATTCCTTGGCCCAGTGGCCAGATTTCTGGCACGTGTAGCAAGCTCCTGGGGGAGCAGGTTCTGGAGGAACACCTGGCCGCTGCGGTTCAGGCGTTTGGAAGTTCTTGTGTGCTGGAGATGTGGCTGGGGTTTGTCTCACAGTGGATGCAAGGAATTGCAACTTTTTTCTGTTATTGTACACCTTGAAGGTGCGGTTAATTAAGTCCTGTTTTGGGGTTTGAGGGCCAGATTCCAATTTTTGGAGTTTTATTTAATGTCGGGAGCAGATTGGGTAATAAAATGTATATTGAGAGTAAGACGGCCTTTTGACCTTTTAGGGTCTAGGGCTGTAAAGCGTCTCAGGGTTGCTGCCAAATGAGCCATGAACTGGGCTGGATTTTTATATTTGATGAAAAAGAGCCTACATGCTTCTGATTTGGGATAAAGAAAAAGGAGCATTAACCTTGACTATGCCTTTCGCTCCAGCCACCTTTTTAAGAGGAAATTGCTGGGCAGGTGGGGGAGGGCTAGTCACGGAATGAAACTGTAAGCCGGACCAGGTGTGAGGAGGGGAGGTGATAAAAAGATTATAGGGTGGAGGAGCAGAGGCTGAGGAAGAATTGGGACCTAGCTCGGCCTGGCGAGGAGCAGCCTGGGGAGGAAGGGAGAGGTCACATGGGTCTGTAGAAAAGGAAGATTAGAAAGACTGAGCGATGCTTGGGGTTGGTACTGAGGGGACAGGCGGGAGGGAAAGAAGGAAGATTTGGGATGAGTTGCACTGGGCACAGAGACTAGGAAGGGACTGATGTGTAAAAGAATGCCTGGACGTCAGGCACCTCAGACCGTTTGCCTATTTTACGACAAGAATTATTTAGATTTTGCAGGATGGAAAAATTCAAAGTGCCATTTTCTGGCTATTTGGAACTACTGTCGAGTTGGTATTGGGGTCAAGCAGCATTGCAGAAGAAAATAAGGCATTTAGGTTTTAGGTCAGGTGTGAGTTGAAGAGGTTTTAAGTTTTTGAGAACACAGGCCAAGGGATTAGAAGGAGGAATGGAGGGTGGAAAGTTGCCCATAGTGAAGGAAGCAAGCCTAGAGAAGAGAGAGAGTAGAGAAATGGAGGGAAGGGGTTCGGGGGTTCTTACCTCCAAGAAAAGTGGGAAAAGGGGTTGGGGCACAGAGATAAGAGGTCAGGGCATGGAAATAAGGGATTGGGGCACAGAGATATAAGAGGTTGGGGTGCAGAAATAAGGGATTGGGGCACAGAGATAAGAGGTCGGGGTGTGGAAATAAGGGATTGGGGCACAGAGATAAGAGGTCGGGGTATGGAAATAAGGGATTGGGGCACAGAGATAAGAGGTTGTGGCACAGAAATAAGGGATGGGGCGCAGAGATAAGAGGTTGGGGCACAGAAATAAGGGATTGGGGCACAGAGATAAGAGGTTGGGACCTGGAAATAAGGGATTGGGTGTTCTTGCCCCATAGAAAAGCGTGACTTGCCGCTAAGGGTGAAGGAGAAGGGGTTGAGGGGTACTTGCCCCTCTCCCAGAAAAGCAGAGAAGGGGTAGAGACAAGGAGAGAAGGGGTTGGGGTACTTGTCCCTTCCTCAGAAAAGCGGGACTTGCCGCTAAGGGTGAAGGACCAAGGCAGGTGTCCCTGCGTGGTCTGACACCCTTGAAATGTGGGTGTATAATCAGAGAGGTGTCCCTGCAATGATTAAACACCAAGGGAAGGCTGCCTTCCCAGTCTGTGACTGGCACCGGAGTTTTGGGTCCACGGATAAAACGCATCTCCTTTGTCTCTCCTAGAAAATGAAAGGAATTGAAATTAAGAGAAGGGAGAGATTGAAGACTGGAAAGGAGAAAGTGGTTGAGGGACAGTGAGAGAGGTTGGAGAAGAGAGTAAGAAGAGGCCGCTTACCTGATTTAAAATTGGTGAGATGTTCCTTGGGCTGGTCGGTCTGAGGACCTGAGGTCATAGGTGGATCTTTTTCACGGAGCAAAGAACAGGAGTACAGGGGATTGATCTCCCAAGGGAGGTCCCCTGATCTGAGTCACGGCACCAAATTTCATGCACATCTGTGTGAAGAGACCACCAAACAGGCTTTGTGTGAGCAGCATGGCTGTTTATTTCACCTGGGTGCAGGCGGGCTGAGTCCGAAAAGAGAGCAAAGGGAGGTAAGGGTGGGGCCGTTTTATAAGATTTGGGTAGGTAAAGGAAAATTACAGTCAAAGAGGGTTTGTTCTCTGGCGTGCAGGAGTGGGGGTCGCAAGGTGTTCAGTGGGGGTGCTTTTTGAGCCAGGATGAGCCAGGAAAAGGACTTTCACAAGGTAATGTCATCAGTTAAGGCAAGGACCAGCCATTTACACTTCTTTTGTTGTGGAATGTCATCAGTTAAGGTGGGGCAGGGCATATTCACTTCTTTTGTGATTCTTCAGTTATTTCAGGCCATCTGGGCGTATACGTGCAAGTCATGTGGGATGCGATGGCTTGGCTTGGGCTCAGAGGCCTGACATTGCCTATGCTTTTGAGGCATTACTCCAGAAGTCTTTGCCCAGACTAATGTCCTGGAGAGTTTCTGCAGTGTTTTCTTTTAGCAGTTTCATAGTTTGAGGTCTTAAGTTTCAGTCTTGAATCCATTTTGATTTGATTTATATATATGTGAGAGATGGGGTCTAGTTTTAGTTTTCTACGTATGGATATCCAGTTTTCTTGGAACCATTTGTTAAAGAGACTGTCGTTTCCCCAATGTATGCTCTTGGTAACTTTTTTGAAAATAAGTTAACTGTAGATGTGTGGATTTATTTCTGGGTTCTCTCTTCTGTTCCCTTGTTCTATTTGTTGAGTCTGTGTTCATTTTACTTTGCTGTTTTTCTTTCTACTTCTCAGACTGGATATTCTCTACTGACTATTTTCAATTTCCAGGTTCTTTCCTCGACTATTAAAAATCTATTGTTAAACCTCATTCATTTTGTTTTCATTTCCGTTATTTTACTTTTCTTCTTTATAATTTCTATTTGACTTATCTTAAATGATTTGTTTTTAAATTTTAAAATGTTTTTCTATTTGTAAGATATTGTAATTATACATTCCATAGATATAGTTTTTAGTTCTTTGACATATCCATAACAGCTGATTTAAAGTCTTTTTTTATTGAGTCCAAAATATTACCTCCCCAGGAGGACCTTCTGTTTGTTTCTTTGGTCTCGGAAAAAGTAAAACATGTAAGAAATACTTTATTCAAGGCTACCATAATAGGAGTGAGAGACCAGAATGTAGTCTAAACTCAACTCTGATAAAATAAGAGGCAGGAGGAGTTTTAAGAGCTGGGGATGAGGTGGATCATAGGCTGTATTTGATAATTGGTATTACACAAAGGTAAAGCAAACTTTCTCATATCTTTATGGGAGTGGGTAGTTTTACAGCTTGGATCAAGGTATCTATTGAAGTTAGGCTTCCCCTGTCCCGTAGAAACTGATAAATAGTGCTATCTTTCTTGATGACTACTTTCAAAGAGGTAGCTCCCAGGTCATTGCAAAACAGTCCTGGTTATAAAACTGACAAGAAGCTGTTTAAAAAGAAGTCTATCTTAGTGTGGCTAAGATGAAGGAAATGTTAAGGCTGGCTTGATCAATGATCAGCCAATGATTGATCAAATCTTTCTTAAATGACTATGTGTCTTACTCTCTGCAGTGGAGATCTATGTGCCAAGATACCTCTTCAAACTTCAGGCAGTTTACAAGATAGTCTTAGCTTTTACTTGCAGTTTTCGCAACACTTTCAAGCCAACTAGAGATGAGTGAGTGGTGCCTTTTCCTTTCCCAGGTCTTATATGGGTGAGAATACAACTCAACGGCCAGGCATGGTGGCTCACGCCTGTAATCCCAGAACTTTGGGAGGCTGAGGCAGGCGGATTCAAGAGGTCAGGAGATCGAGACCATCCTGGTTAACATGGTGAAACCCCATCTCTACTAAAAATACAAAAAATTATCCGGGCATAGTGGCGGGCGCCTGTAGTCCCAGCTACTCAGGAGGCTGAGGCAGGAGAATGGCGTGAACCCGGGAGGCGGAGCTTGCGGTGAGCCAAGATCGGGCCTCTGCACTCCAGCCTGGGCGACAGAGCGAGACTCTGTCTGGAAAAAAACAAAACAAAAAAAAAAACAAACTTAACCTGGGATCCCCAGAAATATGTCAGAGATTTTCAGGGTTCCCTATTGTTATCAGGATTTCCTTTTAAATTTCTGCACAGATTCTTGTTTTCCTCAAATGAAATCACAGCCTTATGTAGGTAAATTTGCTATGATTTCAGGTAATACCCAGAGACCATAATTACCTCTGCCCCACCTTCCTACTACCCACTGTGCTGAGCTCTGAATCAAATCAAATAGCTACCATATTCTCAAGGTAGAGATTTTCCTGAGGGTTCTAAGTTCAGACAAAAGATTGACAGTATTCTGGGTATAGTGCCTTTAACAAAGTTCTAAAAAAAAAAAATTCTATTTGTTTTCTGCAATGCTACTGTCTTTTGGCTATGACATCATTGAGCTGGGGAGGGAGAATATCTGGGGAAAGCCTGAAGAGAAATTTTATAGAACCTACTCTCTTACAGAGATTTAGTAATTTTTATTGCACACATAATTTTCAGCTCATTCTATAGCTTTGATTAATTGCCAGAATTGTGATATGATTAATTTAATTGCCTTTCCCACATTTTTGTTGTTGTAGAAAAATTGCAAGTTCACCGAGGTTCTCATTCAGCCATTCTGGAAGTTAATTTTTTAATGTTGTCCTTAAATATTTTGAGAAGATTGTCTTTTTAAGTTTAAGAGAACAGGAAAGCATGGTGTTTAATTTCCTTATTCATCCTCATTGGTCATGAATTCTCTTATATTCTTTGGCAGTACTTTACACTATTTTTAAAATCAATATCCCATTTACAGTATCTAGAGAAAATGTTTATTGACTAGGGTGAAAAATTTTATTTTATTTTTGTTTTGTTTTTATCTGTAAAGCTATCAGTCTATCTGAATTCTATCCTGTTTTGGTTCTAGGACTCTCAAAAAGTTCAGAAAGGTATTGGAAGATTGGTAATGAGATGACTTCTGATTTCAGTTTTTCTTCCATATTTAATTTTCTATTTCTTACTTAAAACCATTAGCAAAACTTGAGGAAAGCACCAGATCATACATATTTTAGGATTTACTCCTGAGCAGTGTTTATTCAAAAATGGTAAAGACCTTCCCCTAAAGTCTTCAGCATATTTAACCTTTTATTGCTTCTAGCACTTAATCATGGCAAAACTGCCTCATGGGAAAGACTTTGGAGATAACATCTGAAATAACATATCTAACATTATCAGTTTTTTCTTAACTACTTCTGATGTTCTATTCAGTTTGTAGCCTTTTAAAGCCACTCCTAGAATCTTCCATATTTTCCATTCAATTTTTGCAACTGAGATTTCTATTAACATGTGAATTAACAGATATATATCCAAGAGTATTGGGTTATATATTCTTACAACTAATTTATATTTCTCTGAATAATTTCTATCTTTTGTAGGTTTTTAAAAATATTTGTTTATGGCTTCCAGTTCAGAACAAGACCAAGTCTTAAAATGGTTCTTCCTTGTTCTAATCATGTTTTAACTTTACTGAACAATTGAGTGTTTTGGGGTTTTTGCTAGGTCAAAAGGGAAGGAGACCAGTTCAGAGGGAGGACTGGGGCAGAGGGAAATGTACAAGCAAAGAATGGGGAAAAAGTTTAATAAAATAAAGAAATGTAGCTGCTAATTCTTATATAGACGATTTAAAACAGAGATATTTTGTTTGTCTTGTTTTGTTTTGTTTAGTTTCCCTTTGAGTTGGCAAAGGAATAGCTTAAGACAGTAACTTTTAAGCCTGAATTTCTTCTGGACATATTCTCAAACAAATACAAATGCACATCTTTGCTAGGATATTTTTTTCCCTTTTTTGTTTTGATCAAGGGGTTGAAAAACTCTCGGTAAGAAAACAGTCCTTTGATGTTATTTGTAAAGAAGTTGAAGGTTTCATATACATTTAAATGTGTTTTTTTAATTCTTCCCAGAAGTTTTTGGAAAAACAAAGTCATTTAAAATGTTAATCTTTTGTGCTAATGCTTTCAGAAATAATGAAGTTGTATCAATAAGCACAGTGAAATAGTAATGTTAAAGTAGGCAGAAAGCAAACTGTATTTGTGCAGTTGGTTTTATTTCTTAATGGAAATTTCCAGTGGACAGTTAATAATATAAATATATGCAACATTTTTCATAACTATGTTTTTATTCATAAAATGAAAGGATGATTTTATATCATAATTTACAGGTAATATTCTAGGTAGTTTTGTTCTGTTATGTAATTAACTCATGTTTGATATGTGCTGTAATTGTAGGGCTCTCAATACAATAAATGTGAGATACAAGTGCCTTTTATGGTAAATTTTAACTGGACTTATTACTATATTTTTTTTAGAGACAGGGTCTCTATCTCCCAGGTTGGAGTGCAGTGGCGCTATCATAGCTTTCTGTAGCCTCAAACCCTTGGGCTCAAGTTATCCTCTGACTTCAGCCTCCCAAGTATCTGGGACTATAAATCTACACCATCATGCCTGGCTAATTTTTAATTTTTCTGTAGAGATGGGGGTATCTCATCATCTTGCCTAGTCTGGCCTTGAACTCCTGCCTAGGCTTCCCAAAGTTCTGGAATTACAGGCCTGAACCACCTTACCTGGCCCTAAACTTATTCTAAGTGTTCATGAAGATACTTACGAAGTACATTGCTAACCTTCAGTGTTATTTTGCAAGCTGGTTATACATAAAGTTAAGTGTGGAGTTAACAGGGGAGTTAATGGGGAGATAAAAGGTAAAGGCCTGTTTAAAGATGGTATTGTAAAAATGAGCTTTCTTGAAGATAGTCACTCTCTGTTGCTGACTTACCTCAATGGCAAGGATGATTTCATGAATTTCTAAAAGCTCAAGGAAACACACGTCTGCAGGAACTTCAGAATCCCATGAAAAAAAGTGTGTCAAAAGTAAATATAATAAAGTGCTTCTTTGATCTATATATTTAGCCATCAAGTGAAATATTTTGCTATTCTTAGAGACTAAAGGCACCTTTGCAATGTATTTTATGCTTTTCAATATAATTTTATTTTTCCATGACTGTCATATGTAGATAAAATAGCATCTATATAAGAGGATCTTTTCAATTAATACACTTAGCCTAGTGCACATCATAATTAGCTTCTTTTTACGTTTATCAATGTGCATATGAAAAGGCTTCTAAATTTATCCCAACTGATATTATTATAAAGATCTTGGTTCCCACTGAATTTTCTAATGTAGAAGGACAACATTCATAAGCTGTTAGAAGCTGATTATCTGCATTTTTACTCCTCATTTTTCTTGGGATTTTATATATGGTTTACATTCATTTACCTAATTTGAGACTCTAAGAATATTTAATATAAAACTAAAGGAAGACCAAAAGCAATGGGTCACTTCAACAGTTGTCATTTTTCTCCAGTCTTTAAATGTGAGAAAGTGTGTTTTGTCATGTTGTCTCTCTTATTCCATAGCCCTTTTCTTCAGAGTCCCAAACAGCAAGCTTGGACCTGTGCCATTCTACTAGGAATGATTGGCATTAGCTCCCATGTGCCCTTCACTCAGCCTCTTTGTCTGCCTATGTTTCTCCATCTCTCTTTCTGCCTATGTCTGTTTTTCTCTGTTCTTAATATTTATAATATTATTATCAGTAGTAATGGCAGTATTCCATGGTCATTATCCTTAAATCTGTTAAATTTAAATTGCAACACACTCTGGAAATTTTACTTGTCCTTGCTTTAAGAATTGTATGATGTAAGTCTGACCTTCCCAGCCAGGAAGTTAGAAACCTACCTGTCAATGTATTTTGAAAAATATCAGATAGCATTCTATAATAGAATGTCCCATCTAGTATTTCTCATCACCTAAAATTTTGTTTGACAGTAGTGTGGTGTGATAGAGATGCCAGGAAAACCCAGGCTATATTCATCTTCACAATTCAATTACTATTATTATGTAGGGCAGGTGGAAAATCATCTGAGACATTTTTGTTTCAATGTTCAGATAATCTTAAACACAATAAGTATAATTTACCAAACAATTATTCCCTAAACATTTTCTTAGGTAATTTTACATAATTCTTTTTAAACACTTTTTAGTAGATATGGTAAGCAAATTATGCAAAGTCACACAAGAAGATAAGAAGCATGTTTCAACTCATTTTCAAACACTTTAAATGATTTATAAGTAAATGATATATTTGTCACAACATATGGTAAATTGTTATTGAATCTGTCAATTACTTTTTTTAAAAGATGTGGTAAGACATATATAACATAAATTTTTCCATTTTAACCATTTTTTAGCATGCAATCGCATGGCGTTAATTACATTCACAATGTTATGCAACCATCACCACTATCTATTTCCAACTTTTTCATCACCCTAAACAGGAATTCTATAACTGTTAAGAAATAATTCCCCATTCTCCTTTCTCTCCCGCTAGCCCCTGGTCAATTCTAATCTACATTTTTTATCTCTATAAATTTATCTATTGTAGAAATTTCATGTAGGTGAAATCATACATAATTTTTCCTTTTGTGTCTGGCTTATTTTGTTTATCATATGTCTTCAAGGTTCACTCTTGTTATTGCATGTATCTAAACTTCACTCCTAGCCAAATACAATAATATTCCATTGTATGTATGTACCATATTTTGTTTATTCATTCATCTATTGATTAATACTAAAGTTGTTTTTACCTTTTGAGTATTATGAAAAATGCTGCAATGAAGATAGGCGTACATGTATCTGTTCAAGTTCCTGTTTTGAGGTCTTCGGGTTATGTACCTAGAATTGCTGGGTCATATTTCAATTTTATATTTAGTGTTGTGAGGAACAGCCAAACTGTTTCCCACAGGAGAAACACCATTTTACATTCCCACTAGCAACTCCCCAGGGTTCCAATTTCTCCATATTCTTGCCATCACGTGTCATTTGCTGTTTTATTTATTATAACTATCCTAGTAAGAGTGAAATGGTATCTTACTGTGGTTTTGTTAATAAGTTTTTAATGAGTCCTTGGGGATAAACTTTGGGTCTTCACAACCTATCTTAATGCTTTTTATGAGACATCAATGCTGAAAATATATGCTCAATTCAACTAAGATATTAAAATGTATTTTGCTAAAATATTAGCAGACAAGGAAAATTATACCCATAGATGATTTACATATATGGTAGGATTTGAGAATTATGCCTATGAGTGAGAATAATTGGAAATGAGTGAGAATAATTTAATTATTTTAAACATTTCTCCTAAGACGTATTATATCTAACATAATTGTTATAAAGCGTATGGATTTGTTGATGTGTTGACAGGTGAAAGAGGAGGAAATCTCTCTGGAAAGTGGGGCATCTCCAAGGATTACTTTCCAAGGGAGAGCAAAGGGGAACTCATTGAGAAGGGAGAACTTGCATGTGATTTTCTACAGAGGCACTAGTAGCCTTCTGGATATGACAATTCTTTGCTATATGCATATTTTTATTTAATTTTTCTTTTCCTCCTGAAGAAGAGAAAAAATCCTTTACTGTTTTGACTGTCTTATATTGCATATCACCTGGCTTTATCAGCTTCCATCCAACTAAATGCCAACAGCAACTTCCTAAGAAGTGCGATAACTTAAAATGCCCACACTTTGCACTCAAAAAAACATCCTTTGTAGGTTTAAATGTAACTGCTGGAGAAAAATTAGAAGCTACTTAACATCTAAAGTATAGGTCAGAAAAGAGTGAAATGTTACTAGTGAAGGAAAGATTTTTATATTTGACTAATACATTCCTTACAAATGAGAACAGAAAATACCTTTAAAATGAGATTAGGTGTTTAGACTTTCTTTTCATAGGAGACTTATGGTGGGTTGCTCTAAATAATAACAGTAGATATTAGATTTAATGAAAGTTCTGTGAAAAAAGTGTTATAAAAAGATTCAAATATAAGTTATGCACACTAGAGGCAGCATTATTATTTGTCTTCCACAGTAAGGTATGCCATCCCCACTACGAGGGCAGGGGCTGGTTATAATGTATTCATATTTGTGTATCTAGGAATGGCAGAATGCCCAAATCACAGCAGATGTTCTATTTAGAATATGGTCAATAAATGACTGTGTGAATGAAGAATGGGTTGAAATTATTGGGACTATTTTACGCTGTCTATTCTCCTGTTTACAAAGATTTTTTTTTCAATAAAACTTCACCCCTGGACATGTAAAATAAATTAATCCCTTCTTTCCTGTTTCCTGCATTCTCATCTTAGATTTTGAACAAACCACATATTCTGCAAACTTTATCTATTGGTGGCCCTTTGTCTCATCTTTGGGAGCTTCTTCCTCTGGTCTTGGTGTACCCAGCTGCTTTGAGATATTTTCTGAGATTTCAAAACTTGCTTATAATATTAAATACATTTTGCTATTCTTTTCATTGAGTCCTAAGCTTAGAACTTCACCTCAATTATAATGGAAAAACTTTAGAGATGAATCACACTTTGTTTTTCATTTGTATAAATTAATTAACCAGAGTCTTTTCTAAATACTTCAGAAAGAGATGACATAGAGGGTGAAACAAAAGTCATCAAGAAGTCTAAGGGACAATTTAGTTGTTTATTCAACTGTGATTACTTTTAGTTTCTGAAATAGTTGAATGCCATTTTTTTCTAAGAATATAGAAACAATCATCCTATGTAGCATGAATGTTGCTTGCTTTCAAATAAAACACCACTCAGGATTCAGTTTGGGGACTGGTCGCCTGTACAACTAGGTCACCATTTCTATCCCTGCACAGGTGAGAATTCAAATTGGTCACAAAATATCGCATACCCTTAAACAAAACTGCCAAGTGATAATTCAAGTCTGTTGATATTTGCAAGCACATTACAGAACATCGAGGTGCAAAAGACATTTTCATATTGAAAAATTAGCACCAAATTATTCTACACTATTTAGATTTGTTAATGTAGTAGGATTTCTTCTTCATAAAAAAATCTACTTATTTAGTTTAATTCATGTTTGTTAATCTGTCATATGGCCAGATATTTACTCATTTTCATCCTCTCCTTTTTGTTGTTTGCATTCTTTAGAACAGTTGTCAGTTGTACTAGTCAGTTTTCACACTACTATAAAGAAATACCTGAGACTGGGTAATTTATAAGAAAAGAGGTTTAATTGACTCACAGTTTTGCATGGCTGGGGAGGCCTCAGGAAACTTACAATCATGGGAGAAGGGGGAGCAAACATGTCCTTCTTCAGAAGGCAGCAGGAGAGAAGAGTGAGAGCGAAAGAAGGAGAGCCCCTTATAAAACCATCAGATCTCATGGGAACTCACCATCACAAGAACAGCATGGGAGAAACTGCCTCCATGATCCAATCACCTCGCACTAGGTTTCTGCCTAGACACAGGGGAATTATGCAGATTAAAACTCAAGATGAGATTTCGACGGGGACACAAAGCCTAACCACATCATCAGTGAAATATGTTTTTAACTTAATAAAATTTAAGTGTGTTTTACCTACTCTTAACAATCTATTTTAGTTAATGTATATTCACTGAGTAAACTTTATATTTTCTAAAATTGCATGGTGAGTTTTCAAATTTTCATTTTTTATTTTCATTAATATTTAACTTCTAAGGCTGTCTGTGGTTATTTCTTTTCTGATATTTCAATGTAAGTCTGAAAAGACAATGTAGCAGATAATACAAAATGGATTCTTGTTGAAAATCCCCTATAATGATAAATAAATAGTCCAATAACCATGAAATAGGGGAAACTATATAGAGGGAATTTCTGTATATGCTACTTTGCTGTTATCCACACCTTCACACCTCTTTTCAGATTTTGAGATTTTATATATATATAGTATATATGTATATATGTGTGTATATATGTATATATATGTATATATATACACACACAGGGAATTTCTGTATATGCTACTTTATTGTTATCCACACCTTCACACCTCTTTTCAGATTTTGAGATTTTATATATATATATATATAAACACATATATGTATATATGTGTATATATACACACATACATACACACATATATACATATATCTGAGATTTTTGAGCATATATATATATACATAAAGCATATGAAAAACATATTCACCAACCAGTTCAATTCACTGATGCTAAGACATACATTGAAATACTGATATTCATTGTCCATCACATTTATCTCTAAATGGAGACTCAGATATATTCATTAGCTCTTCTCAGACACAAAATCCATATCAAAATGAGTCATATTAGATGAAGAAATAACATTGTCTAATAAGTCCTAGATAATCCACTGGGAAGACCTATTGTTAAACTGCAAATTATTTATTGCTTACATTTTCTATGCTTCTGATGAATGGCATAAAGAGAGTTTTATCTCAGTGGCTAGATATATCTAGGCTTATTTCTGGCATTCAGCAAAGGCATATAAGCATGTCTGTAGTTAATATAATTCTCATTATGAGATTACTGAAAACATTATAAAATCACAAAGAACTGGAACTTTTTGCAAAGCAGCAAATAATAAAAGTCTAACTAAGAAACTAAAAAGTATATATTTTGTTTACCTATTTTGAAGCTGTTTACCTGAGAAAAGTATGCCCAAAAATATTTGAATACTATGCTAATGGAAGCATTCAGCCTCTAAATTTTATACTATTATTTTATACATTTGTCTATTACCTATGATATAACAATTCAAATATGTAGTTAATATTATGGTACATAATGTGATTATAGTATACAACATTATAATATGTATTTTATAGTCATCCTAATTTTTCTACTATGTATGAAGCATGGGTTTCTAAAAATAATATTCTCAGAGCATCTAGATATGAATATTTGCTTGGTTAAAAATATAAGAGACACTTAATTCCTACAAGATAGGAAAATTGTTTTCTTCCTTAGGGGAATACTCTTTATTGTAATATGTAAAATAATAATATATTTAAGTCATGGAAAATGATGTATTCATTTTCTTTTGCACATTTTGCATAATATTTTCCTTTTATTTCTTAAGGTTCAATAGGTTTAGAATATATTTCCCTCTATGTATCTTTTAGCTTTGATTTAACTCCTTTAGTTGTGTGTTTCTCAGTACAACAAAGACTTGCCTTTAGTCAACTGTTGAGGTACACAGGGAAATTTATTTCATTTGATTAAACATATATTTTATTTGCCCTTGAATGATTACTAAATATAATATTTTTAAGAAAAACATAGCTAAATGGCTCATGATAAACTGTAGTATCTGATGTTCAGTTCAGTTCATTAAAGGCAGATAACTATGTAATTGCTGACACCTGTCCCAGTTTTAAGTCTGAGTTTCAGTGTTTCAATTCCTGCTGTCTTTCTTGCTCAGGTTTCTGAGACTTTCAGCACTCAATACCATATATAGCTTTTTTGGGGGAGGTGGGTGGTCCAAGAAGAATTCTTTTGTACCTTTTATTCCAAGATGAGTAAAACACCTCTAGCTGGGACATACACCACTTCTATTAAATAAGCAGACTTTGCTTACGAGGAGCTACTGGATCTATCTAGGTAAGACCCTTGTTTTGTGGTTACACTGATAGTTTGTCTGGTGGAGAGGAGAAGAAAATGGGACAAAGATAAAAGAAAAATGGAGATTGCTGGAAAGCATCATAATTTTAATTTTTTAAGGCTACTTTTTAAAGTTATCAGGAACAACTAAGGCAAAATCATGAAAACTCAGTTTTCCTGATCTACCAAGTGAAGCCATCATCCTTCATCATTTAAGGGTATCAGCTACAAATATTAACTCCACAGTCAGACTGCCTAGTAAATCCTAGCTTAAACACTAACTCTATGATCTTTCATAAGCTATTTACACTCTGCGTCCTACTTTCCTAATATTTAAACAAACAGAATAATAATCTTGAGCAATAATAGCACTGTTTTATTGATTAAATGGGTTATTATCAGTAGAATATTCAGCATCTGGCACATAGTTATTACCCAATAAATGTTAGTTATTATAGCATATTTCTGTCCCTTTGAAGCTTACAAACATTCAAAGGAATAAAGAATGCTATATGTCATCTTGTGTCAATAAAATGAGTACTACACTGGTGAAAGTTTGATGTCACCATAAATTATAAGTAACTAAAGAAAAATAAAAATACTAGAGAAAAATTTGAACTCTTATCTCAATGCTCTGCTACAGCAAAGAACATAGGGTAGCTGAATAATTAAGATATATTTAAGGATATAATATCTATATATAAAAACTATGGTCATGTTAGATATTGAGATTCTGTTAGTCATTTTATTTTCTGATAGTTTTTAAAAGGCTTTTGCTCTTAATAAATGTTTGCAATCACATGTGCATCATTTTAACATGATTCTTAGTATAATATATAATATCTGAGTAGATAGATAATGATAGAGATATTGAAATATGCCTATTTCCAGTGACTACAAATTGTTATGAAGGCAAACACCCTTATATGACATGTTTCATATATTAAAAAGCGAAACTACAAGTCACAAAATTTTACTTGGTGGGAATTAATTATCCACCCCTCAGTGTGGAGGGTTTTACCATCATTAAAACTTTAGTCATTATGCTAAGTGTGCATCGTCTATTTTTACAAAGTTTCTTTCTAATCCATGCTGAAACAATGGCACATTCTTTTTGGATCATTTTCTTAGTAAGTTATTTTACATTAAATTCATGAAATTAACTTATTTGACATAGTATTTCAGTAATTTTTAACTGTAGTATTTTGTATATTTTAATTAATATATAAATATAAATTACTTTTTTTTTACATACAGCATGTTGTTTTGTAATATATATATATTGTGGAATGGCTAAATTGAGCTAAATTTTTATTGCAACAAAGTTCTAAATATTATCCTATATTTTGGACCACAGATACAAAAATACGTAAAGTTCTTACATACAGAAAAAATTTGAGATTTAAAAAGTAATACACTTGAGTTGAAGTATTTTTATTGCCAACTTTGAATTCTATTTTTAGTTGTATTATAACACAGATTTTTTTTTCTAGTTTAAGTAATAAAAAAAATAAAAATTTCCAGTTAAATAACCTTAAAGTGAACTTCCTCTGAGCTGTAAAGGGTAAAATTATCAGTATAAGGATTATACTAAACCAAGTACTTGTAAAACATTTTGGCCGCTATATCATCTGAAGGCAAATCTTTATCAATTTGTGCATATAAGTGTTCAAAAGATATCATTATCCTTGAATAACCAGAAAATGACAACTCAAAGTGATCTAATTATTTTATGGTTAAATATACTGCCAATACTGCAGAGTAAAGCAACACTGATATAATACCAGTTCTTGCATTCTTCATATTACTGCTAGAGATCAATATTTGTTTGGTATTCTATGAAACACCTGCATTTCTTTCACAGAAAATACCAATGAATGTCTATTTTTCCACAATGGAAAAATGTTCTATTATATTTTGTTAAAAATTGATATAATGTCATCATCCTCAGTCAAATGTAATTCTTTCTGATTGCATATGCATGGGATTGATTGCATATCTTGTGTGAGAAAAACAACAATCACACTGATGTAAAAAAAGTTTTTAAATACACCAAAAATTCTTAAGGTACATTTACTTTATTGATCTTAGATATAGAATGTACATTAAAAAATGTATGTCTTTGTGAATGTATGTTTACAAGATAGGATTCTCTGTTGCACGCGACAGAAATGGTTTCGGAATAATGTAAACATTAGGAGACTGCTGATTGTTAATATGCTGATTGATAATAGGATAGCTAATAAAGTCGCCAGTAAAATAGGAAGACAAGCCTTAGGAAAAAGAGGAAGGAAATGGAGATTCTAAAGAATAAGAGCTGTTGTCACAATCATATGATAGAAGCAGTCTATGAGTACCATCTGGCCGCAAATATACACAGGTTGCCTTAGCTTTCGTCACCACTACAAATATCACCAAGCATAAATTGCCTATGCTGGTACCTTTGCTACAGATATCCCTCAAAATTGATATGGCTGCCATCATTGCCACTGTTTAATATCTTCATTGTCCCTGCTTATTTTATTTTTATAATTTTAACTATTATTTTAGATTCATTGGGTATATGTGCAGGTTTGCCTGCTTATTTTAATCACTAAGAAAGATTCAAAGCTCCGTGTGAGCATGTATGTCTGACAAAAACATATAGTAGGGAGAGTCTCCATACATAAGAAGAGGATTCAGTTGTTTTGCACCAAAATGAAGAGAAATATCCAGTCTGTTCCATATTATGGGATGCAAAAACCAATTTCCACCATTTTTTCTAGATTTCAATTCCAATTATAAAAGCAAACAAAATGCATTCATAAAACATGGCACTATCAACAATAGCCAAGTTATGAAATCAAGTGTCCATCAACAGACAAATGGATTAAGAAAATGTACTATATATACACAATGAAATACTATTTAGCTTTGAACAAGAAGTTTTGCCATCTACAACAGTATGGATGGAACTGGAGAACAATATGCTATGTCAAATAAGCCAGGAATAGAAAGATAAATAGTACATGTCTTCACATATGTGGAATCTAAAACAATCAAACTCTTAGAAGGCAAGAGTAGAATGGTGGTTGCTAGAGGCAGAGGCTGAGGGAGTGGGTGGTGGTCGACAGAGGAATGGAGAGATGGCCAAAGGGCACAAAGCCTCAGAAAGGAGGAATACTTTGGATTTTTTTTTTTTTTTTTTTGAGATCTATTGCACAGCATGGTGAATATCATAAATAACAGTCTGTTGTACATTTCAAAATAACTAAAACAGTAAATTTCAAATGTTCTCACCATTAAAAAATGGTAAGTATTTGAGGTGATGGATATGTTAATTAGCTTGATATATTCTACATTGCATTCGTAAATCTTAATATCACTTTGTACCCCATAAATATATGCAATGTACATTTGTCAATTACAAGAAAAAAGAATAATCTCTTTGCAACAATTCCTCACAAAACTGAATAAGAATTAACTCCCTTTCCAAAGAGAAGGAAGGAAGGAAGGAAGGAAGGAAGGAAGGAAGGAAGGAAGGAAGGAAGGAAGGAAGGAAGGAAGGAAGGGGAGGAAGGGAGGGAGGAAGGAAGGAAAGAGAGGCAATCAAACAAACAAACAGTATACAAATATGTATCTTGCTGCATTCAGGTTGAAGTTTAGGATCTCTAGGTGATACTTATCTCCGGTTTTAGTTCTGGTACCATCATTATATTCTTCAGCATGTAGAGAAAAATGTTAAGAGATCACAAAAAGAGAATTTGTGTTGAATATGGAAGTTTTGATTTTTCAGCAATTATAAACCTTTAGAGGTCAAACTTGTATAAAATTAAAGTTAACTTTCATTAGGAGATTCCTATGTTATATTTCTTTTCCTCCCTTTGTTGTATAAAAACAACTTTATTTGCTTTAGATGATTAAGATCAATCACCTCAGTCAAAAACTATAACCTCCATTGATTTCTTCTCACTCAGAGATGGAAGGGAACCAAAAGTCTGGGAGGTGGTTTTATTTCCATTTAAATGGAATTATTGTATATCTCTGGACAGGGCATTTCTCTTTTGAATATTGTATTTTCACAAATGCAGAATGCAGAATTTTAGGAAAAGGAAACAAAATGTTCATGAAAGGCTCAATGGGGGCAATAGTAAGAGATTCCATTCTAATTTCTGTCTCTTGATATATGAATACATATATTCTAGTTATATAAGAAAGCTCACTATTGATAAATAGTGGGAGTGCTTTAATCTCAATTTTGAAAACAAAAACTGAGGCATATAATCTCAATTTTGAAAAAAAATCCATCTAAAACCATAGCTGTGTCTTCAATAAGCCACTTCTCTTTTCAATAAGGTTATCTTCTGCATATTTTGTACATAATAAAAATAGTATTTTTTCACTGATGGATTGTGTGGGTACTGTTACGTTGAATCACATATGCTATTGTTGGCAGAAAAAAGAGGTTATGGTAGCTCATCTGTAAGGCAGCCACAAATAATTTCTTCCCTTCTGGTATGTGGATGCAATTTTGCACTTGAGAGAAGGGGTTTATCCTTTCCTTCCACTTTTTGTCCATAGGAACTTGATTCTCCAGGAGAATCAGCTGAAGTTATATCTTGTATGCCTGAGACTTGTTCATAATGAGCCTCATGGCTTCTGCTTAGAATTCACGGAGTGTATGCTTTTGGAACACTAAAACAATTTATCTAGGAAATCAACCACCTTTAAGAAGATTGAAAACCCTAAAACTGTTGAACTGTGAAAAGCCCAAAGCATGTAGAAAGGATCTAGAGAATAGATGCCTTTCTCCATATGGCATCTATTCTCTGGATTGTTTTACATGGAGAGAAAGAGATTGAAAGGGAGGGAGGGGGAGAGGGAGAGAGACACTAAGGAACACCAAGGAAACAGATATGTGAATAAAGAAGCCAACTTTGTAGTGGATACTCCAGTCAAGCCCATCCAAGAAGACACCACATGACTTAGAAATGAACTGCCCAGTTTAGGAGATTTTGTTATATAGGTAATTGGAATTATGATAGATAAAAAAATCCAATCAAAACATAGTATCTCTTTCCATGAGAACGTATTACTGACCCTTTGTTGAAGAAAAGATTCAGTATAATCAATTTGATACCAAAGAGTTGGCTTATTCACTCTAGTTTATGGTACCATATCAGGTGCTCAGGTTGTTCCCTGCCATTGGCAACTCGAGCACTAGGAAGAACTTGTAACTTGATTGGCCCGGATATGGACAATCTCTATTGATTACTCAATTCACAGTCTCCATTGTCACCATTCTACCTATTTTTGTGCATATGCCTATCAAACAAGCTGGAAGCCGAGGGTTACTGACATCATCTTTACAGTGATCTAGTTCCATAGCAAGGCTCTATGGAGAGAATTCATGTGGGAAAAAAATATTCTTACAAATCAAGACTGTTTTGAGTAGTTATCACTCAAAAAATTCCAGTGTCTTTCTCACCAGCCTTCCAGTTTTATTTCTTCCAAGTTCTTGCTTCACAGCCTTTAGTTACTTCTGATGCATTAGTGCAGATGTTTATCTTAATCTCTTTTTTAAAAACATTATGAATCAGTTTATTTATAGATTTTATCCTTTCTCTATGAATGTTTTGGTTAAAGAATCTATTTACATGGAATATATATGGGAATTTATCCCAGTTTTTTTCTCAACCTCTTTATTCCACACAAATTAGCAATAATATATTCTTCACAAATTTATTCCCTTTAGGTTTGAGATCACCTTTGCATTGAGTTGAACCATAGACATACTATTCTTCCAACTAGTTTCAGAATGCCATGAAGAATAATCTGTAAACCAGATTATAGTCTTTTAAATTTTATTTTTAAATAGTTTGCATTAAAAATTCTTAAATTAAAAAAATTGGTAAACTAGTCCTAAGCAATTGAACTTGAAATCACATGGGAGAGAGTAAGGATGCTGCTTATGTGACTGAATATGCATCAACCAGATGTTAGAATGCAGAGAGAGGTACAAAGCATATTAGATAGATCATATAGCACCCAAGCAGGTCAGATGCCATATCCCCTAATGTTCCATGGTTATATTCACTCAGTCTTTAAGTTCTATGGCTAGGACAAGATCGGTTTTTTTTTTTTTAAGTTATTTTTTAGATGCTTGACTCCAAAACCTAGGGAACTTCACTGTAATTATGTTATCAGGGATTTTTATGGCCTCTTTACAACTTCCTTTTCCATTACAGACATTGTGATATTCTGAGCCATAAGTACTGCATGGCAATAATGCTTTCAGTATTGCCCAAACCAGCTGGAAAATCTTGTCTTGCTCTAAAACCCACTCAAAGCAGCCAATCTTCTGGGCCATTTAGGGGATAAATGAGAGCATTAGAAACATTTTGCCTTCGAGAATCCAAGGAAATCACCTCCTATATCCCAACTTTGTAATGATAGAAGATTCAAGGTGCAGAACTGTTCACTTTGGAGGGGATATCTAGCATATCTTAAGCAAAGAAACAACCAAATTCATCAAGATAGCAGGTCATAATGTTTGTAGCAGACCTTCAGCATGCATATATCTTGTAAAAGAAATTAAGAACTGATATACAGGTCCAAATAACATTATTTAACCTAAATAATGAATTGTAGTAATGTCTTATGTAACCTCGATATGACAAAGGCACCTTGAACTTATAATAGGATACAGCCAAGTGAAATTTGAGGCATGGTGGAAAATGTGTATTACTATCCATTCCAGATAAAAGTCAGCATGTCATAATACTCTTATAATATTCTCCATTTCTTGCACTAAATATGACAGCATTTTCCATCCTAAAAACTGCATACTGATTGCCAAGGGCTGTTTGATTTGTTCAAGCAAATAAATTCACCTCACAAATAATAGCTATAATTGCATTTGCAGATGATTAATCTTAAAACAATTCACTGCCATTCTCAACTAATCTATCCCTAGACAGTGGAAATGTGGATCCGAGAAGACTCAATATCCTTGAGCCTTACAATCCTTCAACGTGACACTAATTCTTATAATTCCCTTGAAGTTAGAGCATTGGAATTGATTCGCTATCTGTTATTTTGGTAGTTAGTGGGAGTTCCAAATTTTTCGTCTTGACTTTTTCTACCACCATAACCATTATCTCTGTGTCAGGATGACATTGTAGATGTTCTTCCAGTTGGTAAAAATATTTATTATAATAATAAACCCAAGGTATGGGGAAATAAATATACCATGGGTGATAGATATGATCTAGCCTACCACGTTTTGATCCAAACCCCACTTACAACCTCATTCCATAATGTTCACTGTGATCCATGGACAATAGGCACATTCTGGAATATCAAGGAGTTGGTATCATTTTAAAATTAGTGTCCAAAGATTACAATGTCATTGAATCTAATGTAATATATAACTCCGAAAGAGTTGATAAAAGCAGCAGTATTACCTATGGATGGTCAGAGAATTTCTATTCTTCCATCTGCTCTATGTGACTGAGATAAGAGTCCCACCAATGGATAATTTTGTTGTCCATATTATACTTTGTGTGGAAATACAATGAAATGATGACAATATTATTTAAATTTTTTCCACATAATAATCCAAGTAAATATGTCTACTTTACATAGGGACTACATTTTTATAGTTTGCAATCAATGAGTAGGTTTTCAAAATTTTAGTATTAAAATATAATTCTGGTTAGATGAGTTATTTACTGCTAAAAAACCTAAATTTAAGAAGCATACTGGTCAATAGAGATGAGCATAATCTTTCTCCAAAAAGCAGATAAATTATAAAAATGAAAATATTTTTATTTCAAAATAATCATGTTGTTTTATTTTTAGTGGCTACAAAATTCAGAAACAAGCTTGATAAATCTAGAAAAGACCAAAACTTGTTACTAAAATGGCTCAGGAGAATTTATTCAAAAGTATTTTTGCCTACTAAATATATTTTATGATATTAGTACTGTTATTTTAAATAATTTTGCTACTCAGACACATTTTCTCTAGTAGAACACAAGTATAAATATATTGAGGATTCTCTAGAGTAATTGCAATTAGTGCTTGATAGGGGTTTAATTAACAACAAAGAAAACATATATTAATGACGCAGGCTGTTTTTGATTAATAGCATATCTAAATTAATTACAAACATTATGTTAATATTAACTGTATATTGTTTAAAAACATGACTAGAATTTATAAATGGATAGAAAAATTATTTTGTTTCATTTTATTTACTTATTTTAGTCTTAAAAAATGAAAATATCTTCTACGAGTTAAAATATTTAAGGCTAAAATATATTAACATTAACAGTATTTATTTTGATTGGTTATTTTTACTTCTCTTTATTTATCATCTGTCATATTATATTTGTTAAATAGCTATATTATCAAAGATGCCTTTCTGATATAAAACATCAAGTTACATTTGATCTCTCAAACATACAATCAGTGATTGCTAGAAGAATTATTTATTTCTAAATGTAGACAAGGACTTAAGAGTCCTGGAATTTCTCAGGTTATTAAATAAAAATGATAATTACTGCATAAAGCTCCTGAGAAAGTCTTCTTTCTCTTACTCTTTTAATCAACAAATATTAATGTGCTTCTACTTTACTAGTCTTTGTGATAGGTATTGGGGATATATAGTGAATAAAGTATATATAGTTGCTGCTTAGATGAAGCTGATATGGTTTGGCTATGTCCCCACTCAAATCTAATCTTGAATTGTAGCTCTTACAAATCCCACATGTTGTGGCAGGGAGTTGGTGAGAGGTAATTGAATCATAGGGGCAGGTTTTTCCCATGCTATTCTCATGATAGTGAATAAGTCTCATGAGATCTGAAGGTTTTATAAAGGGGAGTTTCCCTGCACAAGTTCTTTTCTCTCGTCTGCCACCTTGTGAGACATACCTTTCTCCTTCTATCGTGATTATGAGGCCCCCCCCCCAGCTACATAGAACTGAGTCCATTAAACCTCCAGACCCCAGAAAGGTAGGTCCACTGACAGGTTACACCATGCATCTAGAAAAGCCACAGACACTCAATACCAGTTCATGAAAGCAGCCAGGAGGGAAGCTGTACCCTGCAAAGCCACAGGGATGGAACTGCCTAAGACCATGGGAACCCACCCTCTTGCATCAGTGTGACTGGGATGTGAGATGTGGAGTCAAAGGAGATCATTTTGGAGCTTTAAGATTTGACTGGCCTGCTGGATTCCAGACTTGCAAGGGGCCTGCAAACTCCTTGTTTTGGCTGATTTCTCCCATTTGGAATGGCTGTATTTACCCAATGCCTGTACCCCCATTGCCTCTAGGAAGAAACTAACTTGCTTTTGATTTTACAGGCTTATAGGTGGAAGATAATTGCCTTGTCTCAGATGAGACTTTGGACTGTGGATTTTTCAGTTAATGATGAAATCAGTTAAGACTTTGGGGGGCTGTTGGGAAGGCATGATTTGTTTTCAAATGTGAGGACATGAGATTTGGGAGGGGACAGGGGTGGAATGATACAGTTTGGTTGTGTCCCCATCCAAATCTCATTTTGAACTGTAGCTCCCACAATTCCTATGTGTTGTGGGAGGGACCCAGTGGGAGGTAATTGAATCATGGGATTGGGTCTTTCCCATGCTATTCTCATGATAGTGAATAAGTTTCATGAGATTGGATGGTTTTATAAAGGGGAGTTTCCCTGCACAAGTTCTCTTCTCTTGTCTGCCACCATGTGAGATATGCCTTTCACCTTCCACCATGATTGTGAGCATCCCCAGACACATCAAACTAAATCCATTAAAACTCTGTCTTTTTTAAATTGCTCAGTCTCAGGTATGAATCTATCAGCAGTATGAAAACATATTAATACAAAGTTTACCTTAAGGCTGCCTATTTGACTTCTCTAATTAAACCCTGTTTATTCTTTAATTACCTTTTTACTGCATATTTTTCTCTCCGTCAGACAAAATTGATCTCATTGTGTTTGCTAATAACATCTACCTTATTAAAATGTATAAAATATACTTATGTCATATATTTCATGACCATAAATATGACATTGGGTAATCCTCTTGTGTTTTCTGAGAATTGTTGTAATCCATTGTTGTTTTATTCTTAACCACTATTCTATTATATACGTGCATGTTTCTTTGCTCCTCTTCCTCCACTTTCCTCCGAAGTAATTATGCTGTTTTAAATACTTTTCTAAATTCTCCAAGTGGAGAATTTTTTAATTGTATTTTGAAATGCATATAATAAAGTGCAATTCCCTGGGTATATGTAGATCCAGACACATATTCCAGGTTTCTTTTAAAATATGTAGACAGGGAAAACATTCAGAAAAAAACCCCACAAAAATTACAGAACCATAACTCACACCATATTGATGTCCAATGATGAACTTTCCATAGAGATAAAGCCAATAAAAAATCACCTCTACTGCTAACTGGATAATAGTCTTCAAAGAAAATGATTCCAAAGTGTAACTGAAACTCAGTAAAGAGGATGAGAACAACAAAAGAAATATAAGAACATTTATTCTGAGTCATTCTGGAACTCAGTGAAAGAATTTATCCTGAGAATTAAGTAGGTAGATGTTGACAGATGTGACTACATGCAATATTAGCTGAAAAAATTTTGTGTTTTTAAAAGGTAAGTGAAGCTCCAGGTGAAGACACACAATCTTTTAATACGTAAGTGGTGGAGGTTGAGATGAAATGATTTTGTAGACTTTATTCACAAAATTCTCAGTAGCTCCCAAAAAGGTTTACACACTTAATATTCATATGTTTTGAATATGTGAGACAGCTGTTGTTTACCTATTATTGAGTACAGAATTGGGAAGAATGGCCCGTCATTTTTCAAATCCTTAAAATAATTGTCGCTTTTCTCTAATTTCCCTCCTCTCATTCTCTACTAAACCACTGAATCGCTCTGTACTCATCCTACTCCAAGTTTATTCCTCTTGTGAAAATCTGAACTGACTTCTACATGCTAAGTCCAATGTTCTGTTCATGGTCTTCATCTCATTTGCCTTCTCTGTTAGTCAGCGTTCTCTAGAGGGACAGAACTAAAAGGATAGATGCATATATGAAGGAGAATTTATTAAGCAGTATTGACTCACAGGATCACAAGGTGAAGTTCCACAATTGGCCATCTACAAGCTGAGGATTAAGGAAGCCAGTCTGAGTCTGAAAACCTCAAAAGTAGAGAAGCCAACAGTGTAGCCTTCAGTCTGTGGCCAAAGGCCCAAGAGGCCCTGGCAAACCACTGGTGTAAGTCCGAGAGTCCAAAAGCTGAAGAACTTGTAGTCCAATGTCCAACGGCAGGAAGCATCCAACAAGGGAGAAAGATGAAGGTCAGAAGACTCAGCAAGCCTGCTCTTTCCAACTTCTTCTGCCTGCTTTATTCTAGCCATGCTGGCAGCTGATTAGGTGGTGTTAGGTGGTGCCCACGCAGACTGAGGGTGGGTCTACCTCTCCCAGTTCACTGACTCAAATGTTATTCTCCTTTGGCAACACTCTTACAGACACACCCAGAAACAACACTTTGCATCCCTCAATCCAATCAAGTTGACACTCAATATTAACCATCTCACCTTCTAAACATTATTTAATATTTTATCACTCTCTCTTAGAAATACTTTCTTGGCCCTGCTTTCAAGAATTCACATTTTCTTGCTTCTCTTCTTTTGTTTCTTAGTACCTGCCCCTTTCTAGTTCATTCTCACCTTTTTATCTGCCTAATTCTTAACACAGGAGTAAGATTCTGATCTCAGATCATGGACTTCTCTAGCCACATTCACTCACTTGGTAAATTTATCTGACTCTAAAATAAATATCTTAGGCTCATAGTTCTCCCTTAAAATTCACCTTGTTTACCCAAATAATATTCAATATGCAGTTGATCCTTGAATAGCACAGGTTTGAACTGTGTGTATCCACTTCCACATAAATTGTCTTCTCCCTCTGTCACTCCTGAGACAGTATGACCAACACCGTCTCTTCCTACTCCTCAGCATATTTAACTTGAAGATGATGAGAATGAAGACCTTTGTGATGATCCATTTTACTTAATAAATTGCAAATATATTTTTCCTCCTTATGATTTTCATAACATTTTCTTTCCTCCAGCTTAATTTTTTTGAAAGTATACAGTATATAGTACACATAACATACAATATATGTGTCCATTTACTATTTGTTATTGGTAAGGCTTCTGGTCAAATGTACTCTATCATTAGTTACGTTTTTGGAAAGTCAAAAATAATGCAAATTTTCAACTATTTAGTGGGTGAGTGCCCCAAATCTCTTATTGTTAAAAGTGTCAACTTCAGTTGCTTGGTTATCTCAAAATTAAGATGTCAAAATCTAAATTTCCAATCAGGCAGGTCAACCTGTTCCATGCTCCCTTTCCTCCCACCTTAGATTCTTGTAGCTCCATCATTTCAGTTTGTGATTAAGCATCTTTAAATTGCCTCTGGTCTTCTCTTTCTGTCACATCTTAAATCCAATACATCAACAAATTTGCCTGACTCTTCCTTGAAAAATATAGCAGGATGAATCTACTTCCAACTTCCACCACTGTTTTCATCCTAGAAAAAGCTATTATCTTTAGCTTGAGTAGTTATAGTGATCTGCTAACTAGTCTACCTACTAAATTCTTTTCTTGCTACAGTCAGTTCTTAGCATAGTTGCCAAAGTTATCATTTATAAATGTATGTTCATTCACGTCATCTTCTCATTTTACTTAGAGTAAAATAAAAGTCTATAAAATAGTCTGTAAAAGCTATAATATGTAGGGTCAATTTCTCTCTGTGACATTATTGTATACTACTGTCTTCCTTGATTATCCATTTCTGTTTAGGTTGGTTTCACTAGTTTTCCAATGCTCCAGGGTTCCCCATGGCTCTCGGTCTTTGTACTGGCTGTTGACTCTTCCAAATACCCATGACTCATTGCTTCATTTCCTTCCATTTTTGCTCATCTTTCACCGAATCAGCGTAGTTTCATCTGACTACTTTTAAAATCACAAGACTCTCGGTATAATCTTCCCCACTTACTCTATTACATTTTTTTCCCATAGCACTTTTATCTTTTAAATATACTGCCTAATGTAATTATTTATTTTCTGTCTCCTCTCACACTACAACACTTATGAAATATAGCACATTTACTTGCTTTATTCCCTGTTCAGTCCCTTGCATCTAACATAATCCTTACTAATTGTTGAATAATTGAGTTGGATGGAGGCCTTGAAATTAAAGAGAACTTCCTGGATTAAAAACATTACCAGGGCAGGTACCACATTTGTCTTGCTCCTGGACACGTCATCCATGCCTAACACAGTGCGAAGAACATAAGAAGACTTTGGTAAATTTATGTTTATTTAACAAATTACCTCCATAAAAAGTCGATTTAGCAAGTATATTGAATTAGAGTATATCCATTTACATTTGGTAGTACAAATATTTTGCTCAGGTATTTGAATTTTACCTAATTAAAATTATATAAATATGTACTTATGAAATGAGAATATATCCTACTTATAGTTAAAAGATTTAAAATAGGTAAAAATTTGTATATGTGTATTATATATGCATATAGATAGATAAATATGTGTATATGTGTGCGTGTGTGTGTGTGTGTATGCATAATACACACATATTTTAGTTTGGAAAATTACATCACATTAAAAATAGTCAAGAAAGAAAATATTGTATAAATGATAGGGATTTTACATATGCAAACAACTAAAGACAGAATGTAATTTTACTCTAATTAATATCATGTACTTGTGATCACTGTAGATTCAATTTGATAATTTTTAATTTTTTTTTTAAATGAGTATTCACTGTGTTGTCCAGGCTGGCCTTGAACTCCTCGGTTCAAGCAATCTTCCTGCCTCAACCTCCCTAGTAGTTCAGATTATGGGCAAGTGCCAATCACAAAGGACCCACATAAAGTAAGATAAAATGTGAAAAAAGTAGACCACTATTGAAAATAATGAAATTTTTATGATAATAAATTGAAGTCTAAATTGTAATATAAATGTTTGCTTGTGTAGCATGTAAGATTTCTGAACTAGTAATCAAACTCTAATTAAATCACAACAAGAGGATGGAAATGCAGTTCAATTAATAAGATTCTTCTTTTTTGATACATTTGTTTCTTTCTCCTTGGTCTATTTCTTTGATATTGTGTTCTGATTTTTGAATGTCACATTAGCTGATAAAAATCAACAAGAAGCTGAAGAGAGTGAGAAGCCCGTCACATTGTTGAATTGCTGTAAATATAACCTGATAATGAATGATGCATTTTGAAAATATATCCATATGCTTCTATCTTGGTCAATGTAGCAGCACGTAATAGAGAGATTTGGGAATTCAACTGCAGTTTTTAAAATTAAAATACTTAAAAGTGAGATATTATACTTACCCAGTGTTAAAGACACAATTATTCAATTAGTTTATTTTTATTCTGAAAGCATATGCTGAGCATCTAAGAGCTATAGCTTTAGTGAAATTATAATTACAGTTCATCAATTCTAGAGATACTTATAATCCAAGAGCAGAATCAGATATATACACAACAAATTAGGGAAGATATAAGGTATTGAGTTCAAAGATGAAGAAGTATAAAAGGAAGGGCGGGCATGGTGGCTCACGCCTGTAATCCCAGCACTTCGGGAGGCCGAAGTGGGTGGATCACTTGAGGTCAGGAGTTTGAAACCAGCCCGGCCAACATGGCAAAATCCCACCTCTACTAAAAGTACCAAATTAGCCAGGAATAAGTGGTGCACGCCTGTAATCTCGCTTACTGGGGAGGCTGAGGTAGGAGAATCACTAGAACCAGGGAGGTGGAGGTTGCAGTGAGCCAAGATCATGTGACTGCACTCCAGTCTGGGTGACAGAGTGAGACTCCATCTAAAAAAAAAAAAAAAAGTATAAAAGGACATGATGAAAATGAAAGGGAGGTAAAGATTATATTGTAACAGAATAAATAATCTAATAATAATTTATTTGCCCAAGCAAAAGTTTTTTAAAAAATTAAAATTAGCATAAGTTTAACAAGGTATTGTTAAATACCTAGTGTTAGGTATTTGCCTAAAGGGATTCCATCATTGTTGCTGGCATCTCAGCCTGCTCTGACTAGGGAAATTGAAGAAGAAAGGTAGTATTTATAAATGTTCTTCTTTACCATTGTCGAAAGTGGGCTGCCCAAGCTCTGAGGGGAGGGTCCTTGGAAATGAAGTTGGCTGTCTTTGGTCTCCCTGGATAGTCAAAGTAGCCTAAAAGCTGGAATTTAAGAAAATAGTTGCATTGACTTTTGTCATTTAAAATGAATGAAGCCTGAAGTACTGAGTCTTCAGAACTTCTGAAATACAGTCATGGGGATTCCCTGACGGCTCAAGTGTTAACACTTTTGATAATGGATCATGGGGAAAACTGGGAGGTTATTAGAAAATAGGACAGATAGAGTAACAGAAGAGGCACTCAAGGTACTAAAGACTGTCTAATATTCAATGAGTAAGAATATTTCAATGTCTTAACAATACAAGCACAAAGTTTAATGCCATTGGCTGAGTAGCCCCACTTAAGAGTTTCATACCACAAAATGAAGAATGTCACAGAAGCCAACTCCTGAGTCTTTATTTAAAACATATTAAATCCAAATGGGATCTATCAGAGGACAGGACGTACCTATGAAGGTTTCTTTGTAATGCCTTTGTAAATTTTCATTGGAAAACTTTAAGTTTTTTTTCTACACCAAACTGAAAATCTAATTCTAATCTACATACTAACGTTAATCTTCATCACACAGACACGCAGATATAAAATACAATGAAAATTGCTATTTTGGTAAATAAAGCCCACATATTAATAACAGATAAAGCTATGCTGCTTTTTTACTATGTTGAAAGCTGGCCTGCTTCTTCTACCTAAATTTCAGAGATGTTCAATTTCAGATAAACTTAGCTTGTTTACAAGTTACTCAATAAATGACTTCCAGAAGAGCTATTGTGTGACATTTAATTCTAGAATATAAACATGTTTTGAGAAAAATGAAGCATTAAATAGACCATCATAATATATTCAATATGAAATGTCTGTACATTTTAGAAATATATGTATTATTTTATTCACTTTTTTTTATTTTTGGTGATAGCTAAGAATGAAAGACTCACTGACAATAGTGCTTTTTAATATATCCACCAGTAAACATTATTAGCTAGAATGGTAAGAAATGCATCTTCTAGTTTTTGTATGTAGATAAAGCAGTGTGAATTTTAATTATATTCTTTTATGTCATTATAAATTAGTCTGGTTTAAGAATGTTATGCACTGTAGAGTCATACCATGTTAGAAATATTGACTACCGAATCAATAGTTATGTCTTTTCTCCCTTTCCTCAGACCATGTCTTCAATGTAGATTTTCTGCCCCTGTCAATATAGTGAGAATAATAAAAATCAATTATTTCTATGACATAGTTTGTGCAGTGCATATAATTTAGTCCCAGAAATGTCCTTCAAAATATTGTTTACGTTAATCATTTGGAAGATTGTAAGTTTATTATAGTGCCAGCTTCTATATGCCAAACCATGATGTTTCTGATTAAGTACATTTAGTGATATAGGTTTAAAGAACAAACTACATTTTGAGAAACACTGGTTTCCTGTCAGTTAAAAACACACACCACACACATGAAAACATAAGACAAATGATTTGAGTAAACAAATTTTCTTCTTACTTAAAATTGCTTATCCAGCATTCTAATCAGTGAGAATATAGTGTACCTAAATAAACAGTATTTCATCCTTTTAAACTTTTGAAAGAAAATCTCACTTACCTTTTGCCTTTGTAGTTCAGTTCAACAAATAAACCTTAAATGCTGTCTGTGCACTAAGCACTGCCGATACACAAATTGGGGTGACTTCCAACTTGTGAGAACTTCAGCTGGTAGTAAATGTGGCAATTAATCTTTTATATTTGAATATCTTTGTAAGTTAATTTCAACCATTTCTGTTACAATGTTGATGATAAACAAAAGAAAAATGTATAGCAAAAGAAAATAGAATGTATATATACACAAATATGTGTGTGTGTGTATGAACACACATGAGCACACAGTGTCTTTGTAATATGCCAGCTTTAAATAATGGAAGAAAGAAAAAAACACGTGATTAAGTTCATCTGATGAAATAAGAAAATATCCTGACTATAGATATTGATTATACTTTAAAAAATGTTTACCTATGAAAAATTTAAGCACTTGAAAATATGAAATGCAATATGAGATAGCTATAGATTCTCTGCTTAAATTTAACAAAAGCTAACTTTTTTGGCAAAATTAAAGAATGAATGAATTTATATGATTGACGAGGAAATACAAGGTGCTAGGATATAACTCCGATGATTCACTCCTTTGTTCAGCACCCTCATCTTGGGTGAAGGTGGGCACCATGACTTTCTTGCAACCAATAGAACATAGAAAAGCCGACAGGCTGTCACTCTTATGAGTACTTTGCATTGCATAAGATTCTGTCATAGCTGACTATTTTGAAAAACTCTGCTGTTGACCTTAAAGAAACAAGCTGCTATGACCATTCTGTCTCTTTAGGGGTACAATAAGAAATTAATTTAGAAATCAGTGTGCCATCCTTTCAAGAGTCTTTTGTTTTTCACATGATGAAAAATATGCTGATATATTTAGTGTCATAATATCATAAAAAAGTATAAAGTGTAACTATCGTATAATAGTTTCTTTTTCAATAATTTATTAATTATTTCAAACTGTATAATTGTGACCCAAAGGATATGCATTAAAATCAAGGTCAAAGAAGAAATGGAAGTATCAGCCGCAAAAGCAACAAAATGATTGTGGCAAGCACATAATGTTTCCCTTTTTCAAAATATTCTTCTCTTAATCTAAAAGACATATTTATGCTATATCCAATCTTACAAATCACATATCTCTTCTTTGGTGAAGATTTTCACAAATCTCCCCTTCTAGAGTAAATATACCTCCACTTGCTTAGTAACTCTCTTATTCTCTTATCATGATGCACTTGCCACTATTTTAGATTATTGATCAGTTGGTTCATTGATTATTAGTTCTTCCAGATTTCTACAAAACCTAAGCTGCATAGGAATAAGCACTTTAAATTTTTCATCACTGCTTTCCTAAAAATATTCCCTCAGACATGGTAGTCCTTTAAGAAATATTTATTGAATAAATAAAAACTGCAAAAAGAAAGGTTGCAAAATTTCACTTAATGCTTGAAATAGCTATCTTACAATGATGGTAAAAACAAACATGAATCTCCAGAAAGTAAAATATTATTTAAACAATTTAAGGAAGAAAGTCTGTTGGAGGTAGGATATAATTCTGACATAAAAATTAGAAAATCTAAGGTTTTTCAACATGCTTTCTAAATATGAAAGAAAATTTAAGGATCAAAATTATTTTCTACTCTCCAGAATCTTTAGTTTCATAATTAAGAATGCTCTCTAGACCTTTTAAAATCAACTCTTTGTCGTATTTTCATTATTTGCAAATATACCATTACATATATATATACATTATATATCATATATATGGAATTATATGTATGTATATATATATAATGTAGTAATACCACTCTACTACTGCATTGGATATGTTTTCACTATCTTGTACTGCAATATATACATGTTAAACTAGCTGTATTTATTAATATTAGATATCACCATAAGTATTTTCCTCATTAATTTTATTAAAAGGAAAAAAATGCTTCATGATTGAGAGTGAGATTTCATCATCATCATGAATATGATGGCCAGTGGAAACAGAACCATTTAAAGAGTCATCATACTAATATAAACTATCTTAAAATGCCTAAATACTTGGTTGTATCTGATTTTTTCCCCCAAAAAATGAAGTAAAATTTCTATAACCTGTTATTGTACTTTTTCTTACATACAAACTTCCAATTATATATTTTAGTTTTCTTGAATACTTTCATATGTGTAATTGTCTCTTCAGAGTCAATAATGTATGTCTGTAATTAAAAATGTATTATGATATATAAAGACAGCAAAAGGTATTGTCTGAGAATAAATATTTTGTTAGTTTGTTACCATGTTTAAATACTTAGCAAGGGAAGTATAATTCTATTTCATTCCATTCAATCTGTAATAATTTGGCCTCCTATGGGTTTCCATAATGATCAAGAAATCAAGAAGAAGCAATATTGTAATCTAACATATGGATGAAAAACATAGTACATTTTATAACATATTTTAATTTTGTTATGTAGTTGAATGTTTATATTTGCTGATTATGTAACTGATGACCAGCAGACATCTTACATTCATTTATTTTAAAGAATTGTATAACCAAAAGTTGATAATTCTACCTCCTTTGTTGTCTCATCATTAAACATTATCAAGATAGTAGGTATTATATACAACTAACACACAGTATTATAATAAATTGAGGATTAAAGAACAGATACAGTTTTAATTTGTAATTATTTACAATAACATGTTTTTACAGGTTTATAATTAGATAAGAAAAATCTTTTTGCAATGTTTGCGGTAAAACTACTTAATATCTTCATTCTGTGTT
This sequence comes from Gorilla gorilla gorilla, assembly GCF_029281585.2. Lineage (NCBI taxonomy): Eukaryota > Metazoa > Chordata > Mammalia > Primates > Hominidae > Gorilla > Gorilla gorilla. The sequence goes on from NC_073238.2 coordinate 70,568,809, forward strand.
AAGTATTTTTATTGTTCCACCTCCAAATCACCGAAGTTAATTTTTAAATTGGATTTGGTAATTAAAATATAGGGGAACATTATTTATATGAATAATTGACTTATTTGTTTTGTTTAATGAAGACATATCTCACTAGCTCCCAATGCATACGAACATTTACAAATGAGTTTGCATGATTTTAGTTGTGACTTTTATGAGCTTGGTTCCTGTCTGTGCCATATTAAAACATTTTTCTCAACCATCAGAATCATAAAGAAATGATGACTGACAGATTACATTTTTCTAATTATTACCAAATAAAGGTAGAAAACATGTGTATCAGTTTGGGTTATACTAAACTAACATTTTATGTTTATGTGTGTGTGTGTGTGTGTGTGTGTAGAGAAAGTGAGAGAGTTGTGAAGTTTTTTTCAAGAAATTATTTTATACAATCGTTGGGGTCCATTTAGGCAAATCTGTGGGGTGGGCCAGCCACAGACTGGAAAACAGGAAACTCTGGGTTAGGAGCTAAAGCTGCAGTCAACTTGCATAACTTCTTCCTCAGGGAAACCTCAGGTTTGCTCTTAAGGTCTTTCAACTGATTAGATGAGGCCAACCCAGATTATCAAGGTTAATCTTGTTCACTCAAAGTCACCTAATGATAAATGTTAGACACATCTGCAAAATATTTTCAGAGCAAAACCTCTATTAGTGTTCAATTGAATAACTGAATACACTTGAATAACTGAATACTGTAGCCTAGCCAAGGTGACACATTAAAATAAGCATCACAACATGTGAAAGAAAGAATATATGTAATACATATACATATATATATATATATAAACCTACTTATAGGATAAACAATTGGATACTTATTAGATTGTCTTGATGGAAAATGTCAGTACAATTATTCCATTTTACGGTTTGAAAACAAATATAACACTACTTTGATTATTTTCTATAAGTATAGTTTTATATTTTGTCACTAATAATGGAAATGGACGTTTTTTAACTGCAACTCAGTCACATGTATTGGTAAACACAAATGATGTATTTGTAAACACAAATGATGTATTTGCACTGTAATATTTGAATTCTCTTTTTCACAGTAAGCACTTTTGTTTCTAATAAAATAAAGAAGGTGAAATATCTTGATATTTTCTTGTGGGTTTGTGAAGAACAATGAAACAACATGGTATAAAAGAACTGCTCATAATTATGTAACATTTGTGAAATATGTTGTTATTAACCATGGAATGATAAAAAAGAAGTGTTCATCTTTGATTGCAATAATAAAACATTATTAATTTTATTTATAGGTGAACTCTATATAAACCACAAAAACAGATAGATGAAAGGTTCTTTTTAAACCTTTTTTGTAAAATTTATCCTTTGAAATATTCCTGTGAACATAATCAAATCACTAAAATTATCCACCAAAAAGTGATGGGGAATTTTACTTCTTTGTGCAGAAAAATAATTTACAAAACAAATGTTTGAAAGTAACATCAATTTTCACTTTCAATTATTCAATAAATTGTTGAAATTATTTATAGGTTATAGATTATTAGTTTTCCAAACATTCAGTTATCAGAAAGCATATCAAATAGAGAAAAACATTTACTCCTCCAACAGAAACCAACAAATGAAACACAAGAGCAAAAACATGAAGAATTATGGAAAAAAAATTTTAAAAAACTGTTATTTTGTGACTTACGACCCACAAATCAGATTGGGCAGGGAAAGAATTTTAAAAGAACAATTTTTTTGACATTTTTGGATCATATATGACATATAATACTTCCGATAACAAAATATCTTCAAACTACAAAATAAGTTGAGGTTGGCTATGCAAAAACAAAACAATAAAAAACAAATAAGCAAAAATACCTTTACTATGTTAGAGCACATTAAGCCTTTTAAATGATATTTATAATTGTTAACTTTATGATGTGGAGATTTCCAGATAGTTGGATTTTTTAATAAATGAAATGCTATTATATTTTACTATTCTATTATTACAGATAAATAATTTATTTCTGTCAAATTAGCAGAATAAAGAGTATTTTGGCCACAAAATCACAGTGTAGGTATTTTTGTTTTAAGCTGAGTAAAAATAATGTGACCTATGAATCTTGGCTAATTATTAGAGGAAGTAAGCAGCAGATTAATTATTTTGTTTTCTTTGGGAAATCTAAAACTAAACAAAATTCATGCAAAAGTGAAAAAAGTGTCTTCAACTTCCACTTACCCTAAAATTTATTTTAAAATTAATTTTCTACCCATTTTAATATATTTATTACTTTCTTATAAAAGGTACATTTTTGCATTAGTATAACTTAAAACTTTAGAATATTTAATAATCCTAAAAAATACAATCCTGAACAGCTGTCAAGTCTGCAAATTAAAAATAAACATAAACAATTTGAGGCAAATAATTATTAGATTATCATTAATATAAGAAATATATTATTTTTATGTGGCAAAATGCAAAAATTTTATAATACAATATATTTTAATATTGTTTTGTGCATTTTATTATGATGTTAAATTGCCTTGTGTTAAAATATTTATGTTTTCAGGTTGAATTACATAACTATTTGGTAATCATTGGTTTGTAGCTGCCTGGAAGTGTTGAGATAGAGCAGGGGTCCCTAAGCCCTGGGACACACGGGTACTGGTCTATGACCTGTTAGGAACTGGGTGCCACTGCAGGAGGTGAGTGGCTGATAAGAGAGCATTATTTCCTGAGCTCTGCCTCCCGTCAGATCAGCAGCAGCATTAGATTCTCACAGAAGCGCCAACAACCCTATTGTGAACTGCGCATGTGAGGGAGCTAGGTTGCACACTCCTGACGAGATCTAACTAATGGTTGATGATCTGAGGTGGAATAGTTTCAAATTGTTTTCCCCAAACTTGTCCCTGGTGCCAAAAAGGTTGAGGACTGCTGAGGTAGAGAAGGCCAAGAATCAGTGGATTATATGAATATAAGAATTGAGAGTTTGGAGAGGTAGTAACAGTACAACAGACCCACAGTTTGCAGCTTCTAGGACCCTGTCTCTCTCTCTCTCACAATATTATCCTATTAGAAACTGAACATTGTCTGGACTTGAGTGCTTTAAATATGAAAAAAGTGTATTTATAAACCAAATAATTTTGTCCAATGACCATGACAAAATACTCATAATTCTAGACTCCAGTTTATGCCCAAATAAAATGATAGAAGTTTTACAGTTCTTTGTGTATATTTTCTTACTTTTGCCTGGTCAGGGGATAGTTTTGTTCTGTTTTGTTTTTGAGATTATAATCTAAAATTTAAATATATTAAGTGATCACCTACTAGACAGGAATTGAAGTTTGTGATGCTCTTCTGAGAAGTTTTTTCATGGGAGATATTCTCTTCTATTTCTAGCATGATGGTAATACATATAAATTACCATTGATTTTATTACTTCAGATTATATTTAAGTTGCAAATGGATAGCTTGTAAACTTTCATTTCAAGTAATATTTATTGGAACACTTTTGTTCCTTAAGATAATGCCTTAATTTATTATTTAAGCTGAAAGAACAGACCCTTCTTTTCTATTACTTTCCTTGAACTCAGGTTTGTTGATTTCCTTTTAATTTTATTTTAAAGGAAGTTTTGTTTTGCCATTTATGAAAAACCTAATGCAGCTTTACAGTCTTCTAATTTAGTCCAAAAAAACAGTAATATGGAACGAATAATATTCATTGAAGGTGACTGAGATGCAATTTTAAGGAAATAAAAAATGTATACGTTTCTATATAACACCTTTCCTTCCCCCAGTGAAAACTACACAATGTAACCATAAATTACAGTCCTTTCACTTCTTCATTGCATGAGTAAAAGGGTGTGAGAATGCTCATTCAGTTGGGAAATCAAATTGACTTAAAATACCACAGTGAAATAGTGGAAAACGCTACATACTTACTGTTTTGAAAATATATTTAAATTTATGTATGCATTTCCAGAAATATTCATCTCATGTCTCTACACATATAATAAAAGCAATTTATTCCAATATATATCATTTTACTGTCATTCTGATATTCTCAGGAAATATTCAAATTAGTTTATGTTCTAATATGGAAAACTGAGGCATCATGAAATTATCACATACGTTTAATTTTGCTTCTGATATTTATTTTCATGACTTTTTTTTAAGTGTGGGAAAATAAGCCCCTTTCTGTCATCCTACCTTTCCTGTCCTGTTTAAATGCACTTATGCAGACATTTATTTGAGAAAAGTCTAGGTGTCATTTGCCATGTACTTTAAGGCATTAAGTACCTAGGACGTAAAATCACCTAAAGTTTAAGCAGTTAGTGGTAACGTGTTTGAAAATAAACTCCTGATCTTTTCCTTTAAAATTGATCCCACAGATTCTTTACCATGTCAATCAATAGCTGCTCTATCATCTTAGATTTTCAGGAAAAACAGTGTATATATAAATCATCCTTGACTCTTTTCCTCTCATATTTCTCATTATTAGTCAGTAAACTGTATTGACTTTACCTTAGAAATACAGTCATTCCTTGGTCTCCACAGGTGCTTGGTTTCAGAAACCCTGTGGATACTAAAATTCATGGTTGCTCAAGTCCATTATATAAATAGTATAATATATGCAAATCACCTATGCACAACCTCCTGTATATGTTAAGTAATCTCTGGCTTACAATAATGTATATAAAAACTAAAAACAGAACTACCATATCATCCAGGAACCTCAATACTGGGTATTTATCTAAAATAACAAAATAAGAAAATATAATTGATAAACTCTATTGTTTAGAAAATAATGACAAGGAAAAAAAAAGTCTTTACTTGTTCAGTACCTATACAACCATCATAGGCTCAACAACATAGAACATTCCAGAAAAAACAAAGCATTTTCTGGATTAAAAAAAACCATTTTGATCTTCAGTTAGTCAGATTAGCGGATGTGGAACCTGTGAATATAAAGGACAAACTCTATATCCAGAATCCAACCTCTTCCCACCAATTAATATTACCACATATTTTCATCACTACCACTCTGTTAGCAAGCTAAAGATCCTAAGCTGAGCAAAACCTTACAGATAGGAAGGAGCGGAGCTGTGAATTTAAAAACAAGAGACCTGACTAGAGCAGGATATAAAAGTGAAGTCTAATTTTTAAGACTATTCAGACTATGAAGAGTTGACTCAGTTGTTAAATTCATTATGGTATTTATTGCTATATTTTAAGTAAGATAATAAATGAAACTCGTAATATCTCTTTTTCACGTTTGTATAAGCACTCGACTGATTTGCATTTGATATGTGCTCAGTGCATGTTACTAGATATGTTTTAGCTCAATTTCTTGATAAATATCTATAAAATATATAATGTGTGCTAATATTAGCACTAGGATGCTTACACATAATGTTTCTTCTGAATCACACAAAAATTGCCTGAGAATTGCCAGTGCTCCATCCCCCGATTGCATGCAAAGATACTGAGAAAGGTGAAGAGAAATTGTGACATTGGTATCACTTATTATCGATATTATTTGGATATCTTAAAAACAGTAGCTAGTACCCTACCTTTTTTACATGTACACAAAATCCTTTACATGAAGGTTTAACAAACCTTTTCTGGTAAACAGACACATAGTAAATATTTTTACTTTGCTGATCATGCAATATCTACTACAACTATTATAATTCTGGAATTTTAGAGAATCATAAGAAAGAAATGAATCAGCAGTGTGTTCCAAAATCTTTATTTCTAAACACATATGGGCCAGGCACAGTGGCTCATGCCTGTAATCCCAGCACTTTGGGAGGCCAAGGTGGGAGGATCACCTGAGGTGGGGAGTTAGAGACCAGCCTGGCAAATATGGTAAAACCCAGTCTCTAATAAAAATACGAAAAAAAAAAAAATTACCCAGGCTTCGTGGCGGGCACCTGTAATCTCAGCTGCCTGGGAGACTGAGGTGGGAGAATAGCTTGAATCCGGGAGGTGGAGGTCTCAGTGAGCTGAGATCGCGCCACTGCACTCCAGCCTGGGTGTGACAGAGGGAGACTCCATCTCAAAAAAAAAAAAAAAGAAGAAAAGAAAACAAAAAACAGGCTGGGAGCAGTGGCTCACACCTGTAATCCTAGCACTCTGGGAGGCTAAGGAGGGTGGATCACCTGAGATCAGGAGTTCAAGACCAGCCTGGCCAACATGGTGAAATCCCGTCTCTACTAAAAATACAAAAATTAGCTGGGCATGGTGGCACACGCCTGTAATCCCAGCTACCCCCGAGGCTGAGGCAAGAGACTCGTTGGAACCCAGGAGGTGGAGGCTGCAGTGAGCTGAGACGGGGCCACTGCACTCCAGCCTGAGCGATAGAGCAAGACTCTGTCTCAAAAATAAATAAATAAATAAATAAATAAATAAATAAATAAAATAAAATAAAAAAACAAACAACAACATGAAAACCTACACGACAGGCCAGATTTGGTCCATAAGCCATAGTTTGCTCACTGTCACGTATAACAAGGACTTGGCGATTACAGTTATGTAGAAAGTGCCCAGTAAACTTTATCGAATTAATATTTACATCGGTTTAGTGAATGTATATAGTTTTAAAAACTTCAGAAGGTGACATCAACAAGATGGCCTGCTGAGGTGCTTACCACTTACTCTACTCACCACACAAAAAAGAACAAAACAAGAAACAACTACATTTCAACTAGCGTATCTAAATGAGAGTGATGAAATACAAGAGAGTTGTAGAAACTCTGTAAAGCACAGAAACTCAGGATGTCCACACAGAGAAGGGAATAAAACATCCTGCCCCTGTTACCCCACGTGCCCAGTTGGGATCATCTCAAAACCAGGAGGGACTTCTCCCTGGGGAGAAAATGTAAGCAGGAGGGCCCCAGCAGCCCCTATTACTATCACAGACACCTGCAGTCTCTGCTGCAAGAGAATCCTCCAGTAATCACAGACCCTGAGCTTAGTTTGGGGAGCTGCCAGCAGTTCACATGGCTGCATTACTTCAGAAAGGAACCCACATTGGGCACCCCAGCTGTGTCCCAACCTGCTACTGCATGGCACCATCTTGAAATTGGAGCCACTGACAGAATATGTCCTGCACCAGGTGCTAATAGTCACCGCATCTCTCCATCCTTGTGGCTCCACTGTCATTGTAGCTTGCTCACACACATGGTAGCATGCCTTTCCCTGGTCTAGCTGCTACAGCTCCCTACCCACTGAAAACAAGCAGCCTAAGAGGCATTTTATCTTTCTCATCCCAGTGGCTGCAGCATTCTGATCCTAGTTACTCAGAGACCAAGCCCAGTGGAACCGTTGTGATCCCTGTGCCTGAGTCCACATAGCACCCTTTCCCAAAAGAAATATCAAGCCCTGCCCAGTAGGGAAACTGAGCTTAATCCAGTAGAGCAGATGTGTGCCCCATTATTGTGTGAACCAGTCTAGATACTTGACTCCAGGCAAGCCACTATCAAAAGTCAAGACAAAGAGAGAATTCCAAAAGCAGCAAGAGAAAATTGTCAGGTCACAAATAAAGGAATCCCCATTAGACTCTTGGAAGGTATCTATGAAGGAATTTTGCAGGCTAGAAAAGAAAGAAATGGTATATTCAAAATGCTGAAAGAAGAAAGCAAAAAAGGGCCAAGCATGGGAGCTTACATCTGTAACTCCAGCATTTTGGGAGGCTGTGGCAGGAGAATCACTGGAGCTCAGGATTTCGAGATCAGCCTGGGCAACACGATGAGACCTCGTCTCTACTAAAAATCAAAAAAATTAGTCAAGCATGGTGGCACACAACTGTAGTTCCAGCAACCAGGGAGCCTGAAACAGGAGGATCCCTTGAACTGGGAAGACCAAGGTTGCAGTGAGCTACAATCGCACCACTGCATTCCAGCCAAGGTGACAAAGTAAGACCCTGTCTCAAAACAAAACAAAACAAAGGAAAGAAAAGGAAAAAGGGGAAAAAAATCTGTCAGCCAAAAACATTATACACAGCAAAGCTATTCTACAGAAATGAAGCAAAAATAAAAGTTTTCCAGACAACAACAAGCTGAGAGATTTCACACCACTAGCCAGGCCTTACAAGAAATGCTTATAGTGTGATTCAAGCAGAAGTGAAAAAATAATAATAGTTGCCATAAAAACAAGAGAGTATGAAACTCCCTGGTAGAGGTGAATATATAATCAAATTCAGATAACTCCATTACTGAATGGTAGTATATTAATCTTCCAGATCTCTATTATGAAGAGTAAACCTCAGAGTGGTCAATAATAACTACAGTTACAATAAATTGTTAAGAAACACACAATATATAATGATGTAATATAGACTACAACAAAATAACACATCATCTTTCTTACATGGCGAAGCTAAACATTGGGTATACAATGAAATAAAGATGGCAAAAATAGACACTGGGGACTACTACAGGGAGGATGGAGGGAGGGGGGCAAGAGTTGATAAACTAACTACTGGATACTATGCAATATAGCCATGTAACAAACCTGCACATATTCCACCTGAATCTAAGATAAAAGTTGAAATTGTTAAAAAAAAAAAAAATGTTTGAGGGATGGGAAAGTCTGCAGTATTTGTATGTGAACAAAGTTAAGTTTTATCAGCTTAAAATAGTTTATTATAACTATAAGAGTTTTAATAAGTCCCATGGTAACAATAAAGAAAAAAATACAGCAGAAAAGAAAGAGCAATAAATCTGTTTAGCAGTCCAGAAAACCACCAAAACATAAAAATAAGCAACAAGAGAGGAAGAAAGGAACAAAAAATTTACAAAACTACAAGAAAATAACTAACAAAATGGCAGAAATAAGTCTTGATTTTTCAATAATAAGCTTGAATTTAAATACATTAAATTCTTCAATTTAAAGATATGGAGTAGGAGATGGATCCCCACTCTCTATGATGTGCTTTTTTCACTTTGCATGCCGGTACCAAAACATCTCATGTAATGCATAAATATACACACCTACTGCTATCCACAAAAATTTTAAAAAAGATATAAAGTGTGTGAAGGAAGAAAATATTGAAAACCAACTATATGCTGCCCACAAGAGACTCAATCCAACTGTTAGTACACAAGTAGACTGAAAGTGAAGGGATGGAAAAAGATACTCAAGATATTCCATGAAAATGGAAACAAAAGGACAATAGAAATAGCTATACTTATAATAGAAAAAATATACTTTAAGTAAAAATCTGTTAAAAAAAAAGGATAGAAAAGGTCATTATATAATTGTAAATAGGTTAATTCAGTTAGAGGATATAAAAGTTGTAAATATACATGCATCCAACAACACAGCACCCCAATATGTAAAGCAAATATTAGTAGATCTAATGGGAGAGATAGAAAGCAATACAATTATAGTTGGAGACTTCAAGGCTTCACTTTTAGCAATGGAAATATCATCCAGATAGAAAATCAACAAATAAATACCAAATTTAAACTGCACTTTAGAACAAATGGACCTAATGGACACATACAGAGCATTCCAACAACTGCAGAATACACGTTCTTCTCAACTATACATGGAACAATGAAATATTCTGCAATATAGATTATATAACATGCCACAAAACAAATCTTAACAAATTTAAAAAGATGGAAATAATATAAAATCTCTTTTATGACCACAATGGTATAAAAATAATAATCAACAACAGGAAGAACCTCAGAAACTTTACAAATACTTCAAAATTAAACAATACACTTCTGAATAACCAATGATTTAATGAAGAAATTAAAAGATAAATTTAAAATTATTGAGACAAATAGAAAAGACACATCACAGATCCAAACCTGAAGGATACAGCAAAAGCAGTTCTAAAAGGGAAGTTTATAGCAGTATTAGCAAAGTTATGGAATCAGTGTAAGTGTCCATCAATGGATGATTGAATTTAAAAAAATGTGGCGTATATACACAATGGAATACTATTCAGTCATAAGAAATAATAAAATCATGTCTTTTGCAGCAACATGGATAGAACAAATGACCATTATCTTAAGTGAAACAAGTCAGTAATAGAAAGACAAATATGGGTGGATCATTTGAGGTCAGGAGTTCTAGACCAGCCTGGCCAACATGGTGAAACCTCATCTCTATTAGAAATACAAAAATTAGCCGGGTGGTAGTGGCGTGCTCCTGTAATTCCAGCTACTTGGGAGGCTGAGGCGGGAGAATCCCTTGAGCCCTGGAGGCGGAGGTTGTGGTGAGCCGAGATTGGGCCACTGCATTCTAGTCTGGACTAGTGAGACTGTCTCAAAAAAAAGAAAAAAGAAAGACAAGTATTACATGTTCTCATTCATAAGCCAGAGTTAAATAATGTGTACACATGGATGTAGAGAGTAGAATAATGGACAAGGGAGTCTCAGAAGGCTGAAGGAGTTGTCATGATGGTGGATAATGGGGAATTACTTAATGGGTACAATGTACATTACTCAAGTGATTGATATATTAAAAGAGCCCTGACTTGACAACTGCACAACTATGCACATGTATGCCACAAATTTATACAAATTGAAAAGAAAACAAAACAGAAAGATTTCAAGTAAAAAACCTAACGTCGTATCTCAAGGAACTGGAAAAACAAAAACAAACTCAACCCCAAATTTATAGAAGGAAGAAAATAATAAACATTAGAGGTGAAATAAGTGAAATAGACTGTAAAAACATTACAAATAATAAAAAATGAAGAATTGGTTTTTTATAAAGATAAGCAAAATTGACAAACCTTTAGCTAGATAAAGAAAAAAAGGGAGAAGACTCAAATAAAATCAGATAAGAAAAAGGAGACATTAAAAATGATAGCACAGATTTACAAATGTTCATAAAATACTGTTATGCACAATTATATGCCAGCATATTGGATAACTTAGAATGAAAGAATAAATTCCTGGATGCATACAATCTGCCAAGATTGAACCATGAATAAACAGAAAACCTGAACAGACCAATATGAGTGAGAAAATTGAATCAGTGATAAAAGTCTCTCATCAATGAAGAGTACAGAAACTGAAGGATTCATTGCAGAATTTTATAAAATGTTAAAAAAAAAAACCTAATACCAATTTTTCTATAACTGTTTAAAATAATTAAGGAGGGAGGGGGGAATCCTTCCAACCCCATTCTGCAAGGCATGCATTGCCCTGATACTAAAACTACACAAGGACACAATATAAAAAGGATAACACAGGGCAATATTCCTGATGAACATAGATGCACGTATTCTTAACAAAATACTAGCAAACTGAATTCAATAGCAAGTTAAAAATATAATTTGCCATAATCAAGTGCAATTAATCCCAGGGATGCAAGAATGGTTCAACATATACAAAGCAATAAACATTATATATCACATTAACAGAATGAATTACAAAAGTTATACAATCATTTCAACAATTGCAGGAAAAGTATTTGAGAAAATTCAGCATCCCTTCATAATAAAAAGTTTCACCGAAAGTATAGAAAGAATGTACCTTAATATAATAAAGGCCATATATGACAACCCATAACTAACATCTTACTGAATGAGGAAACTGAAAGGTTTTTTTTCTAAGATCCAAAACAAGATAAAGATACCTATTTTTTTTAACACTTCTATTCAGCGTAGTACTTGATGTCCTGGCCAGAACAATTAAGCAAGAGAAAAAAATAAAATGTATCAAAATTGGAAAGGATAAACAAATTGTTTCTGTTTACACGATAGGATATTATATGTAGAAAACTTTAAGGACTTCACAAAAAATCTGTTAGATCTAATAAACAAATTTAGTAACGTTGCAGGGTACAAGATTAACATACGAAATTACTAGTGTTTTCATATCCCAAAATTGAACTATCTGTAAAAGAAATCAATAAATTAATCCCATTCCCAATAGCTACAAAAATTAAAATATTTAGTAATAAATTTAACCAAGTAAGTAAGAATCTCAACACTCAAAACTATAAAACGTTGATAAAAGGAAGTGAGGAAAGTACAAATGAGTGGGAAGCTACCTCATGTTCATGTGTTAGAGGAATGAATATTGTTAAAATATTCATACCATACTACCCAAAGCAATTTATAAGTCAAATGCAATCCTTATGTAAATACTAATGACATTATTCACAAAAAAAAAATCTTAAAACTTGTATGGAACCCATAAAAGGCCCAAACAGCTAAAGCAATCATAAACAAAAACAATTAAAGCTGAAGGTATCACCCTACCTGGCTCCTAAATATACTTCAAAGCTGTAATAAGCAAAACAGCATGGTACTGGCATAAAAGCAGACAAACAGCCCAATGGAACAGAACAGAGTTACAATATAAATCCTTGCATTTAAAACTAACTGGTTTTTGACAAAGGTGCTGAAAACACATAACGAAGAAAGGGAAATATCTTCTGTAAAAGATATTAGGAAAATGGGATATACATATGCAGAAGGAAGCTAAACCATTACTCAAGCCATATACAAAAATTAATTCTAAACCAATTCAATAAATGTTTGAATTTCATGTTGAACCTAATTCAAATGTTAGACCTGAAACTGTGGAACTACAAGAAGAAATCTTAGGGATAAAAACATCCATGACACTAGTCTTGCCAGTGATTTTTTTTTTTGAAAATGACCTGAAAAGCATAGGCAACAAAAGCAAAAATATAAATGGGATTACCACAGACTAAAAAGTTTTTGCACAGCAAAGGAAACAATAAATGGAGTAAGGAGAAAATCTACAAATTTAGAGAAATCACCTAATGCATCTTATAAGGAGTTAATATTCAAAATATACAAGAAGCTCAAACAACCCACTAACAAGGAAACAATTAGCCATATTACAAAATAGGCAAAAGACCCAAATAGGCATTCCTCAAAGAAGACATACAAATGACCAACAGGTATTTGAAGAAAATGCTTAACATCACTAATAATTATAAAAATACAAATCAAAACCATAATGAGACATCACTTCACACCTGTTAGAATGGCCATTATCAAAAAAACAGAAGAGAACAAGCATTGGTGAGGATGTGAAGAAAAGAGAACCCTTATACACTCTTGATGGGAATGCAAGTAACTTAGTGTAGCCGTAATTTAAAACACTGTGGAATTTCTTCAAAATATTAAAAGTTCAACTACCATATGATCTAAAAATTTTGCTACTGAGTATGCAGCCAAAGGAAATGAAATAAGTATGTTGAGGAGCTATCTGCACTCTCATGTCTATTGCAGAACTATTCACAATAGCTAAGATATGGCATCAACAGAAGTGTCTATGAACAAGGAATGGAAATAAATGTGGTATATATACATAATGGAATACTACTTAAACATAATTAGAATGTAATCCTGTCATTTGTGACAATGTGGATCAACATGGAAAATATATTTTAAGTAAAATAATTTAGGTGCAGAAAGAAAAATACCACAAGACCTCTCTTATATGTGGAATCTTAAAACACTGATCTCATAGAAGGGTGGAGTAAAATGGTGGCTACCAGAGGCTGAGGAGGTTGGGTGGGGAGTGAGAGAGGTGGAGATGTTTGATTTTCTCCAAGCATATATAATTACAGTTATGTAGGAGGAAAACAAGTTTAGAATAGGCAAATATATAGAGACAGAAATAAATAAGTGGCTTCCTGGGGCTGGATTAGTTGCTATGTATTTCAGTCCTTTACTTTGGGTATACTTTTAAAATGTATTGTGTATGATTTGTATTGAAAATCTTGAATGTGACATTGATTTCATTCAAGGATTATGGTTCATCCAACTTCAAAGTTGTTATCACGGATATCTAAAATTTCTAAAATTCTTTGCCAGGTTCCAAGAACCAACTGTATAATCCCAGATCAGGCACTGCTCCTGTGTATTATTCAACAACAGAATTGGATAGTGTGGAATACTGGTAAAATAACTAAGTCCTAGCACAAACATATTGAAGTACAATTCAGATTTATAACACATTTAGTCATTAAAAGCAATATTTACTTTTAAGAATTCTTTTCTAATTTGATCTTTAAAATTGTTTAGGCTTAATAAAGTTTCTGCCACTTAAATTACTTACTAATTACTTTCATAGCAAGTATGTATTAATTAACATGATGCTACATTTTTACTTGAGTTTCCAAATATGATCTACATTTGAAAGTGGTTTGAAAAAAATAAGATTTGATACATTTCTTAATGCAATTTTATTTCTTTAAGGCAAAGGGAAGCTTCTTATTCTCAATAAAATCCAAATATAATTATATTTTCAATATTTTGCCTAAAGTTTTGAGAATAAACATTCCCAACTCTTCCCAATGATAACAGGAGAAATGATGCTAGGTTAATGGCAGATGCACAATATGGTTGATGCAGACATGGAAGCAAGGAAGGAAGAGGCTACTAAAATCTGTTACACTGAGATGTGTAATGGAAATACAAGGGTAGCCAAGGAAGGAGTGAGGGCAGATGATTGCCATATAAGATATCTTTCAGATTTTAGATGTTATTTCTTTATTTTTCTTTCATTTTTGTTATATTTTTATTGGTGTTATAGGCTAAATGGTATCCCCAAAATTGATTTGGTGATGTTCTCATTTGGAGATAGGCAAAGATACTTTGTTTGTTTTGTTTTGTTTTGTTTTTGAGACAGAGTCTTGCTCTGTCACCCAGGCTGGAGTGCAATGGCATGATCTCGGCTCACTGCAACCCCCACCTCCCAGGTTCAAGCAATTCTCTTGTCTCAGCCTCCTGAATAGCTGGGAATACAGGCATACACCACCATGCCCGGCTAATTTTTGTATTTGTAGTAGAGACGGGGGTTTCACCATGTTGATCAGGCTGGTCTCGAACTCCCGACCTCAGGTGATCCTCCCAGCTTGGCCTCCCAAATTGCTGGGATTACAGGTGTGAGCCACTGTGTCTGGCCAGGCAAAGGTACTTTTAAGAAGGCAGTTAATGTTAAATGATGTCTTAAGTGTGGAGTCCTGTATGACTGGTATCTTTATAAGAAGAGATACCAAGGATGTTCATTCACAGAGCAAAAGCCATTTGAGGACAAAGTGAGAAAGTGCCCATCTATAAGCCAAGGATAGTGATCTCAGAAGAAATAAATCTTGCTGGTATCTTGATCTGGGACTTTCAACCTCCAGTAGTTAAAGAAAATAAATTACTGGTCTATGGTGCTTTGTTATGGCAGTTCTAGCATACTAACATAATTAATATATAACATACACATATAGAAAAGTGCATAAATTATAAGCATTGTTTGATGGTTTTCATATAGAACATAACCCATTAATTTAGTTTACACACAACAATATATGTTTGCTGCAAATTTTAGGAGTTCCATTAGACAGATGTATTACTCCATTCTTGCATTGCTATAAAGAAACACCTGAGACTAGATTGTTTATGAAGAAAAAAGGTTTAAGTGGCTCACAGACCCACAGGCTTTACAGGAAGTATGATTCCGGCATTTGCTTGGTTTCTGAGAAGGCCTCAGGAAACTTATAATTATGGCAGAAGGCAAAGGGAAAGCAGGCTCCTCATACACAGCAGAAGCAGGAGAAAGAGATGGAGTGGGGAGGTGCTACACACTTTTAAACAACCAGATCTCATGATAACTGTCACAAGAATAGCACTAGAGGGATGGTGCTAAACCATAAGAAACCACCATGATCCAATCACCTCCCACCAGGCCCCACTTCTAGCATTGGGGATTACATTTCAACGTGAGATTTGGGTTGGGACTCAGATCCAAACCATATTATTCAGCCCCTGTTCTCTCCCAAATCTCCTTTCTCACATTTTGAAATACAATCATGCCTTCTTAATAGTCCCCCAAAATCTTACCTCATTATAACATTAACTCTCAAGTCCATACTCAAAAGTCTCATCTGAGACAAGGATAGTCCCTTCTGCCTATAAGCCTGTAAAATTTAAAAAATATAAAAACAAATAAATAAATAAAAAAGTTAGTTACTTCCAAGATACAAGGGGATACAGGCACTGGATAAGTAAGAACCTTCCAAAAGAGAGAAATTGGCCAAAAGAAAGAGGTTAGAGCACTCATGCAAGCCTGAAATCCAGCAAGGTAGTCATTTAATGTTAAAAGTCAAAGTAATCTCTTTTGACATCATGCCCCATACCCACGTCATATCGATGCAATGAGTAGGCTTCCAAATCTTTGGGCAGCTCACTCTTTATGGCTCTGCAGCGCTCAGCCTTCGTGGCTTCTCTCAAGGGATGACAT
The DNA here is from genome assembly GCF_029281585.2 of Gorilla gorilla gorilla. Taxonomy (NCBI): domain Eukaryota; kingdom Metazoa; phylum Chordata; class Mammalia; order Primates; family Hominidae; genus Gorilla; species Gorilla gorilla. Next base: position 70,585,051 of record NC_073238.2, read on the forward strand.
TGAGTTCCTGTGGCTTTTCCAGACACATGGGTGCAAACTGTCAGAAGATCCATCATTCTGGGGTCTGGAGGACAGTGGCCCTCTTCTCACAGCTCCACTAGGCCACGGCCCAGTGGGGACTCTGTGTGGGGGCTCCAACTCCACATTTTCCCTCCACGCTGCCTTTTAGAGGTTCTCCACGAGGGCTCTGCCCCTTCAGCTGGCTTCTGCCTAGACACCCAAGCTTTTGCATACGTCCTCTAAAATCTAAGTGCAGGCACCCAAGCCTCAACTCTTGCACTCTGTGCATCCACAGGATTAACACCACATGGATGCCACCAAGGCTTATGGCTTATACTCGCTAAAGCAGTGGCCTGAGTTATACCTGGGCCCCTTTTAACCTCAGCTGGACCTGGAGCGGCTGGGCTGCAGGGAGCAGTGTCTTTAGGCTGCACAGAGTGGTGGGGCCCAGGGCCTGGCCCACAAAACACCATTCTTCTCTCCTAGGCTTCTGGGCCTATTGATTAAAGGGGCTGCTGCAAAGGTCTCTGAAATGCCTTTAAGGTCTTTTTCCTATTGTCTTGGTTATCAGCACTTGCCTTTCTTTTAGTTACGCAAATGTCTGCAGCCTGCTTGAGTTCCTCCCTTGAAAATGGGTTTTTCTTTTCTACTACATTGCCAGGTTGCACATTTTCCAAAGCTTTATGCTTTGGTTCCCTTTTAAATATAAATTCCAGTTTCAGTTCATTTCTATGTTCATACATATGAGCATAGGTTGTTAGAAGCAGTCCTTGAACATTTTGCATCTTAGAAATTTTTTTCCTCTGGATACCTTAAATTATCATTCTCAAGTCAAAAGTTCTACACATTCCCTAGAGCAGGGCCACTGCAGCCAGTCTCTTTGCTAATACATAACAAAAGTGACCTTTGCTCCAGTTCCCACTAAGTTCCTTATTTCCATCTGAGACCTTCTCAGCCTGCACTTCATTGTCCATATCACTATCAGCATTTTGGTCAAGCAATTTAACAAATCTCTAGGAAGATCAAAGTTTGTCCTCATTTTCCTGTTCTCTGAGCTCTCCAAACTCCTCCAGCCTCTGCTTGTTACCTTGTTCCAAAGTCACTTCCATATTTTCATGTATCTTTATAGCAATGCCCTACCCCTCAGTACCAAATTTCTGTATTAGAATGCACATTGCTATAAAGAAATAACTGAGACTAGATAATTTAAAAAGAAAAGTGGGTTTCTTTGGGAGGCTGAGGCAGGTGGATCACGAGGTCAAGAGATCGAGACAATCCTGGTCAACATGGTGAAACCCCATCTCTACTAAAAATACAAAAATTAGCTGGGCGTGGTGGTGTGCACCTGTAGTCTCAGCTACTTGGGAGGCTGAGGCAGGAGAATTGCTTGAACCCAGGAAGCAGTGGTTGCAGTGAGCTGAGATCGCGCCATTGCACTCCAGTCTGGGCGATAGAGTGAGACTCCGATTCAAAAAAAAAAGGTAAAGTGGTTTTAATTAGATCACAGTTATGCAGGCTGTATAGGAAGCATGATACTCACATCTGCTTGGCTTCTGGGGAGGCTTCAGGAAACTTACAATCATGGCAGAATGCGAAGGGAAAGCAGGCTCATTTTACACTGCCAGAGAAGTTTTCATGACCCCATGATTCAATCACCTCCCACCAGGCCCCACCTCCAGCATTGGGAGGTACATTTCATCATGAGATTTGGGTGGAGATACAGATCCAAATCATACCAGCATTCTTCCATTTACATCACACCGAAGGCAACCATTTGCTTGCATTGTTCTTAAATTAACTCTCTCTCTCTCTGTGTGTCTCACAGAGAGAGAGATGCAATAGCTGCATTTTTGTCACTAGCTTATTTAGCTCAACATTAGCTTCTGAAATTAATTTGTTTTGTTGCACATATTTGCAGTCCACTCATTACCATTACTTTGCATCACCCCTTGGATGAATATAACACAGTTCAATTATTTATTCTCCTGCTTATAAGCATTCGGGTAGTTTTTAGTTTGGGGCAATTATAAATGTTACTTCTATGAACATTCTTATATATTTCTTAACTGAACATATGCACACATTTCTATTGGGTATATAACTAGAAATAAAATTACTGGGTTCATGTATTCAGTGTTAGGAGATGCTGCCAAAAAAGTCTTCCACATTGGATGTGCCAATTTGCATTCCCTCTTTCTCTCTGTAGGAAAGCTCCCAGGTTGCACCACCTTGTCTGCACTTGGCATTGCCAGAACTTTCAATTTCAGTGGTTCTGATGTATGTGTAATGGTATCCAAATGTGATTTCAATTTATGCTTTTTTATACCTGCTAAAGTTGTGAATCTTATGTTTATTGACCTATTTACTTTAACCAGATTGAAAATATTTCATCCAATAAAAGGATACGGATCTTAATTTGAGTGGAATAATAGCATTACTGCCTCATGTATAACTATAATCAAAGCTGAAAGTGACAGAGGAGGGAGAAATTTAGTTGTATTCTGCTATGAGACTTTTACTGTATTGTTTATCTCACTTTAGGTCTACTTCTGCTCCCATTGAGTTACAGGTGTTACAGTAGAGATTAAATTTGTATAAATTGAAAAAGTATATACATATGCATATAAACAGTTTTTAAATACAGGAATGAACCAAGCATAAGTTTCTTCTCTTCCATATCACCTATTTTTTATATATCTATCCTCACATATTTGCTTTAGAACCTTAATTGTGCTATCCATATAAGTTAATTTTTAAGTCTACAAGGTTATCATGCTACTAACGTGCATAACTATTGTTGTAGCAGTATTTACATCAATTTCTGAGAATTAGATGGGAGGAAAGAGCCATGTCTCTTAATTTCAAAATTTGAGATATTATTTAGTAAACAACAAAACTAAGTCTCCTATCCAGAAATCTGATTTATTTCATAACATCAAGCTTTCCTATTTTACACACATTGTTTTATTTAGATCTTCATTGTCTCTTAAATTAATGATTGACATCATTTCCTATTAGATAGATCTACCCTAAGACACTTTTCATCATTATTTCCATCACATTTTCTACCTGGGATATTTTTTGCAAACAGCAAATGTGAGTAAATTGTATCATATTATCCCTTGCTTCTCTGCTGTCCAGAATAATTTCTGCTTGGCTCTGTACTTGCTCTTGAGGAATCCATACTCTTCTTTTCATTGCCAATCATTCTTTCTCATTGTTGACCTCTCTTTTTTCATCATTCATGAATTTTTAATGCTTCAATTTTCCTTGATTTGGTTCTGTGGCACCTAGTTTTCTCCTCTGATTTTCTTCTAACTTGGATATTTACAACTCTCATTCTGTTACCTTCATACATGGACATTTACTAAGGTTATACTTTATGCTCCTTTCTTTTCTGTATTCACATACTCTCTCTCAATCTTCTCAGCTGTTCTTAGAGTGTAAATATTACCTCAATGTGAATAATATAAAATTTGTCCTCTATTTCAACTTCTGAAACTAAAAGACTCATATCTTGGGTCCATATGAAATAAAACCTCTGTCTGATACAGAGATAACGGAAACAGTGTGTCCCAGTATGGACATATGTAGTCATGGCATACTAATTACACTCACATATTGTTCAGTTCCACTTGTAATTGGTTATAAGGGCACAAACTTTAAAGCTGAATATTCTTGTGCCATACCACTTGCATGAACCTAAGTAAGTTAGGTTCCACGATTACAACTCATTTTTCCTATTTGTGAAAAATAGGAATTTTTCATAAAAAATACAAATATAAATTGTCTTTTTTTTCTTATCAACTTTAAAAATGCAAAAAATGTGCCTCAAGCCTGCCTCACAGTCTTGTGGAAAGATGGAAATATATGGCTTTCACATCCCAAGATCCTGTGGAATGTATTGTTTAGAAAGTGCAAAGACTAAGTGTTGGATTATTAAGTAGATTGTAGAATGAGAGCAAAACTTATCCTATATGCAGCCTGTGGCTGTGACTTGAGATGTAGCACTGAGAAGTACAGTGTTATGTTTTTCATTTGAGTTGTCCCTAGGGCATTGTGGTTTTAACACACATCTAAGTACTTTGTTCAAGATTTATATTCTTTTCTCTTTGTTTAATTTGAATGGATTTGAATCTTACAGCTTTTAAGTTTGAATGCACCACTTTTATAAAATTGTTATATTATGACAAGTAATCAAAAACAGTAAAACATCTTTTTTCCCTTTTATAGAGAATTTTCTGTAGTCTAACTCTGACACATTACATGATTGCCTGTCTAAAACTCTTTGTTTAGGTTTTATTATGCATAATGTTGTAAATTATAAAATGCTTAAATCAAAAGGAATATAATAAAATGTATTTTATTTTTTTATATTATGTCTGTTGCTTTTGAAAAGAAAACTTCACGTCAATAAACTCACATCCTGAACTAGAAAAAAATGCTAAGCATTTCATAACCTGCTTATTTTGCTTTAAAATAGAAAGTCTCTCACATACTCATCTGGTGTTTGCAATCTTAACAGTTATCCAGGGACCTAAACCATCATTTCATGAAGCAAGTTGAATGTTTACCCAGCCCAAAATGCACTTAACATGGCAGTCAGTGCAGCTAGTATAAATGGCCTCTCTCTGGGTGAAAGGCTCAAGTGTATACATGAATTAATGTATTTCTCCAGAGAGTGATCACTGGGCGCTTCTTATTAGTCAATTTATTCACTTGATTAAAGATAACTAAACATATTTTATTTTGAAGAACTTTCTTAGTTATTAATTTGAGTCAAAGAAACAGGACAGCCAATTCACCCTAGCTACTGAAAATTGTGTGCAGAGAATTAGATACTTCATGCCGTTTTATATGTGCACTGATTAAGCATGAAGAGCAAATACAGTTTATAAAAGAAAAAAAGTTGTTTTTTTATATAGGTGCAAATGTCGATAAGCCCTTGATCTTTCAGGCATATAGAATCTGTAGTTAATTAATAAAAAATTTACCTCCTTCAAAAAGTATATATTATAAAGTGATTATGAAGGTTCATGCTGAATGGAAAAAACTGATTTAGTAGATAATATGGATTGCTTTGACTTTAGACATATTGTGAGTTAAACAGAAACTTATTTTAGCAGCATTAGATTTTAACTTTTTTATATAAAAGTGTTTTTTTTACAAGAGAGGTTCATGCTATGCTTAATTTGAAATGCAGTTCATTTTGCTGATGAGTTATTTGCATAGAAATGCATGATGTACATAAGATAGAGTGTTTTAACATAAAATCTTTGAAAATAATGTTTAATTCTGTCAAATTTCTAAGAAATTATAAGGTGAACTATTATCTCCATATCTTGTACGTATGGGTTTAAGGTTATCTACAAGAGAATTATCTTAAATCTGTGTTTTTAGAGAAAATATACTTTTATTTTTTAAGGTACTTGGAAAAAAATGTTACTTTTTAAGTTATGTGATTATTTTAATAATTAAGACAATGTCAGGAACTTACAGAATAAGTTTTTAAAATCTACCTTAATTCTAACTCTCAAAAATAAGAGTAGATGTCATTGTCAGCCAGGTATATTTTATACATTTATTTGGATAGACTAACAGAAAGCTTTTATGAAGACAGGACCATATTATGTATGCTATACTTTTATTTTTAAAATGATGGAGAGAGGGAATGGTTCTTGGAAGACAGCGTTGGCATTGTGAATGCATGCTTACTGCCCTTCCCAGCCTACTGTGATCCTGAGTTTCAGTGTCCATTCATGTGAGTGAAGTTGAGGACTGTGCTATAAGCTGGGAGGAGACAGTTGGCACCAAGGGATCAAACGTAACAACCAGATGTGAAAAACCCTGAAACAAGAGTAAGATGGCATTTTCTGGAGATATTTAGGTTCTTGAAGATAACTAAGAAATAGAGCTGCTCTGGCCAGAGTAAATCTTTCTGGAAAGATCTTCTGACATCTCTGATTCCAGTGATTCTAGGGCTGTGGATCAGGTTTTGCTCTCTCTACCTCTAAGGCTGCTGTTGATGGAACTTTGCAAGAGAGGAGAGAAAGGAACAAAGGCAACCATTTTCACAACCGTTTGGCATACCCAGTATGTTATCAGTTCCAATATGTGAATATTTTTGTACATGTCTTTTGATGCATATTTATGAGTTTGTATGAGATACATACTTGGAAGTGAATTACAGAGACTCTTAATTGTCCCTCAATATTAATAATGTCCCTTTTTAAAAGGTAAATCAGAATCCCTGATATTTAACTGGATACATGATCCCTCAGAATAAAAGTATGCTTTAGCCTAATTTGCATCCATGTGTAAGTACTGGCCAAGTGAATGAAATGTTATGAAGCACTGGTTTGCGAAATTAGTCCCAGACAAATCAGAGATCTTACCCTGCATTAAACTTTACTAGTAATTTCAGTTACACAAGTAATCTCATGGCACTTTAAAAAGAGTGATACAGGACTTTTAATGTGGTTACTGGGCTCCTTCTCACTACATTAGACATGCTTGGTCATGACTTACATATAAGGCATCTAACTGATATGTGTAACCACAGTACTTACACAAGAGAGAGTCATATCAGTTATGAAACACTTCCATTTTATATTAAGATAGTGATAGAGCTTTAGTGACATTTTCCAGGGAGCCATTGCCCATATATCCACATATTTTATTTTTGTTTCCTACAAACAGTCCTAAACGGCCTGCCAAGTACTTCCCTCTGAAAGTGTCCAAGGCATACAGACTTTGCTGCTATCCAATATCATTAGTTTTTTTTGTTTGTTTGTTTTTTGGCCAGGAAGTCTGTGATTGACATATATAAAAGGATATTAAAACACGTCACTTGCCTTCTTTCTTTCTTTAAATGCATATTGGATTCTTAACTCTTCTTCCCACACATATAAGCAGATGCAGTGTCTCTGAATTCCTGGCAGTAACCTTAACACTGTAAGACATGTTTTCTTCCTCCTTCCAATTAGAGTGTGGATGTTCTGGATACAGATCTACCAGCCATTTTGGCCCCTAGTGTGACCTTCAGAATAGAAACTTTTCCATGAGGAAAAACAAGATTAAAGGAATCCGTGTCCCTATAGATTCGGAGTGACATATCACTGCTAGCATGCCTATTTCCGACCTTTTGCAATATCACAGAAAAATAAACGTTTATTTTGTTTAAACTCTAGTTCTTTTGTATGTTTTGAAACTCTCAGTTTACTATAATCCTAATGAATACAAATTTGGAAGTTAGAAGTAGAATGCTGAACATAAAAGAGCCAAAAATATGTAACATTGGAATAATAGGAGCAGATGGGCGGCAAGAATCGAGTATGCACATATTGCAGGCTGACAATCTGATGATGTCTGTTATATAATGGAAGCTATATCCTTACATTTTCAGATACAGTAAAAAGCAGCAGTAGAGGGAATAGTGGAAAATTAACAGTGTTGGTCTCAGTTGTCCATTTCTTGCTACTTCTATTAGAGTCCTTCAAGAGAGAGGTACTTAGCCAAGATTAGACACTCAGTCTTGAAGTGGGGATGTAGCTTTCTGCTAAAGGAGGCACACTCAGTGGCTAAATATCATGCAATTTGGAACTGTGACAGGTTGAAAATCCAATGGCTTCTGTTTCCCAGATTGTATCATTATAAGCTGTGGTTGTCAATCAGCAGATTTAGCAGATTATATGATTAAATACTTCTGACTGACTTACAGCTTGGTGTGGTCATGTTACTAAAGTTTGTCAAAGGAATGTAATTAGATCTATGTATAATTTCTGGAGAATGACTTTAAATAAAAGGAGCATTGGAAGTTGTTTTCTTATTTCCTACTGGTTGAATGTAAATATAATTGCTAGAGCTCCAACAGTAATTTTGGGACCAATCACGTTTCTGAAGATGAAAGCCCAATATAGCAGAACAACATGGCTGTATAAGCCTGAAACTGACCAAATGGAATATCATAGATCTTCTGGATTTCTATACTTCTTCGACAATAGAGAAGATTAAATTCTGATAAGAAGTTTCTATTCTTTATTTCTGATATTACTAGTAAAATGAAACAGCTCTGGAATATTTGTGAAAAGCAAAATGCTAAAGAAATGTTGACATAGAGGAAGTAAGAGAATATTAAAATAAAGCAAATAAAGAAAACACATTAAAGCACATTGCACTTATATACACAGGATATTTTCTGTTCAAAGTATAAAGGATTACATAGCATAAGATTATATACTGATAAACAGCTATAATTCTCCCTTCAAATTAGAAGTCATAAACAAATACACACCAGATAAAGTCATTAACTATTTAAGGTCATAATTATTTGAAATGCATATTTCAATCTCCAACAATATATTTTATTAGCTAGTCTGAAATAAATATGAATCTAAAATTTGCAGGATAAATAAAATTACAAGAGTTTAAAAACAAAGTGAAGTTAGGGACACAAAAGCCAGTTTTTATTTTGATAATTCATGAAAAACCCGGATTTGTTGATCTTGTATTTTCACGACTCCATAGGGTGCAGAAGATGGTAGGAAAAATGTAGGGATCAATCACCTTTAGACATCTAATTCAAAATGACTCAGACTTTGGGATTCAATAGGCTATACCCTATGTAAAAAGGTTAGTGAAAAAATTCAAAATACAATGATAAAAATAAATTATCATTTCAGTGGCTCTGTTTGTGGAATGGTGCTGGAGCTTCTTCCAGGACAATTTATAACTAAGCCAGCCCTCCCTTAATTTTGTGGTGTAAATCCATGCCACCACATGGTCAAAAACACCTCATGGATAAAATTTAATTTAACAGACTCCCAGGTTAGTAGTGTATCAAATGACTGGTAGGACTAACTACAAATTGTTTCTGGAAGAAGAAAACTTCAAACTGTACTTTAAATAATTCCCTAAAGAAAAGGCCAAAAGAATTATGTATTATACTCACAGTTCACAGAGAAGGGGCCACAGCATGTGATGCAGAGCATTTTTGGAAGCACAAGATTTGGGTCAGGTGGTAGAAGAAAACGAAAGGAAAGCCTGAGGCTATAGGGCCTTTATTGGTGTTTTCTAGGAAAAAAAAAATGTAGGGCAGGATAAACAGCTTAGGATTGGCTAAATGACTAATTAAATGATTAATTTCAGTGGGCTTTGGGTTACAGGGATTGTCTCCAATTGCCTTGTACCTGGCCCTGGGATGATTAAGGCAGAGGAATAGTGTCTCTTGGGATGTATAGGTCAGACAGAAAAGTTTTGCCTCTGGATTACTTACTTTGTATATCGAAGGGAATCTGATGTTTTAAATGTATTGAGCTTTTCTTATTTTATTTTGTGTCCTGGAAACGATACCAATTATGTCTAAGCATATTTCAATGAGCAGATCATTTTTTTACTATTTAGCCAGTTACAATGAAGTAATTGTTCTTCAAAAAAAATTTTTTTTGCCAACTTTGTACCTATTTTACACACAACCTATACTAAAAACAGCCCACATTATTCTATCATAAGTCTATGACTAGAATGCCTGTGATAACTTCATTTTCTTATGATAAAGGCTTAGTTTTGAAGAATTATTCCAAAGACCAGCTCCTTAATAGTGACTTCACTAAACAGCACATCCAGACACATACATTCTACCTTCATAGCAATTCACATGTTGTCCTATAACTCTAGTATACACTGTTGGAATTATTTGCTCATAATTGAAATGTATTTGTTAGATTTGGATAGATTTCTATTTAATCATCTTAGCATTAATGATACTATTGGTTGCACTGTGAGTTTGCAACTGAAAAAAAAAAAAGAAACACTGGGTAATATATGACAGCTTCAGATACGAGGAGGTCTAAATCATTCAGCACTTTGTGAGGTTTTCAGAACAGAGGTACAGAAAAGAAATGAAACACTCATTTCTGACAAACAAAAGCTGACCGTTTTGTGGAATTAACAATTAATTTATTGCCTCATGTAAACAAACTCAAACATTTAACAACACTATGTTGGAACTTTTGTCTATGTTCAAAACTAACTATAGAGTTTGTATATAGTAACTGTAGAGTTTGTATATGGTAAGTAGAAGAAACGTTTTTGGTGTTAGTGCTTGATGTATGTCCCATTCAGTAAACACATGTAGCGCTGTATAAGACTTTGATAAAAATAAGCATTATTGAAAATAAAAAGGAGAAAATATTAACCCAAACATTCTTCAAAGTGATCCTTCTTACGTGCATGTTAAAATGAACATCTTTCAAGAAAAATTTACAAAGAGGTGGAAGTGGCCCATTCAAAACAGAAGTAGACTGGTCAAGAGCAAAAGTCATGGCAGTAGTTTTTTTTGGATGCCCAAGTTTGTCTTTTGACTTCCTGAAGGCCCAAAGAGTGATAATATCTGCTTATTATCAGAGTGTTTTCAGAAAGCCAAAACTTTAGTAGAAAAATGCTGGGAAACCTTCATCAGGGAGTCCTTCTTTACCATGACGATGATCCTGCTCATTCTTTTTATCAATCAGGAGTAATTTTTTCAAAGTTTATATAAAAAATCATTAAGCATTCACTTTATAGTACTGATTTGGCTCATTCTGATTGATTTTTGTTTCCTAAACTTAAAACATCTATAAACCTATTTTTCTTCAATTAATAATGCAAAAATGACCACATTGGCATAGTTTAATTCCCAGGCCACTGAGTTCTTTAGGGATAGACTAAATAGATTGTAAATGACTTATATAAAGTTTCTTGATTTTGACGGACCTTATGTTGAAAAATAAAATGTATATATCTTTATCTTTTAATTCTATTCTTCCGCAAGCATTTTAATGTTACTCACCTACATGACTTTAAAAGTAGACTTCTGACTCAGTTAGTTGGGAATGCTATAACAAAATATCATAGACTGGATGCCTTAAGCAACATATATGTATCTTAGTTTTGGTGTCTGGGAAGCTGAAGATCAAAATGCTAACAGACTTGGTTTTGGTGAGGATTCAATTCCTGTATTTCTGATGACTTGCTGTAGCCTCCCAAGTCAAAGAGAGGAATCTCTGATGTCTCTTTTTCATGTAAGAATACCAAACCCATCATGAGGGTTTCACTCTCATGACTTTATCTGAATCTGATTAGCTCCCAAATGCTGCACTTCCTAATGCCATTACATTAGGGAATGAGGCCACAACAAATAAATTTTGGAGGCACAAACGTTGTCTTTAACAGGCTTCCAATCGAATATGAATATGACAGTAGAAGCAAGTGGGAAAAATGAAAAATATTTCTATACGGGCTTCTAAATTTACTTCAAGTTAGTAATATATTTCTCATCAAAACTATGTTGTACTGAATACTACCTATGTGAATCATATTTATTGACTTGTGTATGTTGAACCTTCCCTGCATGCCTTTGATGAAACTCACTTAATCATGGGAAATTGTCTTTATAATGTGCTGTTGGATTTGGTTTGATAGCATTTTGTTGACTATTTGTGATAACCTCAATAGACAAATAAAAAACATTTAATAAAATCCAGCATCCCTTTATGATAAAATCCCTCAACAATTTAGGCATAGAAGAAAGATACCTCAAAATAATAAAAGCCATATATGATAAACTCACAGCCAACATCATACTAAACAATGAAAAGTTAAAAGCATTTCCACTAAGAACTGGAGCAAAATGAGGATGTTCACTTTTACCACTTCTATTCTACATAGTACTGGAAGTCCTAGCCAGAGAAATCAGGTAAGAGAAAGAAACAAAGGACATCTAAATTAGAAAAGAGAAAGTCAAACTATCTCTAACTATAATATAATATTACACCTAGAAAACCCTAAATGCTCTTCCAAAAGTCTCCTAGATTTGATAAATAAAGTCAGTAAAGCCTCGGGTTACCAAATCAATGTATACGAATCAGTAGCATTACCATAGACTGAGAATCAAATCAAGATCACACTGAGAATTAAATCAAGAGCTTGAACACATTGACAGTGGCGACAAAACATTTAAAATATCTACAAATATAATTAACCAAGAAGGTGAAAGATTTCTACAAGGAGAACTATAAAACACCACAAAAAGAAATCACAGATGGCATAAACAAAAAAATATTCTATGCTCATGGATTAGAAGAATCAATATTTTAAAAACAAACATATTGCCCAAAGCAATCTACAGATTCTATGTTACTCCTATAAAAATACTAACATCATTTTCCATAGAATTAGAAAAAATAATCCTAAAATTCATATGAAACCAAAAAAGAGCCCTAACAGCCAAAGCAATCCTAAGCAAAAAGAACCAATCTGGAAGGATCACACTACCGAACTTCAAATTATACTACAAGGCTATATTAATCAAAACAGCATGGTACTGGTAAAAAGTAGACACATAGACCAATAGAAGATAATAGAAAAATACAGCCAAATACATACAACCAACTGATCTTCAACAAACTAAACACAAGAATATGCTAGAGGATGGATACCCTATTTAATAAATGGTTCTGGGAAAATTGGATAGCCATGTGTAGAAGAATAAAACTGGATCCATATCTCTCACTATATAAAAAAATCAATTGAAACTGGATTAAACACTTAAATCTAAGACCTGAAACCATAAAAGTTTTAGAAGAAAACCTAGGGAAAACACTTCCTGACATTGGCTTCGGCCAAGAATTTATGACTGTAACTCCCAAAGAAAATACAACAAAAACAAAGGTAAATAAATGGGACCTACCTAAATTAAAGAGCTTCTGAAAAACAAAAGAAATAATCAAGAGAGTAAATAGACAACCTACAGAATAGCAGACAATATTTGCAAAATATACCTCCAATGGACTAAATCTACAAGGAACTCAAGCAAATTAGCAAGAAAAAAAAGATCTCATTTAAAAAATGAGAAACAACATGAATAGACATTTCTCAAAAGAAGATATACAAATGGTCAAAAAGCATATAAAAAATGTTGAACATTACTAATCATCAGAGAAGTGCAAATTGAAACACAATGAGATACCACCTCGTCAGAATCAGAATGGCCATTATTAAGAAGTCAAAAATAAAATAGACCATGCACAGTGACTTATACATATAATTCCAGCACCTCGGGAGGCTTAGGCAGGCAGATTGCTTGAGCTCAGGAGTTTGAGCCCGGGTAACATGGCAGAACCCCATCTCTACAAAAAATACAAAAATTAGCCAGGTGTGGTGGCATGCCTCTTATCCCAGCTACTTGGGAGGCTGAGGTGGGAGAGTTACCTGAGCCCAGGAAGTCAAGGCTTCAGTGAGCCAATATCATGTCTCTGCACTCCACCCTGTGTGACGAAGTGAGATCCTGTCTCAAACAGATAAACAAACAAACAAACAAACAAACAAACAAAAAGCAAACAAAAATACAATAGATGTTAGTACAAATGTGGTGAAAATGAAATTCTTCTACACTGCTGGTACAAATGTAAATTCATATGACCTCTATAGAAAACAGTATGGCTATTTCTCAAAGAACTAAAAGTAGACCTACCATTCTGTCCAGCAATCTCACTACTAAGCATCTATCCAAATGAAAATAAATAATTATGTCAAAAGACACTTGCACATGCATTTTTATCACAGCACAATTCACAATTGTAAAGCTATGGAATCAACCTAAGTGCCCATCAACTGATGAGTAGAAAAAGAATATAAGGTTTATGTGTGCTATGGAATACCACTTAGCCATAAAAAGAGAATGAAATAATCTCTTTTGCAGCAACTTGGACAGAATTGAAGGCCATTATTCCAAGTGAAATAAAGTGAATGGAAAACCAAATACCACATATTATCACTTATAAGTAAGAGTTAAACTAGGAGTATGCAAAGGCATATAGTGTGGTATTATGGACATTGGAGATTATGTATGGGGGTGTGAGGAATGAAAAATTACCTATTGTTTACAACATGCACTATTTAGATGACAAGTACACTAAAAGCCCAGACTTCCCCACTACACAATTCATTCTTGTAAACAAAAACCACTTGTATCTCTAAATTATTAAGATAAATATTATTTTCAAAAAGCTACATTGTAACATATCTTTATTCAAACATATGTTAACTAGGAAATCAAAATACATACTAACAAAGAAATAATTTTCAATATCAAAATCGACCCACTCTGCTTAACATGATTAATGAAATCTCTCTAAGCATATTTTTACAAAAATCTTTCTTTTCAGGATTAATTCACAAAATTGTTTTTATTAAGTTGTAACTTAAAGTACTTTTAAAAAATATTCTATGATTAATATAAAACAATGGTGTCATCAACTCTGTAACATACTATGGAAGAAACAACAACTGTGAAGTCAAGCCTGTAGTGTTTAACTCAAGTTTTTCTATTTACCTCCAGAGTGATCAAGGAAAAGTTACCTAATTTATTTGAATCTTAGTTTCTTTACTTTTAAAATGAAAATAGTTACAGTTCCAGGACTAACATAAAGCTTTAGATAAACTAGTGTTGACTAGAAAATGTTACCCTTATCACATATTTTAAATTAAAACTGACATATGCTAACCAGTAAAAGCTTGCTATCATCACGTACACACATAAACTTCACATATTCTTTATTCATGTCCCTTATATTCATTTTGGAGAAGGAGCATCATTTAAGAATATGGCATCATATTTATTTATTTATTTTTATTTTAAACTAATAAAAAAGTTTATTTTAAACAATCTTAGGTGGATAAAATAGCTCCCTTACTAGATATTTTCAAAAGATTAAGGTTCTTCAGGTTTTCAGGAAATGCATATTAAAATATTCATAGAGGTAATTTGTATTTTTTAACATTACTGTTATGTCAACTTTGAGAATGCTGATATTGTACTTAATGTCAAATTGTCATGCTTTAATTTTTTTAATGTACATAAACAATTGCTTCTACAAAGCACCCAAGGTCACAAACTGCCCTGCATTATAAATGACAACTCTATCTTCATTATCTACACAGTTGTTAAATGCAAAATTATTATTCCTTATTATAATTGACGAACAAATATTTTAAGTATTAAAAACTGCATTTGCAAAAGTCTCTGGAAAACCGGATATATCTTTGGTCAGCTTTCCATATCTTTGGAATATATATTTAGGTTTCTCAAATGCTGTAATCACTCACGTTGTAATCATTCATGATATCATAGATATCCTTAACATAGAGCATGTAAAACACTATTCTCTGTACTTTGCATTTAATCTTTCCAATAACCCTGAAGTGTGGTACTCCCAACCTCCCCAATCTATTTTATTTATAAAGAAATTGAGATTCAGGCAGATAGAAAGCCAATTCTAAGATATATGTTAAAAATCTTCAGAACTGAAAATCAAACCCAGATCTCACTTATTACAAAGCATACACTCTCTGCAATACAACAGACAGTTCCCCAGCTTTAACCATTAGCATCTGATTAATCATTGGCCCTATTAATTAAGATAGTAAGAAAAAACAGAAAAGATAGTATGTTAGAAACCAAAACATTGGCGGGCAGGGCCAAGATGGCCAACTAGAAGCAGTGGGAATAGGAGGTTTCCATTGAAAAGAACCATAACCACATGTGAAACTTGCACCAGCAACTGAGGTATTCAGGTTCTATCATCAGAACTGACTAGATGGCTGGAGTGACCCACAAAGAGGAAAGAAGAGGACTGTTGTGTGGGAGCCCACCTGAGAGCCACATGGGGCAGGGCAGCCCTCAGCCAAAGGAGGCAGGGAGTGAGTATGTTACTCAGCCTTGGAAAATATGCTCTTTCCAAGGAACTGTGAAACTCACAGATCGGAAGAGCCCACTGGTGAGTCCGTGCAACTGGGGCCTAGGGTCCCAACCGTGGAGCCCTGCAGATTCTCAACAGCCACTAAGCTTAAGCCTGCTGAGCTCTTGGAGGGAGGGGTGGCCAGCACCAGAGTTGCAGCTGCCAGCTCTCTAAGCCCTTTGAGATCTAAGCCTTTTGAAATCCTCAGCAGCCAACATTGGGACTGATAGCCGACTAACATACTAAGCTCCCAGGGTGGCAGCCATCTCTATAGCTCCAGGCTGCACTTTTCCTCTGCTGGAGCCAGGGAGGCTGGACGGCTTGGTCCCAAGAGGTATCCTCCACAGCCCAACACACCTGAGCTGTGGTGGACTGAGGACAGAGTGATTCTTCAGGCCTGACCTTGACCCATCCCTCCTCACTGAGTGGGGCCTCCCTGCAGGAACTCCAACAACTCCAGCCAGGGGCTCAGGACAGAACTCTGATCTGCCTGAGCCTGAGCCCCTAGGGGTAGTGATAGCCACAGTCTCTGCAGATAAGCCGACTTAGTCTTTCTTCCTGCTGGATTAGAGAAAAAAAGAATACAGAGGAATGATCAAAACTCTGAGAAATATGGGACTATGTAAAAAGACCGTACCTATGATTGATTAGAGTACCTGAAAGAGACCAGGAGAATGGAACCAAGTTGGAAAACACACTTCAGGATATTACCTAGGAGAACTTCCCCAACCTAGCAAGACAGGACAACATTCAAATTCAGGAAATACATAGAACCCCACTAAGATACCTCATGAGAAGATCAACCTCAAGACACATAATCATCAAATTCTTAAAAGTTGAAATGAGGGAAAAAATATTAAGGGCAGGCAGAGAGAAAGGCCAGGTCACCTACGAAAAGAATACCATCAGACTAACAGCAGAGCTCTCAGCAGAAACCCTATAAGCCAGAAAAGAGTGAGGGCCAACATTCCGCATTTTTAAAGAAAATAATTTTCAACCCAAAATTTCATATCCAGACAAACTAAGCTTCACAAGTGAAAAAGAAATAAAATCTTTTCTAGACAAGCGAATGCTGAGGGAATTCATCACCACCAGGGTTGCCTTGCAAGAACTCCTGAAGGAAGAACTAAATAGGAAAAAGGAAAAACCAATACAAGCCACTGCAAAAACACACTAAAATATAAAGACCAATGACACTATGAAGAAACTCCATCAACTAGTATGCAAAACACCAGATAGCATCATGATGACAGGATCAAATTTACACATAACAATATTAACCTTAAATGTAAGTGGGCTAAATGCCCCAAGTAAAAGACACAGACTGAAAAATTGGATAAAAAGTCAAGACCCATCGGTGTGCTGTATTCAGGAGGCTTATCTCATGTGCAAAGACACACCTAGGCTCGACATAAAGGGATGGAGGAAAATTCACCAAGCAAATGGAAAGCAAAAAAGAGGTGGGGGTTGCAATCCTACCCTCCGACAAAACAGACTTTAAGCCAACAAAGATCAAAAAAGAAAAGGAGGGCATCACATAATGGCTAAGAGATTAATTCAACAAGAAGAGCTAACTATTCTAAATAAATATGCACCCAATATAGGAGCACCTAGATTCATAAATCAAGTTCTTAGAGACCTATAAAGAGACTTAGACTCCCACATAATAATAGTGGGAGATGTTAACAACGCACAGTCAATATTAAACAGATCAATGAGACAGAAAATTAAAAAAGGATATTAAAGTCTTGAAGTCAGCTATGGATCAAGTGCCTAATAGATATCTACAGAACTCTCCACCCCAAATCAACAGAATATACATTTTTCTCGGTGTCACGTGACGCTCATTCTAAAATCAAGCACATAATTGGAAGTAAAACACTCCTCAGCAAATGCAAAAGAACTGAAATCATAACAATCTCTCAGACCACAGTGCAATCAAATTAGCACTCAGGATTAAGAAACTTACTCAAAACCAGACAAATACACGGAAATTGAACAATCTGCCCCTGAAAGACTCCTGGGTTAACAATGAAATTAAGGCAGAAGTCAAGAAGTTCTTTGAAACCAATGAGAACAAAGAGACAATGTACCAGAACCTCTGGGACACAGCTAAATCAGTGTTAAAAGGGAAATCTGAATGCCCACATCAGAAAACTAGAAAGATCTCAAATCAACACCCCAACATCACAATTAAAAGAGCTAGAGAAGCAAGAGCAAACAAATCCAAAAGCTATCAGAAGACAAGAAATAACTAAGATTAGAGCAGAACTGAAGGAGATAGAGACACAAAAAATTCTTCAAAAAAAAAAAAAAAAAATCAACGAATTCAGGAGCTGTTTTTTTTTTTTTGAAAAAAAAATGAACAAAATAGATAGAACACTAGCTAGACTAATAAAGAAGAGAGAAGAGTCAAATAGACACAATAAAAAATGATAAAAGAGATATCACTACTGACTCCATAGAAATACAAACTATGATCAGAGAATACTATAAAGACCTCTATGCAGGCCGGGCGCGGTGGCTCATGCCTGTAATCCCAGCACTTTGGGAGGCCGAGGCGGGTGGATCACGAGGTCAGGAGATCGAGACCATCCTGGCTAACACGGTGAAACCCCATCTCTACTAAAAAAAATACTAAAAATTAGCCGGGCGTGGTGGCGGGCGCCTGTAGTCCCAGCTACTCGGGAGGCTGAGGCAGGAGAATGGCGTGAACCCAGGAGGCAGAGCTTGCAGTGAGCCGAGATTGCGCCACTGCACTCCAGCCTGGGCAACAGAGCGAGACTCCGTCTCAAAAAAAAAAAAAAAAAAGACCTCTATGCAAATCAACTAAAAAATCTAGAAGAAATGGATAAATTCCTGGACACGTAAACCTTTCCAAGACTAAAACAGGAAGAAGTCATATCCCTGAATAGATCAACAAGTTCTCCAATTGAGGTAGTAATTAATAGCCAATCAACCAATAAAAGCCCAGGACCAGATGGATTCACAGCTGAATTCTACCAGAGATACAAAGAGGAGCTGGTACCATTTCTTCTGAAACGATTCTAAACAATTGAAAAGGAGAGACTTCTCCTTAATACATTTTATAAGGCCAACTTTATCTTGATACAAAAACCTGGCAGAGACACAACAAAAAAGGAAACTTCAGGCCAATATCCCTGATGAACATCAACGGGAAAATCCTCAATAAAATACGGGCAAACTGAATCCAGCAGCACATCAAAATGCTTATCCATCACAATCAAGTAGGCTTCATCCCTGAGATGCAAGGCTGGTTCAACATATGCAAATCAATAAATGTAATCCATCACATAAACAGAACCAATGACAAAAACCATATGATCATCTCAACAGATGCAGAAAAGGCCTTCGATGTTATTCAACATGGCTTCATGTTAAAAACTCTCAATAAACTAGGTATTGATGGAACATATCTCAAAATAATAAGATATATTTATGACAAACCCACAGCCAATATCATACCAAATGGGCAAAAGCTGGAAGCATTCCCTTTGAAAACCAGCACAAGATAAGGATGGCTCCTCTCACTACTCCTCTTCAACATAGTATTGGAAGTTCTGACCAGGGCAATAAGGGAAGAGAAAGAAGTAAAGGAAAAAAAATGGAAAGAGAGGAAGTCAAATTGTCTCTATTTGCAGACAACATGATTCTATATTTAGAAAACCCCATCACCTCAGCCCTAAAACTCCATAAGCTGATAAGCAACTTCAGCAAAGTCCCAGGATATAAAATCAATGTGCAAATATCACAAGCATTACTATACACCAACAATAGACAAGCAGAGTGACAAATCATGAATGAACTCCCATTCACAATTCTACAAAGAGAATAAAATACATAGGAATACATCTAACAAAGGCAGTAAAGGACCTCTTCAAGGAGAACCACAAACCACTGCTAAAGGAATTCAGAGAGGACACAAACAAATGGAAAAACGTTCCATCCTTATGGATAAGAAGAATCAATATTGTAAAAATGGTCACACTGCACAAAGTAATTTATATATTCAATGCTATTCCCATTAAACTATCACTGACATTCTTCATAGAATTAGAAAAAAACTAAATTTCATATGGAACCATAAAAGAGCCTGTATAGCCAAGACAATCCTAAGGAAAAAGAACAAAGCTGGAGGCATCATGTCACCCGACTTCAAACTATACTGCAAAGTTATAGTAAGCAAAATAGCATGGTACTGGTACCAAAACAGACATATCAACCAATGGAACAGAACAGAGACCTGGGAAATAACACCACACATCTACAACCATCTGATCTTCAACAAATCTGACAAAAACAAGCAATATTGAAATGAGTCCCTATTTAATAAATGGTGCTGGGAAAACTGGCTAGTCATTTGCAGAGAACTGAAACTGGACCCCTTCCTTACACCTTAAACAAAAATTAACTCAAGATGAATTAAAGACTTAAATGTAAAACTCAAAACCATAAAAACCTTAGAAGAAAACCTAGGCAATACCATTCAAGACATAGGCATGGGCAAAGACTTCAAGATGAAAATGTCAAAAGCAATTGCAACAAAAGCCAAAATTGACAAATGGGATCTAATTAAACTAAAGAGCTTCTGCACAGCGAAAGAAACTATCATCAGAGTGAACAGGCAACCTACAGAATGGGAGAAAATTTTTACAATGTACCCATGTTACAAAGGTCTAATATCCAGAATCTACAAGGAATTTAAACAAATTTACAAGAAAAAAGAACAACCCCATCAAAAAGTGAGCAAAGGATATGAACACATACTTCTTAAAAGAAGACAATTATGTCACAACAAACATATTAAAAAAAAAAGCTCAACATCACTGATCATTAAAGAAATGCAAATCAAAACCACAATGAGATACCTTCTAACACCAGTCAGAATGGCGATTATTAAAAAGTTAAGAAACAATAGTTGCTGGCGAGGCTGTGGAGAAATAGGAATGCTTTCACACTGTTGGTGGGAATGTAAATTAGTTCAACCATTGTGGAACACAGTGTGGCAATTCCTCAAGGATCTAGAACCAGAAATACCATTTGACCTAGCAATCCCATTACTAGGTATATATCCGAAGGAATATAAATCATTCTACTATAAAGATACATGCACATGTATATTTATTGCAGCACTGTTTACAATAGTAAAGACATGGAACCAACCCAAATGCCCATCAGTGATAGACTGGATAAAGAAAATGTGGTACATATACACCATGGAATACTATGCAGCCATAAAAAAGAATGAGGTCATGTCCTTTGCAGGAACATGGATGAAGCTGGAAGCCATCGAGAGGTGACAACATGTTAGCAGCCCTTGCTCCCTCTTGGTGCCTCCGTGGCCTCTGGGTCTGCTTTGGCTGCGCTCAAGGAGCCCTTCAGCCCACCACTACACTGTGGGGGACCCTCTCTGGGGCTGGTGGAGGCCGGAGCCTGCTCTCTCTGTTCACAGGGAGGTGTGGAGGGGGAGGCATGGGCGGGAGCTGGGGCTGTGTGCAGTGCTCGTGGGCTGGCGCGGGTTCCGGGTGGGTGTGGGCTCGGTGGGCCACACTCAGCGTGGCTGGCTGGTGCCTGCTGGGCTTGATCAGAGGCTGGGTCCCGTGCGTGGACCGCAGTTCCCTCTTCTCGGGGTCACTGGCCACAGTGGCAGGTCTCCGTCTCTTTCTCGCTTCCCCTCTTTTCCTCTTGGTTGTCTGGGACCAGCTCTCTCTGTGCTGCTGGAGTGCCCGGGCTAGGAGCCGCAAAGTACCACTGCAAGTGCCAGTGAGAGGTGAAGCAGGCTGGGTTTCTGGGATGGGTGGGGACTTGGAGAACTTTCCTGTCTAGCTAAAGGATTGTGAGTGCAGCAATCAGCACTCTGTGTCTGGCTAAAGGTTTGTAAATGCACCAGTCAGCACTCTGTGTCTAGCTAAAGGTTTGTAAAGGCACCAATCAGCACTCTCTGTTTAGCTAATCTTGTAGGGGACTTGGAGAACTTTTGTGTCTAGCTAAAGGATTGTAAACGCGCAAATCAGCACTCTGTGTCTAGCTAAAGGTTTGTAAACACACCAATCAGCACTCTGTCAAAACGGACCAGATAGGGGAATAAAAGCAGGCCACCTGAGCCAGCAGAGGCAACCCACTCGGGTCCCCTTCCATGCTGTGGAAGCTTTGTTCTTTTGCTCTTTGCAATAAATCTTGCTGCTGCTCACTCTTTGGGTCGGCGCAGCCTTTATGAGCTGTAACACTCACCGTGAAGATCTGTAGCTTCACTCCTGAAGCCAGCGAGCCCACGAACCCACCGGGAGTGATGAACAACTCCGGACGCGCCACCTTTATGAACTGTAACACTCACCGCGAAGGTCTGCAGCTTCACTCCTGAGGCCAGCGAGACCACAAACCCACCGGAAGGAAGGAACAGCTCCAGACGCGCCGCCTTTATGAGCTGTAACACTCACCGTGAAGGTCTGTAGCTTCACTCCTGAAGTCAGCAAGACCACGAACCCACCAGAAGGAAGAAACTCCAGACACATCTGAACATCTGAAGGAACAAACTCTGGACACACCATCTTTAAGAACTGTAACACTCACCATGACGGTCCGTGGCGTCATTCTTGACGTCAGTGAGACCAAGAACCCGCCAATTCCAGACACAGCATCATCCTCAGCAAACTAACACAGGAACAGAAAACCAAACACCACATGTTCTCATTCATAAGTGGGGGTTGAACAGTGAGAACACGTGGACACAAGGAGGTGAACACATGGACACAGGGAGGTGAACAATACACACTGGGGCCAGTCAGGGGATGGGGGGCAAGGGAAGGGAGAGTGTTAGGACAAATGCCTAATGCATGTGGGGCTTAAAACCTAGATGATGGGTTGATAGGTGGTGCAAACCACCATAGCACATGTATTACCTATGTAACAAACCTACATGTTCTGCACTTGTATCCTGGAACTTAAAGTAAAATAAAAAATAAAATAAATCAAAACATCTGGTATCCAGTCTCATCGCCTGTGCATCATTTGTACAAACTACTGAGGTGCTTGCTTAAAGTTTATATGGCCCCGAAAAATTAGAATAATTTTAAAAGTCAATATTTATAAATTTTGCTACATACGAGTTGCCAAATCATGTGCTTTAAATAAATTATCTTACCTTAGCTTTGCCGTGAACCTCTTATATAAAAGGTATTATTATCTACATTTTGTAAGAGGAAAAAATTGATTCAAATGAGACTAACTAACTTGCTTGTAGTAACACACCCAAGAATTTGTGGAACTAGGATAAAGTTCAAGCTCTTTGGTGACTGCTTTCATGAGATTAATGGCTATATGATACAGGTTTAAAACATAATTTTTACAAAAAATGAGAAAGGGAGAAGACTCCTCTTAATCTGAGCATTCAATAACATCTAAATTTGCAGTTACTGGAATTTA